>NW_028186490.1:1616663-1673601 GCF_003343005.1 Rhea americana
AAAAAAGAAAAGAAAAAAAACAGAGCAAAACCCAATTCCCAATCTAATCTCTGTTGAAAACATGATGCTTAGTAGAACCTTATTCTTATGGCAACTGAAATGCACTATCACCTTCTAATGTGCTTTTTGGGGTGGGATTTTGTATATCCATTCTATCTGCAATTTGGGGTATTTTTCATGAGCATAAATGGCCCCACTAACTAGGATCACTTAAAAACTTGAGTCATTCACTAGCTCATCACTTTCTGGCTAATCAAGGAGGTTGGATAAGAAAGGCACAGAGGTACAGTTCAGAACATTCCCCCAAAACATTTCTGATTCTCCCACAGATGCTCTGCAAGACATCAGGCAAGTCAGTGACAACCTGCTGCAAAAATCTAACTCACCTTTCTGTCTATAAAATGAAAATAATGTCTTTTTAGAATAGAAAGTCTTCAGGGCAGGGAGGGAGACTTACTAAGTATCTGTAAATTTCCTGGCAGCTGTGAAGCCTGATTTCAGCATTGGCCTCCAGGCAATATCTTAAATGCAATGCAAGAGATAATAATAAACCCTGCTACAGCTTCTCTGTGAATGATGTGGGTGTTATCAGTGATCATTAACTGACTCTCTTGTCTGTTTGATGGCTACTGCATTGCTTGCAAAGTACTAAAGAAGAATTAAGTCTGAGAATAGTAGTTGCAGATACTGGCATGAACCAAAGTAAAAGGTTTTAGATAACCGGTGGGAAAAAGACAAAACAGGGATCGAAGGCCACTGATCAAGCCCAACACATGTCCTGTGGGACAGTGCCATAGGATATGCAGGATATGAAGATGTGTCCTGAGGAACCGAATAGGAGGGGCAAGGACTGAAATGTTTCTTCCCCCAAAGTAGGGATGTTTGGATGACTGGGGCCTGCTTAAGATCAACGGAACATGCTCAGCACTAACTGGAGTATTTTGCATGCAGGCCTTTCACTGTTTCATCCTTTTTCTATGACTCCTGTCCTCCAGATGCATAAGTAATATTTTGAATTGTTCTAGGTCCTTGTATCATCAGAAAATCACAACTCCCTAATCAAGTTCTGTGGAAGTGGCCAGACAGAGTAAAGCTGTAAGAACAATGATGGCTGCAACTACAGGTTGAAGACCTGTTTGAAACATGGTACTAAGTTTATCATTGTACTCAGAAAGAAGAGACGACCTGGGGACTGTCACTCGTTTGGAGAAGCCGGAAAGAAAGGCTCAAAAGTACAGCTAGGCCTGAATAATATCTGTCCTAGAATACATATTTGCGTAGTACAGAAGGATTTAATTTTATCTTCCACATCTGTAAGATTGAATCTTCTAACTCCAGAAGGGGTGGGTAGAGTGATTTTGCTGTAGGGCAGTATAGGGTAAAATCCATTGGTGTTCCAGTTTAAAATAAATGTGGTATTTTTTTTGAAGTTCCCTGTATATAAATTAAGTCTTCAAATTTTCTGTTGTTCACCTTCAAAACAGATTAGGTATTTCCCCTTAAGGGCAATGAATCTAACACTGTTAAGCAGATAATGATATGAGCAAGAACATGCTTGCAGCAGCAAAACCAGCAAGACCAGGGAGATGGATGTTCTGTGGGTGCTGGCTTTAAACATTGTAACTTTCGTGCAATTGCTAACATTGGAGCCTTCCCACCCTCTGGTAGTTCACTCAAAACAAATGTCACATGTTACTTAGTTGATTTTTATTTCTAGTTCAAGGTATCTCCCTTAGTTCAAGTCCAGGCTGAAAGATAATAGAAAACAAGTCTTTCAGATCTATGAGGCTTTGTCTTCACCTAGTGAAGCTGCATTTTGTGTGATTTGTTCATGCAGCTCTGCGATCAGGCCCTGGAAATATCAGGCACAAACTAAATCTTATTCATTGGTGGTGGCAGTCCTACCACCTATCACCTACGATGGTGATATCTTCTACAGGATCATTGACAGAGCTAGCCTTCCTATATGGGGCTCCACTGATGGATTGGTATTGTATTCACATGCATGCTTGCATTGCTGCATATCATTGCTGTTTCCTTCTGTGAGCTCTGGAAGTGCTACTGCAAAACTCAAGTGCTGTGCTAGTGCTTATGTAGTGCCAAGAGTATGTAATTCCTAAGAGTTCATGTTCTAAACAGGGGAAAAAATGTAAAGAAAGTAGTGGGGGAAAGGAAGCACCAGTAGCCCAATTTGACAAATGAGAATGCAGTTGCAGAGAGATTAAAGGCCAGAGTTTCGAGACGTACACATGTACGGCAAGATCTTCAGAGGCAGCTAGACTAGGTAAATTCCTGAAACACTAGTAAAATTCCTGAAGCACTAATCAGAGTCAACTGGCGGTAGTGTACAGTTCCAAAACACAGTTCCTCTACATCCATAGGTGGAGGCCAGAACTAAGGCAAGTTAAAATCATAGAATCGGTAAGGTTGGAAGGGACCTCTGGAGATCATCTAGTCCAACCCTCAAATGGGTGTCCCATGCGGGGATCAAACCCACGACCTTGGCATTATTAGCACCATGTGCTAACCAATTGAGCTAACCTAACTCCCTTCAGGATCAGGACAGATTTCTTGTGCCTGTGACAAATGGGAGCTTGTAACAGTAACTAACCTTGGAGGCAGTTACGTGATGTTGACACTAGCTTATTCTATATAGTGAATACTCTGGTTGGTTAATTCTCTCCAGTTGTGCTAAAGCATATCTCTTTCAGGGCACCACCACTCTACCAGGAGGATACAAGCATCCTTCCTCCTCAAGCTTTAGCAAGCTACAGTTTTACTATCATAAAGCATTTGGGCCCATACGCATTACAGCATTTTTCGTATGGGCTAGCTAATGAAGTCAATACAAAACGGTCCGAAAGGAGAACAGCAGAATTCTATTTTCTGGCTATTTTGATGTCCATTGAGTTTAAGTAACACTCATCCCAGGTGCAAGATGAAAAGTCCCAAGTACTCTGGAATGCCTTGAAACTTTCAGGCTTTGACTGTCTTCATTGTCCTATTATTTCTTCTGTCTCTTATCACTCCTCTTTTCTCCTCAGTCTTCTACAGATAGTTCCAGCCACAGCCCTACAACTGTGGGTGAGCCTGATTGCGTTGACATCTTATAAGAAGTCAGTGGTAGTTTGTCCACCTCTTCTCAGCAAGCTCTGCTATCTCCACACCACACCACTCATTAGTTCTGTTTCCCAGGGTGCCACTGACTGACATGCCTTATTTTTAGCTACAGTAAATCTCATAATGTATCAGAATGTCCTCAGGTAAACTTACTAACTCCCTAGTAAACTCTATGAGTCAAGCCAGGCAGCTTCTCCTGTCTCACACTCTAAGAAGGTTAGTCCTAAATAGTCTTTTCTGATCAGAAAAGCCTGTGTATTAGATGAGACAGCCACATCTACCTTAACATGTCTTCTTGTTAGAGTTTTTCTAAACCTAACACCCAATAAACTTCCGATAATCAGAAGAAAGGAATGAATGTTCCCACATAAAGCTGAAATACTGTACACTGCAAAGAAGTGGATTATAAAGTCCCTCCTTTAGTTATATCTCAGGACACAGGGCAAGCAGCCTTTAAGTCTGAAATAACTTCCCATTGATAGGATCCCTTCCATGGAAAGACAGAATTGGAAGAAGCACTACAATCCCAACAGGCTGCCAAGCTATATTAGGAGAGAAGGTGGAATTTCTGTTCAGTTTCCATTACGTTACCATTGTTTTCTCTCCCCACACGTATGTAACCTCACTACTCTTCATAGGCTTACTGGTAAAGATAGTGAGTAATAACATTTTTGAGCAGCGCTTCCATGAAATTAGAGTTCGGGTCTTGTGAAGATCAAAGATCAGCTGGGCCAGACTGGGCAATGTGGACATCTATGAGAGATCCACCTGGGAGCAATTCCATCTGGGGAACACCTAACATTCAGTAGGAAACAAAATCATGAAGAGCAGATGTAAAACATTAAGACATCACACAGAAGAACAGGATAGTGAATTTTGTCTCTTCTAGATGTGGATCCCTGCTTATTCATCTTTTTCCTTTCAGCCTTGCCTATCTATGTGATCCTTTCACACAGCTGAGAAAGAGGTGGAGGTTCACAAAAGGCAGTGCAGACAGAGTGCAGTAGACTGGAGAAATGTGGTGAAGTGCCTGTGGAAAAAGATTGAGGTAAGACTTTCCTAGCTGATTTTCCTAGCTGATGGATCAACCCCCGCCCCCTTCTATCTCCATGTATTGCATAGGAAGCTGGTTGGTTTCCAAACTGAACTCTACAAAGGCCAGGCTGAGCAGCTTTCGGCAAACTGTTGTCTTGTTTCATGTATGTGCCACCTAACTTGCTTTCACCACAGCAAACCTTCTATCTTTACCAAGAAGCTCTCAGTCCCTCCAGTCCCTGTGCTTTCCTCTGCTCAAGTTCTAGTGACGTCTCCAGATGCAGGAGCCTCTTAAGCCCCTCCATGGAACCTTTGACGAGTCCATCTGCAGAGCTCATACTGAGTACTTGTTAACTCCTCCAACCTGAACGTGGGGCATGTCTGCATTCATATGTACTCATTTTTTTATTATTTTTTTCCTGTTTTGCTCATAACTTTCAAAACTATGTCTAAAAGCTTTCGCTCCTCCCTTCCATATCTACCTTATTGGGGACATTTGATTCGTAATGCCCAAACAGGCAAAAATCCCCTCATAAGACCCAGGCATGTTTTCACAATCATTCTGGCTGACTGACAGGGGTGTTGGGAAACATCTCAATTACAGTGTGTACAGATACTCTGTAAGAGCAAACTAGTCTGCACACTTTCTCTAACGCGTTAATAGGTCTACTGTAACTGTAAAAGGGAAAAAGCTCTACAGGAAAGACAGACGTGACCAGTTCCTTCCTTAAACAGTCTCACTGACTTCAGCTCTGTCACTTTGAGCCATCAAAGGTAATGAGGAAGGGAATTTAAGGGAAGTAAGCTGGGGCAATGAGCTGTACAATATACTCACAGCTTACATGTTGCAGAATGAGACATAGGCCCAGGCAAGTCAGGGCATCACTCAGGTCTGTAAACAGCAAAGAGGTGTTGCCAAAGTCCAGAATCATCAGCAGGCAGGTCTGTAGTGGTCACAGAATCATCTGCATGGTGTGGAGTGAGAAGATCCCAAGTGACTCCCTAGCTCAGGAGACTTGTCAAAACAATCTATGAAGGCTGATTATCAGCTGATTTTGTTTCTTTCCTTATTTTTGCTGCTTTTCCCTGCCTCTTCTGTAAACACAGAGTAACAACAAGAAATCTTCTCAAGATCACTTTTCTGCTTATTTTTTCAAGATAGAAGAAAGCTTGTTCCTAGAAAAATCAGAACCAATCTAGAAAGCCATAGATTAGCTACAAAATTCACCCCATCAAGTGCCTCTTGTTTTTCTTATCAACAGGTAACAGATGGGTTTCTGTACCTTTTGTGCTCTTTTTAGCCAGCTGCAAGAAAACAGCCCTATCATGAAGACTGGGCTTCTGGGCTGCAAGCTTCAAAAGCCTCTAAGAGACTGAGGCGCTTCATTTTCTTTCAGATTCCAGGAGAGTTCAATGCAGTAGCATGTTCTTGTGAGGGCAGCTATCGGGCACAGTGGCCATTTGCCCTTTATGTTCTGAGAAGCTGTCCTGGATTCTTGGTTAAAATGCAAGATCCAGAGAACTAAAGGTTCATTCCAATTGTTCTATTGACCTTCTCTAGAACCTGCAGAAGAGCCAGTCCTCACACTAGTTTCTCTACTTCTCAAATGGGGAATGCACAAATTTCTGATGACAAAGGAGGTGGGACTGAATTAATGAGTCTGTAGAGCACTGTGGTATTCCCTACAGAAGACAATGTTACTTCTATTCTTCTCAAAGTAAGTTTCTTCCTAGAGAACCAGAGGAAACAACTGATCATCTGTTGTGTTTATTCAATTCCTTAATAATATAAATCCCCATGAAACTGCTTCCAAGCAAAGAAATTCTCTCCTGCATTCTGATGGGGAGATATCAGCTGTGGCTGAACCCCTCATAGTCAGCCAAAGGTCAGGAAGCACAGTGCATGTACTAGTCTAAATCAGGAGTTACTCTACTGCTGCTCACAGATTCAGGCTAGTATAAGGTTAGGACAAATGAGAGAAAAATCTGGACTGTAATGGCTTTGATTATTCTGGCTGTTAGATCACATAGTCCCTCCCTTCCTCCAGCAAAGAAAATCAAAAATAAAAATTGGAGTGCGCTATGGCTGTCTTCTGCTGGTCACTTGTTACTTAGATGTGCCTGTTCATACCCGCAGTCAGAGCCAAAAACGAAAGCAAACAGTCAGGTCACTTTAAGAAAAGGAGTCCACAGTTGCTACCTCACTGAAAGTCTCTATAACAGGGTGGTAGTCATAAACGTAACCCAGCAACTTGGGTTAAAGGAGAACATGGATTTTGGCCGAGAAAGTCAACCCTCTACTAACCATTTGCCAAATATTTGCATAGTGCACTTTGAGACCCACTTATTTAAGAATAAAGTATTTATTTCCAGCTAAAATGAGCTAATAACTGAGGATTAACTATACTGTGTACTAATGTCCGTACTTATCTCTGCAATAAATGTACTTATCTCTATTCCAACTGAGTAAGAGGACATATGTCTCAGTGCATTTAGGGAGCGACCAAACTAGCAGGACAACGAGATGCAAAGGGCGTGATTCTGAAGAGTACTACCTTCCTCCAGCTGATTCCTTCATTTCCAGCAGTGAGCAGCAGCAGCAGCCATGACTGTGGAGAACTTTCTTGCTGGCGTGGGAAAATAGCAATAATAAACTCAGTTGTCATCTACCTACCCTGATGGCAGTATGAGAAATATCTGTCACCTTAAGGGGGAGTCAAAGAAGTTTCAATACTAGGATGCATTTCCATTAGCCACAGCAAAAGATGCTATCCATCCTAGTAAAACCTGTGTTTAGTAACACACTGGGCAGCATTTCTCAAAATTTTTTACATTCAGAGATCACCTAATTTTGAAATGATCCATAGATCACTTTGTAGAGTATCTCAATGAAGTGGACATAAATTAGGCTGAAATAAACTAGGCTGAATTTTTTATTTCCTGCCTTCTGTTTGCTTGTTCACAGGCATGAAAATACATACAGCACTTCAGTGATTTGTTTATTTGAAGTGCTCTTGAAACCAGCTATTGATGACCACCAGTAGTCCTACTGATGACATCGAGAAGCCCATCTGAGAGAAAGAGTTTCTGTCCATTTCAAAGAACCTGAGCTCTATTGAATCAAGAAACCAGCCCCAAAGACTGACAGTAAAATCTTGCTTTGACATGTTCATATGTAAAGTGCACCTGTAGAGGAAAAGAAATTCATTCAAATTTGCAAACCCAGAAGAAAGCACTCTGCATAACTGTTTGCTTAGATAATCTAGGCAAAGGAAAAAACTGCCTGAAGGAACATGCCAGCAATTTGCTGAGTAAAGGCAGCTTATGTTCCAGATGAATTTCCAGCCAGCTTCTGCTTAAATTCCTGACAAACACTCTACAGACTAACTTCAATTTGTAAAATAAGCTGGATAGGTTTTGGCTACGACAGTTCATCATGAACCAGTTCTTAGATGGATTCCCAGCTCCATGTCAGAGCTGAGAACATTCACTACGTAACTGGACTTTCCTCTTCCGAAAGTTGTTTGTTTGACCAAAACCCGTCATTAAAGGTCACTTTCATGAGCCTGAGTAAAAAAATGTGAACACTGTATAAACTCAGGGTTATACAAGTGTTCTGTAACTTGGAATGTTAATAGTGATTTTCTATATTTGGTGCAACATGAGAGATGCCAGTCCAGCTAGTCTGTTCTCACTCTAGGTACAGCCTCCCCTCCAATAGTGCCATCAGGAGATGAGACATACAGACTGAGCAGAATCTTGAAGGAAAACAATGTACTGTGAAGACTGTATACTTCCGTACTCCAAGTTTACATAGCACTATGTGAATGAGAGGTGTCTAGATACTGCCTTTGTGCAAGAAGACTTCAGCAGTACAAAGCTGCAGAAACAGTTCTGACCTCTTCTGCACTGGATTCATTCCTTTCTGAATACAAAAAGAAACAGGGAGTGAGTCAGAAGTGGGGAGAGAGAATATAGGAAAAGGAAGGTCATGTTTCAAACTGGGAAAAGGATCAGGAAGCAACACAGTTCAGTAGATTTGAACAGTTAATCCAGCTATCTCTGCCGTATTCCTATATAAGCTGCACAAGTTGAAACGGTTTCCTCCAGCATACAGCCACACCAGATAGCTAAAAGCCAGAAAAGGCGCCCTGAAAAACATCTGAATAAACAGTAGAATCACATCTCAAAAATTGCTGTAAAAAGGAGCAAATTCTTAATCACTGCTTGTCAGTTATCCCAGCCTTCCTTGCCCTTCCTTGGTTAATGTGGCTTGAGGATTCTGGCAAAGAAATTCATAGAAAAAAAAGCACATCTTCCAAGTACTAACTACAAGTGTTTCAGCTTACCAAAAACCCAACTATAACCTTTTGCATACTATATAATATATAATATATAATATATAATATATAATATATAATATATAATACATATTATGTATTACATATTGCATATTACGTTATACACTACACGTTATATGTTCTATATTACATATCATATAACACATATACTTATATAAATATATATTATAATATTTGTAAATTAAAAAATTAGTTGTAAGAAAATTTCTTTTACTCACTTCTTGTGAACTTGGATATGATATCTTTTTGTCCAAGTGTTTTTCTTCTCTCATACAATCACACTGTTTTATTATTGCAGAACAGCATGTAAATGCTGAGCTGTGAACATTGGTTTGCTGTTGTCTGAATGGTCTCAAAGTGCTGAGCTTGTGCAGTAACTTCTTACTTTAAAGTTTCTCAGATGATCTGAGTTGTTTGCACAGGTCTGTTATTCTAAGGTTGCTTAAAAGTGCTGAACTATATAAGATCTGTTTGTTACTGCATGAAAGATCTGAAGTACTAGACTTTTTTTTTTTTTTTAATTGTAAAGTATCAAATATCAGTTTTACTGATAAAAAACCCCAAACCAAACTGACGCCTTAGTTAATTCTTTGTTTCATTTCCCACTTTTTCATGGCAAACATAAGAATTGCAAAACAAAGTTATGAAATTTCCATTTAAATTGCTAGACTGTATAAGAGAGTGGGATTAGTAACAGTAATTATGCATTTTAATTCTTTATGTAGTAATTTCTTAACCTGCCTGCAATTAACTATATAAAAAAATCTTAGAAGTGATAGCATTTTTGTTCAGATGAGGAAAAAAAATCTCTCAACTGCCTCTCAACTGCAGGTAAATTCTGCTCTTACTTGCACTGTACACACAAAATAGCTCTACTCAATGAAATTTCTGTGGTCCATGAGGATCCATAATTTGCTTCTCAATTAAAAAAGAGCTGAACATTATAGATCAGATGCAAAAGACTATCTTATGAAAAGGCCCTTATGAAAAGGCTCTAATTCTAAAAAATGGAAGATCCAGCACCCTTCATGCAGTGCTGTGCATACCAGCAAGTAAAAATTTTGCTTCTTCACGTTTAATCCTCCAACTAAAATGAGAAATAGAATAGGAATACAGTGATGATAAGCTACATTTTGGATCTTATGAAGATAGCATATAGTAAGAGAAGCAATATTTTTTATGGGAACCACATGCTCTGCCCTAAATTGCAATTTCAGTGCAATTGGAACATTTAGATCACCAAGACGCACTTCAAAATCTCACCTTTAAGTAGGAAAAAAAGCAGCCCAAGAATCATTTACCACAAATGTAATTACATGAAGCATTAAAGTTAAAACTGACATAAAAGGAGTACAGCATTCCCATGGTAAATTTTATACAATTCTCTTACAATTTTTCAAAATATTTTATTAAAGACAATTTGAAATTATTGCTTCAAATAATTGCTTCAGATATACGCCTTTGAAGAAGTTTTGCCTTACATATAGACTTATGGTTTCAAAAGGATATTCTAGAATTACGGATGCTGAGCTAGTCCCTTTTGAGATACAGAATGATTATAGTCATATCTCATAGCAAAATCTGTCTCAGAATCTACAACTTTATTCTTTTGTTTTGTTTATTTAATCATTTTGTATTACCTAGATAAATAACCTGAGGATTTTCCATCTAAAAATGATGTTGTATTAATTTTGCCAATGAGAAACTGCTGACTCTATTCTGCTTTTAATTACTATGCAGTTGGAATCAATTATTATGACATTTGATTGCTCCAATCTTTGTGATTCACTGAGTTCACTGTCTAGCAATTTGGTGGTCAAGCTCTGAGTAGCTACTGTGTGAATGGGCACCCCACTGCAACATTCACCCTTTCACTGTTTTTACAGTTAAGCTCTTTTTCTACTGTCTCTTCTTTTCTATAATCCTATTTCTTCTACTGAACAGCCTCCTCTCTTTCCACTGTCTCTCTCCTATCTTATATTGGATAGTTCTGCTACATCACTTATTCGATGTGTACATTTTCACCATATACTGCTTTTTTTTCATTGCATATTTTCATGCTCCTACATTTGGAATACTGTGGTCTTCCCATAGCATCTGTGAAATATGACTCATCCAGTTTATAGCGGGACACGAGCCCAGACATGAGTAAACATAATGCAAATAAAACAGCCTATCAACCTCCTAGTTTACATTCAACTTCTAATGAGTCTGAATTTACGCTACTGTAAGTGAAAAAATAGTGTTAAATAAATATCTAGTTTTAAAAAGACTCAGGAAAAGGATAGGTAAGTGGGAGAAGGGTCTTCTTGCCTAAGTTTTCCACTTAAATAGGTGGCCTAGAAGCCCTCTCCCTCACTGTACCGTAATGCTAAGTAAAGCTCTATAGAAGAACAGCTGGTTGTGTCCATAACTTTCCACACCTTAAGAAAGGTAAGGATAACATTGGCTGCTGTAGGTGGTGATACACATCTGGTCAGTAAAGTCAGGGCTCTAAAGATTCTGCCTTGGCTGGAGGCAAGCTCTGCTGTTAGCTTCACACAGCTCTCTGGCAGAATTGAACTTCAGCCTGTGGAGAAACTTCTGAGGACAGCTTTTGTGTTCCTACTAGTGCCCACATACAGGGCCAGATCCCTCACTTTGGTGTAGCAAAGCTGAGAGTCAGAGTATACGCTCTCCCTGTGCACTGGCAGAGGAAGATCTGACCCTGTTTTTACAATCTCGTGCCCTACAAGTAGGTCAGTGAATCATATTGGTGACTCACTCTGGTGTCTGTTGATTTTAAGCACTCTGGTGGCTGCATTTTCTTCAAAAACATTGCCGCCAAGGCCTGGGTTCCAGGCAATGTGTTTATAGGAGTATCAGGTGGTTTGAATTTGAACTTGTGTTCACATAAAATTAACCAAAATCCATAAAAAAGCATATTCATCTCTGTCAACTCATTCTCTGTCTCAACTGACCATGCCCAAGGGAGGAAGATAGGTCACCAGTTCAAGTCTGCAAAGTTTATTTGGCAAGAGTTTGCATCATTACTTTATCATGACATGGCATTGCATTACTGTAATGTAATATGTCACGCACTGTACCAGTCAGGAGCTCACTAATGACCACAGGGCACAGAATTCCCCATTCTAGATGGTTTAAGAAATGATTTTGCTTAAATTCATGAGATTCTTAAAATATAGTATGTTGTGATCCTCTGATTTGCTCTCTGAATCCATGCTTCAAGCTGTTTCCAGTAATTGAGGAGGTTAGAAAAATATAACAGATTCTCCACTGCTCTGAAACACCAAGGAGTCTTAATGTGATATATCAACTGCAGAAAGTCTTGCCATCAAATTGTGAAATTTGGCAATACTAACAGACTGGAGTGTGGCTGGCTGCTCCCTCACAGTTAGCTCATAGAGGCATCCACCCTGGAGAGGAGACCGAGCTTCTACACAGACTCCTTTGGGCCTACTTCGTGACATGGTCTCTACGTAATAACCAAAATGTTTCCACGGTTTTATTAGACATAATAAAGACTTTGAGCCAGCATGATCTCAAAATTCTTGTTTTTCACTTTTCCTGACTTTAATAATTTCGGAAATTAAAATATGGGTGTTTTTTTCTTTCCATTCCCTGGGTCTTTGTTGCTGAGGTAGGAGTGACACTGCTGGGCAGCTACTTTGGGGAACTTTGTAAAGGTTGTGAATTCAGCCCCAGGGGAAGGTGAAAGAAGAGGCTTGTGTGACTTGACTGTGACTGATTTAATTGAGTTGGCCAGTCAGCTCCTCTCCCAGGAGTATAGTGTCTTGTAACTGGATTTGGGAGCAGAAGGTAAAAGAGGGATTTTTTTTATCTGGCTCAGCTAGGACCAGAAAGTCACCCGCCTTTTTACTTCAGAAAAAGTGAGCATGTATTGGAACAGTGTGTTAGGGAGCCATTTAACCTCTTACTTGCCTATGCAAATAAGAACTGTGACATATTCAGAAGGTAAAGCAAAGCAAATGCAATGTGGTGAAATAATAGAAAATGAATCCTGCCAGGAACAGAACAGTTCTGGTCTGTCAGCTGCAGCCCTGACTGCTGTCCTCAAACTCTGATAGTCAAATCCATGGGCTTTCAAACTTGTGATAGACACATCATTTCTTTTGCAAACCACTTCCACTTATCAACAAAAGAAAATGAAAATTGTCTCTGAAAGACACATGCTGTATCTTAGAGCGCAAGCTGTGGCAGATGGTAGAAAGGAACACTTTCTCCAGATTTCGAAGCTCCTCTACACTGTGCTCTACCATGCTCGTTCTCTTCTGTTATGACCACTGTTTTTGCTTCTTACTGGAAATAATCAGCACTAAGATAGCTCTGTCATTGTAATCTTCACTTTCAGCAAAGATTTCTTAACAGGTTCTTCTTGAACTTTTCTTCACAGAATGAAAAACACCATTAAAATGCCATCTCCATATCAAAACTTCTTCGGAGCTGCATTGAACTTGCCTGCATTGGCCAGTAACAGGTTGTCTATTCACATGCCCTCTATTACATTGTTATCAAGGGGTTAATGAATCATTAACACACCTATGAAACAGATTTATTGCAATTTCTGCACAACACGGATTTTTCTCAGTAACATACTGATGTCAGAATTACTAATGACATTGTCTAGTGGCCAGACAATGTCTTGGATGAGAAAACCTAGGTCGACCAAATTTGGTATATTTTCTTGGTAAACATAACAGACTTGTATATGGGAGACAACATGGTCCCATAAAGGGCGTATTCCCTAAACCCTTGCCCAAAGCCCTTTACTGACAATGAAATAATATAGCAATCACTTAGACATCAAACCACCACCTACAACACCACTCATGGCCTAATATAGCATCTGACAGCTGTATTTCTATTACAATAACCTGTTCTTTGTGGTTGGGTTATCTTGGCCAATGGCTGATTCAAACCATACAGAAAGAAAGAGTTCTAAAAATCCCATAATGCTGTCAGCTCTGTCTATAACAGAAGTATTCTCAAGGGATGGGGAGAGGGTTCAAATGTGTAGTGACTTGACTTCTTCCTCCCCATTTTTGTGGAAAGAACTGACAGCTTGTGACTAAGGAAATCAATCACACAAAGGCAGTAACAAGAAGTAGAGAATCTCCACTGTGAGAAGAAGTTGGGGCAATACTTGGAAACAAGTCAGTGATGAGCCAATGCCTAGTCTCAAGGGGAAAGATGGCTGGAAAGTAACAAGCAGATTTCTGAACACGAGTTATGAATATAAGACTTGAATATGGACATGAATACGAGACTGAAGAAAATATTGTCAGTCCTTCATTAAGATGTTTGATTGTCTCAATTCCTGTTTCTGGTTAGCTGTCATTGCTACAAAAGCACATATCGAGGAAGGTAACAGAAACCTTCCTAAATATAAAGCTTCTGCACTGTGTATGTTACTCACTGCACTGAAGCCACTCTACAACAAATCACTCTTACTCTGAAATGTCTGGCTGACCCAACCTCAGTGACTGTGCTGGCACTTCTCCAGCTATTGCAGGATTAGCAACCCAGCTCCATGGTAGATATGTTCAGGAGTTTTGACAGCTATGTCCTCTAGGTTTGCATGGCTTCATGACTACAGCCAAGCTCCTGAAAACAATCGAGTTTTTTATGGTTGAGCCTATCCAGTAGGTGATAAACAAGAGTTTAACTGCCACAGTTACACAGAATCATTGTGAAGTATAAACACTACAGATTTTTTTTTTCAGTTAGAATAAGTTAAGGTCTCTGAGGACTGGAAAAAAAGCTAATGTCATTCCAGTCTACTAAAAGGGCAAGAAGGAGGACCTAAGGAACTACAGGCCAGTCAGCCTCACTTCAGTCCTTGGAAAAGTGATGGAACAGCTCATCCTGGACACCATCTCTAAGCATGTAAAGGATAAGAAGGTGATCAAGAGTAGTCAGCATGGATTCACAAAGGGGAAATCATGCTTAATCAACATGATAGCCTTCTACAACGGAATGACTGGCTGGGTAGATGAAGGGAGAGCAGTGGATGCCGTCTGCCTTCTCTTCAGTAAGGCTTTTGACACTTTCTCCCATAACATCCTCATAAGAAGTTTGAGAAGCACGGACTAGATGAGCAGACAGTGATTGAAAACTGGCTGAACGTCAGAGTTCAAAGGGTCACAATCAGTGGCATAAAGTCTAGTTGGAGGTCTGTAGCTAACAGTGCCCCCCTGGCGTCAGTACTGGGTCCAGTATTTTTCCACTTATCCATCAATGACCCAGATGAAGGGACGGAGTGCCTCTTCAGCAAGTTTGCTGATGACACAAAACTGGGAGGAGTGGCTGATACACCAGAGGGCTGTGCTGGCATTCACAGGGACCTGGACAGGCTGGAGAGATGGGCAGAGGGAAACCTAGGAAGTTCCATAAAGGGAAGTGCAGAGTCCTGCACTTACGGAGGAAAAAACCTGTGCACCAGTACAGGCTGGGGACTGACCTGCAGGAAAGTAGCTTTGTGGAGAAGGACCTGGGAGTCCCGGTGGACAACAGGTTGACCGTGAGCCAGCAATGTGCCCTTGTGGCCAAAAAGGCATCCTAGATTGCATTGGGAAGAGCATTGCTAGCCCTGGTGAGGCTGCATCTGGAATACTGTGTCCACTTCTGCGCTCCCGAAGACAAGAGAGACACGAAGCTACTGCAGCAAGTGCAGCAGAGGGTGACTAAGATGATTAAGGGACTGAAGCATTTCTCATATGAGGAAAGCTGAGAGAACTGGGACTCTTCAGCCTGGAGAAGACTGAGGGGGGATATTATCAATATGTTTAAATATCTGAAGGGAGGGTGTAAAGAGCATGGGACCACACTCTTTAGTGGTGCCTAGTGACAGGACAAGGAGCAAGAGGCACACACTGAAACACAGGAAGTTCCATATGAACATATGGAAAAACTTCTTTACTGTGAGGGTAACTGAGCATTGGAACAGGTTGCCCAGACAGGTTGTGGAGTCTCCATCCTTGGAGATATTCAAAAGCCATCTGGATGCGATCCTGGGCAATGTGCTCTAGGAGACCCTGCTTGAGCAGGGTGGGGTTGGACTAGATGATCTCCAGAGGTCCCTGCCAATCTCAGCCATTCTGTGATTCTGTCATTAATCCAACCTTCTGTGCCATCCTACAGCTCCCTATAGCTCTAGACTGAGAGGATGCTAATAGAGTAAGGGGCTGTAAGGTCACCTTGACTATATAATAATGACAGAAGAAAGACAGACTATTTGTATCACCTGCTGTCCTCTCCATCCTCTCCAGTGGGGTTATAAAATCTACATATTCAGATGAATGATGCAGTAAACCTATTGATCTCTCAGTGGAGAGCTAATAGATTTTTCTGGCACAATCCCACACGATATTCTTATATGGAAACTAGTGAAATACAGTCTAGATGGAACTGCCCTAGTGTATGAAAAGGTATGTATACAACAGTCATTTGTTTTCCTTTTTGCCATCTTGCATCTGTTTGTCAGTTTTACTGGCAAATGCAGCACCCATTAAAGTCTGTTCCCACAGGTTCAGTACCAGCCAATGTTTTAATTAATAATTTGGACATAATATTAGAAATTACAGTAATAAAATCTCTAACAGTGTGAAACTCTGAGAAATTGCCAGCAGTTTGCAGAGCAGGACAAAATTTCAAAATGATTTTGATTAGGATGAGAGAAAGATGAAAAGCAGTAAGATGAAACTCAGGAAAGAGAACAACAAATCACCATCCTTGAGAAGGATGAATGAAAGCACACCAATTCAAAATGAAGAATAATTGCTTACTAGTGAAATGGCAGAGAAAATTTTGGGCATAATGGACACACCGAATAGGGATCAACAGAGTAATGATTNAAAAAAAAAAAAAAAAAAAAAAAAAAAAAAAAAAAAAAAAAAAAAAAAAAAAAAAAAAAAGTAAATCTCAACTAGTGCCAAATTATCAGCTTTGTTGCGGATTAGGGAAGCAAAAATCCAATGCTTCTGGGTGCTGCTAAAAGGGAACATGGTGCAGCTGAAATAACATCCATTCTTGGTATTGCTTTAAAAATGAACAAACGGAAGAAAGATATAGGCAAACTGGAGAGAGTGTAGAAAAGAGCAACATGAATTATAAATCATGGTCTAAACATGGTCTAAAAGCAAAGGTTGACGAAATTGGGATGATAAAGTCTAGAAAAGGGACAACTGTGAAGGAATGTGGGGAAACACAAAAGTAAAAGGCTTCTAATATATGAAAGGTTGCTATAAAAAGGACGGTGATGAACTCTTCTTCATCTTTAGTGGATGGAAAACAAGTAGCAAGCATATTATGCAGAAACAGAGGCTTAATCAAATACCAGTACAAACATTGCAACAGTAATAATAATAAAGCTCTCAAAGAAGTTATCTGGGGACGTTTTAAATCCCACGCACCAGAGGTTTGACGACAAATATCTCAGAGATTTATAGCTGTTTATATCTGTTTATAACTGATCCTACTTCAGTGAAGAGGGATGGGTTACATGATATCTCAAGTATCATTTTCACATTTCTGGGATCATTTCAGTCATATAGGAAAATATAAGCACAGAAATATGACGACTTGCTTAATACAGATCATGTGACTTTAAATTCTCTGCTTTAAGCAATACCTCTTCTTCCAGCTATGTATATAGCTCTAAGCACTATGCAATATATACATCTCCAGCTCTCAGAATAATTCTTATCTTCCTCCTCTTTTTACTACACCATACATCAAATGTTAACAATGATAACTCAATATTACTGGACATTGAGCTGAGCAGTGGGAAAGTTATGACAGTAATTCTAAATGGTTTCACATTTTTTAGCAATTGGGGTTGGTGGCAACGTAAGTCTGCCTTTGTCTACAGAAGACACCTACCCCTTTCCAGTCAGCATAAATCTCTGGAAGAATACACTTGGGTCCTCTGTGTCCTGCTTCAGTAAACATATATAACTCAATGTGCTCTCTGTGAAGAGAATAGCTATTTTGGCAGTGACAACCTAGAGCAGTACCTGAACTCCACTTCAGTTATGGAGTTAGCACTTTCAACCCGTGTTCTCTGTCATCTGTACCACTGCCTCTGCCTTTTTATTTTGGCAGGCTAAATGTTCTCCTAACTAAACTAGAGAAATCATCTTTTTTTAATTGCTATAGAACGGAAACAAAACTGATGACAAAAATGTTCTCAAAGAGTAGTTACCAGTGATTTTCTGTTGAAATGGGCTGGGGTAACATTGAGTGGTATTTTAAAACTAGTTTGTTGCAGAGCCAAGGCTGTACAATATTTTCATAGCAATCAGAATGGTGGATTTGATATTATCATTAATTAACATGCAGTGGATTGCAAAACTTACGAAGATCAGTTTAGAACTCAAGGCAACCTTGGCAAATTAGAAAAGCAATCAGAAAAAAAAAGAGAGAGAATGTAAACTGATTTTGGTAAGTTCAAGAAAATGAGCTTGAATGGGAACATGATACTGGAGGGGATACTGCTGGCCAGGGAGCAATTCTGCAGGAAAGGATCCAGGGTTATAATCATTCACAGGCTGAAGATGAGTCAACATCATCATGCTGCTGTGAAAAACACAGGCATTGTAATGAAGTGTCTGCAGTGGAATATGGCCTGTACAGCACATGAAATAATTCTTCTCCATCCACCTCTGCACTGGCAAAACCTCAGCTGAAAGACTGGGTCCAGTTCTAGATATCCAGATGCCATGCTTCAAGAAGGACATGGGCCACGAAGGCATAGGAGACCAACCAAAACCTTCAGAGGTCCAGGAAATGCTGCCTATCAGGAGACAAACTGCAAACACATCAAACAAACTGCATTACTCACAGAAAGAAAAGGCAACAGAGGGGCACTATAGAAGTCTTGAAGTTCATGAGGGTAGGAATAAAATGTTCAAATGGTTATGGTGGACAAGGTAAGAAGTAATGGATTTCATTTGCAGCAAGTCCAGTTTATTATTAGAATAAAATGATTGGGGAAGAAGCACAGTCTGCATCATCAAAGGTTTTCTTAAAGCTGGTAACTCAGTGACTGTTTTGGATGGAGGGACAAATATGAAGCCCCTTCTAGTCTGATTTGTTTTAGAATTCAGTTAAACAAAGAGTAATGCAGAGTGTTGCATTGCAGATTATTCAGTCCTGAACATTAAGGGACCATTAACGAAACTGAATTTAAAGAAGTGATATACAACCCTCTGCCTCTCAGACGACTTCCTTCTCACAAAACCATGCGGATGTGAATGTTGCCAATTCCTGTTATGATATGCAGAAACATAAAAATGCTAACATGGGAAAAAGAACCTCAAGCAAATCATCTTCCTCCTCTTTCATCTTTGACACAAGTTCCTTCTGTCCAAGAACAAAAATAATTTCTCAGTTTTATGCCTATTATGGAAATGCCAAAAGGTCTGGCACACCAACTATAAATCTTTCTAGCAAATCTTACTCCTTCCAGAAGTTAATTCTTTGCATATCATCATAATCCATTATGCAGCCATAAAGTTCTGTGATACACTATGCCTCCAGATATCCAGAAAGTATGATCATATTCTTGATTTTCAAGTTTAAGTAATTTCTCTATGCCTCAGTCCCTATTTCTTGGGAATACTGTAAGGGTAAAGCCATGACTGTCACAGAAAAGTAACTAAACAGATACATTACAATAAACTTCAAAAAGTGTTTTCCTTGTCAATGTATTGAAAAATAAGGACAGGGCTAGCCAGTATGCTGGATGGAATACATATCATCTACACCTGCTACACACAGCTTTTCAAGCTAACGGTATTATAGCATCATTTTACTTATTTTTTTTAATTTGGAAAATACTTCCAGTTGTCATGTAATCTCAAAAGGATCTGAAAACTAGGAAAATTTCATGTTCTTTCAGTTAATGGCTGCTGCTGTCATTGCTAAAAGAACTGCAATGACTTGCCTAAGATAAGAGCCATTCAGATTCAATAAACCCATTTTTTATACTCAGACTTCTGAAATCTAAGATCCATTTTCACAACTGAAAGCAGTACTAAACTGAAGATGTTTATGGAACCATCTACACGCTGACTGAGGATTCCCAGTCAGGCCTGGCACAGTTATTTCTGACTCCATGACAAATTAGCTAATTATCCCTTTCCTCATATCAGCTTCAGCTATTTCCTCCTACCACTACACAAAGCATTCAAAATAAGAAACAAATAAAACATATAAATCTCTTCTAGACTCAGGATTCAAGATACTAGAATCAAGGGGCTGAACATCATTTACAGGGCATAATCCTGCAAAGCGCAGGCTGCACAGAACAAGGAAGCAGATGTTCAAACCATGCCTTGCACCTAGCCGTGCATAATGCAGGCATTACAAGGAGCAGAAGACCTTGGATTCTGACAGGGAAAATGGACTGGAATCCTGCAGCTGGTGAGGTCTGGGGTACTTGGCCTGACAAGAGAGACCATCAGCATGGACACTTTATACTCCCTGGAAAAATCTGCATCTGAAAAGACAATTATCTTTCATTCAATTTGATGTAAACAACTGTAAGACATGAAACACTGGTATGGTAACACAATGCCTTTTACATGCTTTTCTTTATCTGAAATAACCAGTTTGAATGAACTTTCCTATATGCCTCTGCAGTTCAACATACACATAGGAATATATGATTGATTTCAAACATACAATACGTTCCTAAATGTAAGGGTACTAATAGACAAATTGCTGAACAGGAATGGCTTTCTAAATAAGGCCTCCAAAGTAATAAAACACAGAAAAACAGTGATGGTTCCAGAGGACAGATCCAGCAACCTCAGTTCTGACTACAGTGCCAAGAACAATACTGGGGACATTGACTCATGAAGAGCTGTTTATATACCAGAGTAAACTACCGCACATCTGCACTGTATCCTGGAGAAAAGTCAGACTTGGAGATTTTAATTCTTTTACAGAACTCCTTAAAATTACTCTCAGGGCAATCTCAGATGAAAACAAAGCTTAGGAAATACAGGACTCCACTGGCTAAACCAGAAGGGCTGAATAGGTTCAAGGCATCAAACTTGTTCTAGAATTGCCAGCTGCACTAAAGTAGGTCATTTGGCATTTTCTGCCTCTTGAGATTCATTTTAACCCAAGTTCATTTGACTAAAGCATGAAAAAAATTCTTCATCCTTACAGAAGTTCAAGTAGTAAAATTTGGATTTGTTTCAAACTTTTAAGATCATACTCCAACTTTTAAAACTGTTTTGAAACATAGTCTTTCTAAATAGAGTTGTAGCCTGAGTTATATCATTTTCAGTGTGTTCAGTGTGTTACAAGTATCTGAGATCAAAGGACATAACAAGGAGGTTTATAATATTTTTAACAATGGCTACCAGGAAAACTCCATGCTTCTGCATATAGCAAGAAGTCTATTATATCTCGGTAAGAGAGGAACTGCATTGAAAATAGATTTGGTTGTAACATTTACACTGAAATCTTTGAACATGTAATATGAACATATCACAACATTTTCACAAATACCTGAAAATTATCTGAATGTAACTTCACAAACCATAGCAAACCAAACATTGTACACTTCTGCATGCAAAAGTATTTGCAATGATGAATCACTATTCAACAAACTCCAGTTGTCTTCTTCATCACATTTTTTTTAGCATTTGAGTTATCCTCATAAATTAACATTAAGTAATGTTGGAATTGCGCTCAGGATACTTTAAACTATCACACTATATTTAACACAGAAAGCTAAAGACTTGTATCAATACTCCTTTTGAAATCAGTGAAGATGATAACTTGGCATCCTTCACCATATACCTGTGATTTATAGGAGGATTATTTTCTCTCCTAAGTTAGCCTAAGTTTGACATGAATTCCACGAATAATTAAAAGAAATGAAAATTTTAATTTTTGAAATAATTTAAAAGAAAATCCAAAAGCTGAATCTGATTGTTTGTCATCTGAAACTGAATCTTTGTCATCTGAAGCTGAAAAAGATTGTTTTAATGACAAAAAAAGAAACAGTATGACTATAGTTACATTCACATCAACACCAAGAAACAAGCTAGTATAGGGAAAGAAAGGAGGTTCAAAAAGCCTTGAATTTCTCTGATCCCAAATATTTTTGCTTCTTTCCCTCAATTGCTTATCTTCTTTATGATATTAATTACATCATCTGGTTCATACTGATTCCTCATTCTACTGACATATTCAAAGAATTCTCCAAAAAGGAAAGATTTTATTCTGCAAAAAATGTGTTCTTTGATTCTCTTAGAACATCATCATCTTGTGCTATTTCTAGTTTTAGCTACAGATTCAAATCATTTCTTGAGAAGAGATGTAAGGCTTACTGATATACAACAGCCTGAGTTAACCTTAGAATATTTTTCAGTGCAGGAGAACTACTTATTAACTCTGATCTTCAGCAGTTATTTCCATTGAGAAACAGCTCTGTTTTTGACATTCACACATTTTATAATAGAGTTCCTTTAGAAATTTCAGATGCTGCTCACCTAACAGTCAGCCCTACTTCTTTTTGAAGAACTAGTTTGCTCAGGCACCACTCTTTTTGACATTGCCTTTTTAGTATTTATTACAGGGACAAAACAGGTCCAAGACCGGTATCTCTCCAGAACTAATACAGAAGATAACTACGGAGGGGTAATTTGGAATCACACCAATTGTCTAAATTTCCTAACTGTATCTCTTAACACCTTGTGATCCAGTAGGCTAACCAAGTCCGTCACGGACTTGCTGTTTCCAATAAACTTAAAGACGCGTATGTTTCTCTTCTTGATTTTACATAACCATTCTGAATTATTTGTAATGATGTGTTCCCTCTTACTGCCTGTTGTAACTTACAGATCATTTTACTGACTTCATTTCTCGAAGAATTTTGTGTGGCTTTAGTAGATTTTCAAACCTTGCCAGGTAGCCAAAATAATTCTCTGGAAGGGAATGAGACAAATGTTTTTGAAACTTCTGTATTTTTATAACAAACTTCTTAAAAAAAATTGAATTAATTGAAATTGTCCAAGCACGAATATGCAATCACAGACCCCCTGCCATAGCAGTGCAATGCCCAAATACCCTGCCATAGCAATGCAACATCCAAATACTCTGCCACACCAGTGCAATGCCTCGTTGAAACAGCACAGGTGTAAAATAAACTAAACTTCAATGCCACAGAAGTGGGGCAATGAAAAAAGCAAGACATAGGGAAACAACTGAAACAAAATCATAACATTCATAAAGGAGAGTGGATATATATGACAAAATCTTAAGAGTAAACTCAAAGGAAAGACAAAATTCAATTGGCTAGTAGTGATTTCCAGTGATTACATGACTGCAGATAGCAGTAGAGAGATCTACAACGCATGGTACGCAGTACCGATGCAGAGGAAATGAATAAAGATGATCCTATAAGGCTGACAGTCATACTCAATCTTAAAAGCTATTTAAGTAAGTCACATCCTACTTTGTTTGGAAATGCAGCCACAGTTATGTAAAGCAAGCCAGACTGAGCGTCAAGTCATGATTGCATAAACTTATTTACAATAGCATAAATAAAGGAAGCAGTGTAAAAAAAAAAAAAACACTGTAAATCTGACTGATGTAAGGCAGTCTCTCACTCACACAATTGCAGTCATTTCCCTGCTGTGGCAATCAGTAAACTCATATGGGGCAGAAACATTTAGAAATTTTTTCTTGCCACCAAAAATAAGAATTATGTAAACAAAGCTCAGATCTGCATTAGATGTGAGGAATGAGTTAGATGGCTAATAAGAGACAGCTATCAAGGTTACAAGCATCTGGGCTATCTTCCTTTGTGGATCAAGTTCACATAAAGCAACATAGGAAGAGGCAACAGGATATGTCCTTCCGAGGAGATACATTAATGTGCTTCAGAGAAGTCACAATATTTCGTACATATTGAAATGACAGAAAGCACGATGAAGGGGAACCTTGTTCTTGATATACTGAATTTGGTACAACTGAATCAATTCATATTTCGCTCATGTAAAATTTTGTTTGGAATTCTTTGAGAATTGGAGAGAAAGATAAATTATAAAACTGAAAACTCTCACTCAGTCCTTGCTCTGGCATCATTACTATCAAATGAGGCGTGTCTCTTTAAATGCCTTGATGTTTTTATTATCAGTGGGCCTATAAGCATGAAGTAAGTTTGCTTACTAAGCTGACTTGCATGGCACCATATCCAATTTTCTTATCCAGATTTGGCATCCTATAAGGTCTACTGGTAAAATAGTTGCACTTTAAAATCTGATTTACATTTCTCTTCACATCAGCAGAAACACTGGTACTGTGAGATACTGCACAACAGGCCCTCACTGTACATTTAAACATCTACGAAACATCAAAAGAAACTCATGCAAGGCCATCATCTAAATACTTTTCTGCTTCATCCTCCCATTTCATGTTATGCAGCTTAATTCTACATCTTTTGTACACAATAGATTCAAATGAGGATTTTACCGTATGTATTTCAGAACAAACATTTGCCTCTTTGTGTAGCTAAACCTCATACAGCTACGTGACTGTAAATGCCTCTGTGCATGTCAGCAACAACAAAAAGATTCTACACATTAGTTCCTGATAAGGGCAGTGAAGTACATCGGCATTCAACATCATGACGCTGAAGAGACAGGCCTGCTGCATGGACACAACCCAGAGCTCCAGGCAAGGAATACCAACCTGATCCTTAACTCTGTCAGTTAAACTCTTCCTGGTGTTTCTCTCAAATAAGTATTGTTGTAAGTTTAATTACTATGTTTGATTCTCAGAAAACATGAAGTTTAATACATATGAATCCTGCATTATTCTCTGCTATGAAAAGCTAATGAAATACATCATTGGTTTAAGAGTGGCTGTTCACCACTCCTTGCTGAGGGCTCTAGGATCATGCCTGTAAGATTTATACAAGGTTTTAACTCTGCCAAATTTCAGGCAAAAAGAAATTTTCACTAAAGAGTGTTGGTAGTACACCTGAACAGTGGGTAGAAATTTTTAATGACATTTCTATACTAGCAGAAGGCTTTGTGTAGGTACCACACAAGATGAGAAGGAGGTAAGGATGCTAATACATTTTACTTAGCTTGGAGAACTGTTGTGTTGTTTAGTCAGCAAACCGTTCCAACAAAAAATTCCTAAAATAAGCTAGGCCAAAGGTAGGTATTTGCTAAAGAACCTGAGAAAACTGTGTGAT
The DNA here is from genome assembly GCF_003343005.1 of Rhea americana. Classification (NCBI taxonomy): domain Eukaryota; kingdom Metazoa; phylum Chordata; class Aves; order Rheiformes; family Rheidae; genus Rhea; species Rhea americana. Next base: position 1,641,426 of record NW_028186490.1, read on the forward strand.
AAATCTCCTTAAATTCCAGCTCCTTTGGAAGCTCTCTTGAAATAAGCATAAAGAATTAATGCAAGAAGTGTGACTGTTCTGTTAGCTTCTGAACCTCTAGCTTTGACTGTATAATATGTACAAATGTTGAACAGCTCTTTTCTTGAAAGATAGAGGATCTGTGAAATATCTAACAAGGAAAAATATATTATCAGCACTGACTGATTCTAGTTCCCAGAATATTAGTCCAGCTCTTCAGCTGGTAGAGATATTAATCATAGGAAGGAAATCCTTATCAGCATTGGAAAGGAGGTATCTTTATCAGCAAAAAACAAAAACAATATCCTATTCTTTTCTCTTCCTCATTAAAATTAACATCTCCGGAGAAATGGAAGTCTGATTCAGAATTTCTACAGATTTTTTAAGATTAAACAACTGAGGAAATGGGAAGAGTGATACAAAAAATACCTCCTTTTCATCTTCCTAAGGATGGATGCAGTCCACTCACTATTTTGTGGCAGGGCAATGCATGTCATATGTCAGAGCAGTGTAAATATTCATAGCAATTCCTCTTAACATGAATAGCAGTTATGGCAGAAAGTACCAAATCACATGGGAATTCAAAACTACTCCCATTTTATTTTATTTTATTTTTGCTGAATTATTCTTTTACACTGAAGATCATATTTCATAGAGAGAATAATGGACAGTAGAACACCGAAAGAAAAGCGAAACAGGCTTTAATGAGAGGTACTAGAACCAAGCAATCCTCCCTTGATTGTGGAAGGGGAATAAGTACTATTTCAATCAGTGAAGAAAACAAATAGCTTTCGAACTATGTTGGGCTAACCTGACTGTAGCCTTCACTCTAACAAAATCATAAAAGATTATGAAAGTTAGCACTCAACTTTCACTGTCCAAAATGTCTTAACGCTCGCTCAGACTTCAGAATGATGCTGTTTTTATGAAAATTATATTACTCTTCTTCCCAACAAGCCCCCAAAACACTTTACTCTTCCAACCAGCACTAGCCTCTCCATTACTCCTTCTCTTGTCCCAGAAGGATAGAAAATGTGCTTTATTCCAATGCACCCTTCTTGTCCCATGCTGACTTTGAGAAGTCTTTGTGTATGCAGAACAGAGGAAAAATATTTACTTCATCTTTCCTTATTATCCTTGTAAAGCACGTGGGGAAGGACTTCTTTTCTTTTCATCCTCAAAGCATTGTGGAGATAGTTTAACGTTTCCCTGTTATCACTCAACTAGTTACTTCCCCAAGGCCTAAAAAAATGCGGTTTTCACTTATCTACACATTGAGGGCAAGAGAGAATAGTAGGTCCTTAGCCTCTTTTCCTTCCCTTGTAAGACATACCAAAATGGAGAAGAGCAACTGATGGTAAAATTGCTGAAATCCTTCCATCTCTATGGATACTCAGCACATGAGATTTGTTTGTAACATGAACTTTGTAAAGGTTTAAATGATGGGGATTTATGTGCGGCCATTCACCCACACTTCAGATTCAAGTGTCCGCATCAGTGACAGGAAATCTTAGAGATTTTTTTTCTGCTCCTGAGTCACACTCGTAATTTTATCAGAACATGTGCATTTGTTACCCTAAAACATCTGCATTCCACGGAGGTCTTTGCATATGCTTTCAATTATTGGCTGTATTCATCATTTCATAGAGATCAGATACACGCACTGTCATCATTATCACCCACTGAACCTTGTCTTCCATGCTGTTTTCCCTAACAGGACTCCTTTTAACTTTTTTTTTAAAAAGACTTCAACTTAAGTTGAACTGCCTTTTACTTGAAAGATGTGGGACCTGTGAAATATCTGATGGAAAAATATCAGCATTGATTGATCCTAATCATGACTGATTAAAGAACATGAGATCACCTTTTCAGCTGCTGAGATATTAAATGTAGGAATAGACAGATAATGACATACAAAACTGCTGAAACTGGAAAGCAGCAGATGGGACTGCTACTGTTAATTGTGCTTTTTTTTAAAAAAAATGCACTAAGCTTCATTTCTAAAGTATTGTGCTCTCCAACAAATAGCATCTAAATATATGTTTGGCAGACAATACACATTCCACCTAGAAAACCAATGTCATATACCAGTGGAAAGTCAATAGACTTACTTACTCTAATGTCTTAAACTGAAGAACTGAGTTAATACATAAGGCAGTAAAATGCAAACTGCTAAACTCCAAATCAATAACCACCATGTCGTATCATAACAAAGATTGTTTCTGATAGACACGAAATATGTAAGATCAGAGATCACAATTTGTCAGTACTCTAATATATATGTCCTGAAATCTATTAGCTGAAAGACATCTGTGACCAAAGTTTATTTTAAGAGAACAGAGATATACAGGAATTGACGTTGCAGCTGAGCTGTCCTTATGACAAGAAAGAGATCTGGGATATTTTCATAGTACTGCCACAGATTTCTTTCCAGATTTCAGTTTTACGACCTTGATCTAGCCAGTTGAACTTTCCATGCCTCATTTTCTTTATTTCTCTCCCACCAAATAACTGTATATTAGTTAAACTGTGATTTTTTTCTCGGAAGGGTGACTTTCTATGCTTTCATGAAATACTTAACACTTTGGGCTTTCATAAGACCAAAAAAAGAAAAAATGCACAGATTGCAGCAGCTTTGAAAAAGATCAGAACAATGTATACAATATGTTTTTGGATGGTCAACTTAAGATACTTCAAAAAGTCCATTTTTTCAGCAGACGTCAACTGCCAACTCAAGAATCTTTAAAAAGAGTGAACTGCGGCACCTACATTTAAACAAACTGCAATACCCACCTGTAATGTATTCAAGGTAGTTCCATACACACTATGGACTTGTGTTACCTGTTAGCATGGCCCATTGAATGAGTTTCACTGGCTTGTTTATTCTAAACATAGACCACACATTAGGTCTCTTATGTAATCTTAAAAGTTATGTTCCACACCCAGACTAAACTAACCTACCATGAACGACCCAGAACTCCTTCCACTCCATTAGGGAGAGCAGATGTGAGAAGGGACGCAGTGTCCTCAGTGCTGCAGGAAAACTGTATACTTTGGACTGACAGGCTCATTTATTCTAAACTTCCTGAAAAAACTAATCTGTTCCAATTAATAAGTATTAAGGGCTCCTGTAAGAGCTTGTATTTACAAACTGGTACACATTAAATGCAGTGAAAGAATGTGGAGTATGTAACAACATAAAAGTACAACTATTCATCATTTACTTTGATGTTTCCAAGAAAAGGCTGTTATGGAAGTCAGAGAAATATGACCATCTGAAAAGACCTTAATTTCAAGTTTTTTTTTTCCCCCAAAAAAACTTCTTTGCAGTCTGTAGTAAAGGAGGCTATTCTTTTTAATATTCTCTGTAAGGATCTAACAGTTGAGGGGGTTTATCACTACTGAGGCATTAAAAACAGAAAGAATTAAGCCAAACACATCATGCATGGTCACATATATTGTCCTCTGGGCATTTCAACATTCACATGAGTTAACTGGAGATACCTATTAGTAGTGCACTGGAATGGAATTCACAAGGCTTAAGTTTTACTCCCTGTTTTCCCACTGACCTATAAGCAGTTACATTCAAAGTTTCTGTGCATCCTGCTGCAGTTAAGCCATTTATCCAGACTATTGTCTGTTGAGAATGCCAGCCACTGCTGCTTACAAAGGTAGTGGGAACTGTAAGGGAGCAACCTGGTGACAGCCTGGAGCTCCCTGAGTCGATCACTGTCCGACATACATATCTATACTCATTAAATAACAGTGGTGTTATACAGGTTTTAAATCAGTACACATTTAGGGCAGCTACATTATATAGGAATGTTCAAGGGACAAGTAATGTACATCAAGCATCCTACAAAAATAGTAATACTTTGTTTATAATGCACAATATTTTTAGTCTATACCATGTGTTGCAGAACCTTATTTTAAGACTAGTTAGGAGAACTTTTAAGACATTGTATTGGAACCTTTTCTTACATTGATCAGCAGAGTCAGTTTTGGTATAGGAAAAGAACAGACAGTAACCTAGAGCAGCTGCTTGGTAGGGCAAGGCTGGGAACAACAGTCACGACCAGAGCTGTAAGCACTCAGGTGCGCTCCTGCGGTTGCCTTTGGAGGAAGCACCAGGGTGTCCCACGCGGCAGCTACAGCTGGCAGTGGAGGGATGACAGCCCCATAGCAACACCACTCTCTGCATCCCTCATATACACATGGGACCATCAAAAGCAGCAAGCTGGGTTCTCCTCTAGGCTAAACTATGTATGCCAGTTTTACGGACCTGGGTCTCGTTTTGTATCTTGTTCTTAAAAAGATCAAAACAAGAGCTGATCTGCTAGCTACCAAAGCTAGGAAGTATTTAAATACTTTAATTTTTGCTTAATGAGACAAGCAAATGAATACAACTGTTCGAAGGTTACAAATTGTGACATCAGTGGACTTGTAAGGGTGCAGTTAGGGCCAAGTTTTGACTCACTATTTGTAAATGATCAGATCCAGTCTAATGACCAGTCAGATACTGAGCTATTTCATAACAATAGAAAAGGTTTACTGCTTTTACAGAATTTTTATGAATTATTTAAGGATCATTCATACATTAGTAACAAAAATAAAAAGCTACCCTCTTCCTAAAATGCACTAAATCGTTTACTTTTAAAACATAGTGGGACGAGCACAGTATCTGTTGACGCCACAGCATGTTTTCAAAAGTACTGTCATCTGTCAAGGACTGCACAACCCTAGGCTATGTCTTTTGCTCACGGAAAAAAATAACCAGTTACTTGCAGCTATAACTGTTTTGGCCATTCCTGAAGCACCTGAAAGTTATAAAGGTTATCTGTTTATATTTTAATTTTAATCAGAAGTTTTAGCTAAGTCTATTAAATAATTTAAGAGTGTGGACTATACAACAATTTCTTCAGTCCATTTACGAATAGTGGCTTCTAATTGATAGGATGCATCTACTAGGGCAAAGACTAAAGACTTTCAGGCAGTTGGTTATGTGAGCCATTTCTGTCATTTCTGAGCTCTGTCTCTATTTCAGCAGTTATAAAACAGCAATAAGAGTTCTCACTATACCTATTTTACAGAACTGAATTGATTATTGTCTACAGAATTTTTATCAGATAGAAATGCTCAGATAGAGGTAGAAAACAAGATACATAGGATACCTTAACCATCCAAACTTTCCGGCTTTTTTTTCTTTCTTTTTATTTTTTTTAACTGCAATTGTTTTATAATGTGATAGATGAGAATAATTTGGCCCTACAAAGACAGGCTGAAAGGTGCCTGCTAGGCTTGCAAGTTGTGGTCTTCTCATTCTTACAGTCAACCTGTACTATGAACAAATTGGTGCCTCACATACCCAAACCAGTAGCACTTAACATACAACTAGTGAAAAAAGTAAAGGATACCATTCCTTTCCCCCCCTGTTCTTGTGGGGCCACACAATGAGACTTTCACAACTCCACAGAGCAGTCTGACCAGAGAAACAATCTATATAAACAACTACAAAGTTGCCAAAATTGGCAAATAACCTGGGGAGAGGAACGGAGCAGGCAAAGAACAACCACGAGAGATGGAAAAAGACATGAAAGAGGAGTCAGGTCAACTACCTTTCTTGGATGTACCTCTGACAATACCAGGATGTCTTTGTGGGACAGTGCTCTGGGTTGTTTAGGAAGATTGCCCACAATGAGACAGTTGAGGAAAACAGTCAAACATCTTAGGACAACTGTCCATAGGATAGGAGGTAGGAGGGAATGAACAAGTCATTAGTATTTTTCACATACAGATCATAGAGAACAGCACCCATAGACAGCTATCTTAGGAATACATCCTATAGTAAACATGACTAATTCATAGTCCTCCACAGCCCCAAGTAACAGCCATCAGTCAGTTACTTTGCTCATACCCTGCTTTGCCTCTTCTAGGTGACTGATTTAGTGAACAACTTCCTGCAGCATAAAGTTACCAAGCAGTGGTATGACTTACCTCCCCAGGACGGTATCTCATAGGCACCTCAGCAAACAATGGCAGAAGCAGGTACAGCTTAACTCACTTCACTACTCTGATACATGAATTGTTTAGGACAAGGCAACAGCATATAACGTATAAGCTTTAAGTGAGAATTCACCTCGCTCCACTACCTTTATGCCTGAAAGCTGGATTGGTCCATCACTAGGTGGGGAGGATTAACCCAGTACAGGCATTTCAACAGATGGCAGTGCAGTACTGTTCAGAGGATCTGTTTGCAAGCCTTGGCATAAGCGACCAAGGCATAAGCTTTGGCTGGAGAACTGGAGATGCAACAAAGCATGTTCTACAGATTGAGCCAGTGGTGTAGCTTATAGAAAAGCATGGAAGTGGTTGCAACTTGGACATCTGTGGAGTAGAGGTTTGGGTGGGGTTAACACTTTTGGATCTGTCTACAGGGCAATCCAGTACTGCAACTTGTTTAGACGTATCCCAAGAAGTTTTAAGGTTCAGTACTGCTGGGAGTATAGCTATGGCAAGTTCAGCTCCATAAGCCCAAAAGGGACTCCAGGCCTGCCAGTGAAACTACATGCCACTGCAGCTTTCATGGATGTAGCAAGTTACCTAACATAAAGCTGCCTTGGGAATATCTACACCAACTCTGCTACCAATCTGGATTACTACAAACACAAAATTTCAGCTCGAGTTTACATTAAGACATACAAATGAGGAACATTGTGTAAAATAAATATTTACTGCTAGTCAGCTCTCTTCATGTCCTGTCCTCAATAACTATGTCTGTTACCATTGGCCAAATCTAGGCCAACTGGAGAATGGGAAACAGTGCATGATAGCCACACATCTTTCCCCCAAAGCCTGACTGCTTTATTATTTTTCACACTAATGAAGAGCTCATCTACCCCAATCTTCCTATGTTTGAACCGTCACTTTGGTTATTGAGTTACTAAGGAAAGAATTTTAGGAAATGTTTTGTTTTCTACTATTTTATTTCCAAAAACATAAAAAGCCAACCCAAACTGGATTCTTTCCTTTTTAACTGAAAAGATATCTTAATTAATTTCAACTATGTTTAGGGTGATACTTCTTGTAGGTCTCAGTTCTATGCTACAGGATACGCCACCAATGACTTTGAACTTCATAAGGAATGTATTCCAACTCACTGAAGTGTTCTCAGCATGCTTGAAAAAAGCTTTTAAAACTAAACAAAGCAAACAATCCCCCTTTGTTTACAGAATGGGTTCAAATGCGATGTGACTGAATGCCTGCGAAATGTCAGGCAGCAGGATGCATTGGTCAGTTCTAAGATGTTACAGACTCACAGTGAGAACACACATGGTGTTTTATTAGAGATTCATATTGCTGTAATTCCCTGAAACGAATCCTTTCATAAGTTTTGGTTCATTTGGAAAGATTAAGCACAATTTCCATAGTAGGACATAAACCCACACAACATTTTTGTGTCCTGTACCTTGCTTTTTAATGCAAAACCAGCTAATTAAGTCTCTTGCTTTGGAGTTTGAAAAAAATTATCCTATTATCACAGACTACTCTCAAACATATCACAGAAATTGCATGTCTCTGAAATAAGCCATTCCTTCCTCCATGAAGTTAGCCAGTGTCATGACTTGATGTCTTTTCAATCCATGACCCTTGCAAGTCAGATATCTGACAGAATGAATACGAGAAAGATAAGCTTCTTTCATTCATGTTTGCTTGTATGGCAATATCCAGCCACATCTTAATTTCACCTGACAGATGTTTTACTGATTTCTCTGGGCCTCAAAGAAAAGACACTTCCTTCCTACCAGACCCCACTGGCAATAGGTTTAGTTCCTACCCTACCAGTCCAATGTTGTGGAGAGAGGAGTCCTAGCCTTCTTTCATGGAACTGATTCTGATTATATTTTCCCTAGTTGATGCAAATGCTTTGCATAATAATATTTTGGGGAACATTCTGCTACTTCTTGTGGCAATGAGCTGCATAGAATCATAGAATCAGTAAGGTTGGAAGGGACCTCTGGAGATCATCTAGTCCAACCTCCCCACTCAGCAGGGTCACCTAGAGCATGGTAGGGCTGGGTTGCATCCAGGCGGGCCTTTAAGATCTCCAGAGAAGGAGACTCCACAACCTCCCTGGGCAACCCGTCCCAGTGCTTCATCACTCTCACAGTGAAGAAATTCCCCCTCACGGTCAGGCGGAACTGCCTGTGCTTCAATTTCTGCCCATTGCCTCTTGTCCTGTCACATGGGACAACTGAAAAAAGTTTGTCCCCGTCCTCTTGACACCCTCCCTTCAGGTACTTGTACACATTGATAAGATCCCCCCTCAGGCTTCTCTTCCCCAGGCTGAAGAGGCCCAGCTCTCGCAGCCGTTCCTCAGAAAAGATTGTTTTTCTTAGAAGACCTTTCTGAAATTATTCCCTTGAAATTTTTTTTCTTAAAAACAATCACACGTATTTACTGTGCAGAGAAAATGATTCAATTTTCTATTAGAAGGAATGGGAGTAGACCGCAATTTCAGAATGCGAAACTCATTCCTGTCCCCTCACTTCCAAATATGAACAGGCTACAGGACTTCTGTCATGTTCTAGTTCCTGTAAAGTCAAAAATGTCAACTCTTTGCTCTTGTTTTTTGAATCTGGATATTCTTAAGCACCAGAGCTCAAGTCTGCCAAGCTGGAGAAAAAGAGTCAAAATTGCACTTTCATTTCTAACAACTTATTGTGAAGCAAGGACAATGAAAAGGAAAGAAATATATAGGAGATTTCCATTAGAGACAATGAGCTTGACTTAATTTTAATATCATCCATTCCAAATTATTTGAGCTTTTATCCATGAATGACAGACAAAAAAGGATCATGAACTCTCATGAACATCCTGACAGGGTGTATCACACCTCAGTAGGGAGCCTGCCCTATGTCACTTTCTTGCATAGTTGACATCACATATCTTAGTTTTGTTGAGTTTTGTTGAGGAAGCTGGAAGTAACAAAAGGAGGACCTATACGAAAAAATAAACCAGCCCTCTTTAGACAGCAGTTTGAAGAGCAGTTTGGCTTAAAACTCAAGCATTGAAATAAGAGGCAGATGTCTGTTCTCAATCATTTCTCACCAGGACATACTAATGTCATACTAATGACTTACTAATGGACAGGAATCTGCTAGCATAGCTTTGTTTGCTGCAAGGGAAAAAGAATGAACAAAAACAATTCCCCAAGAGGTGAAAGAAACAGAAGCTTCCTGCTACCACTAAATGTGATGATGTTCTTGCTTAGGTACCTGAAGATATCTTAAGGAAAAGGAGAAGTGAGCTTGATGTATCTGAAAAGGCCTTTCAGTAAATGACACACTGCTCTTCCATATTTGACCTTCAGTCTCTTTTAATGTTCATCCCAGAGAGTTGTATGTACAGCAGCTAAAAGTCTTACAGTCAGCTGAGACAGAATCTCCTTCTTGTTTGCACGATCAGGCCACATAAAGCAAAAAGGCCCACTGTAAGCAATTCAACTGTATATAAGCAATGTAAGCAAATATGAACAAACGGTCCCAGCTTTTCTTTTCCCTGCAAAATTCAGTGAATGCTCACAAGCAGTAAGAACTACCCCAAGCTTGAATTCTCAAGCTATAAAAAATTTCTCAGTTTTTTAGACAAAAAAGACAAAAACGCAAAAAAAGAAAACAAGACCAAAACATTTTTTTAAAAAACAAAAAAGAAAAAAGAAGTCTGAACCATTTTGTCTTCAACTCATAGTTCCAAGGAGAGGGTTAAAAAAAAGCCTGTCCTTTGAATTTTTAATTAGAGATACACAACAGTTTTGCTTGTTTGTGGTCCCATGAAGCTCAGAAATGGCAGAGGGCAGGAAGCGGTAACAATTCTTAATCATGAGCCAGGTTTAGTACAGGAACGGACAATGCCTTCTGTTTGCTCAACGATTTTTCACTAACAGTCTGTAAAGAATCTTTGTGAACCTAAAGATAGAAGGGATTGGAGCCGCCTAGTCATTTGACAATGTAAGACCTTTCCACTAAGCCTTCAATTACTAACCTTTCCCCACAACTCAAAATGAGTAACTGCTTCAACATGATATCTGCTCCTCAGTTCTCCAAAGCCTAGGAAAGACATAGTCAAGTCATAAAATCTCAGAGTAATAATGTTACTATTTTATTCCATTCTCTTTCGCTAGTCTCTAAGAAAAGAACTTGTCAGTCAGAGTGCTTACTGAAGGACTCCACTGTCTGTGCCCCCACAGCTCCTGCCAAGAAGCCCAACTCACCACCTGCACTCTGTGTGACCTCTCACAATATTGCAATATAGGTATGAAACACCAGCATTTCTGATTGAATAGCTTTTCAAAGTTTTCTCTTTTCTGCATTGTGTGACTCTTTTGACTCTCCCCAGCAATACAAAGAGAAAATAACAAACCAAAGCAACTCTAAAATGCTCCCAGGTGAGTTCCTTGCTTCTATAGTTGCTCCTATAGGAAGAAAACATGCTGGGTGAGGAAATACCCCAAAAGCAACATGCAAAAATTGAAAAATTGCATGAATACCTGTTTAACCTAGAATAAGCTAACATGAAATACATTGCTTTGTTTGCACAAGACAAAGACCAGCAATTATTTATTTGATTTTTTTAATAAACAGATGCAAATATCCACATGCAATGTATACCTATCATAACAGGATATTACTCAATCCATTTATTTTGTTACATGGTTATACAGATATCACAATATAGACAGCATAAATCATCACTGAGGGAGAGAGAGAAGACATAAAGCAGTCAGGATATGACAGATAAAGGCATCAATAAAGATTTTGATCAAAATGGAATTATGATCGAGTACTAAGCTTCAGGACAGGCAGGCTGTGGACTGCAGGGAGGAGGGGTACAAGGAATTTCATAATGGACGGCATTGCTGATTCAATATACAAAGAGAACTGGCACTCAGTATTATATTGCCATAACAGATTTCACACAGAGCCACAAACATAATCAGTTCACTACTAATTGCATCTTACTAAATTGCTTTGTCTAGATTATCCCTCTTCCTCATTTCTTTAGAAGTTTTTCAAAAGATTTCTAGACCGAAGCCCTGTATTGAGAACCTTATTTTTCACTGACCATTTCCTTCTCCTCCCTTCTGCTTGACTAAGCGACCCAGCCCTTCCTCTAGTTTTCTCTCCTGGGGTAACATCCAGGCTCCCTCACTTCCTTCATGATCAAGTGGAAAAATTTCTATTGGAGGGTGGAGGTAAGATAAAGGAAGGGGAAGAAGAGAGTCCAGGAATAACTCATGTGCTGTGCATAACCTGTACCTTCTGTATATGGCACCAAGAGAACCTTTTGATTATGAGGATCAAATTTCAGGGTGAAATGTTACCACTGTTCCTCACATTGAGTAATAGCCTACTCCTCACTCGGATGGAATTACTTACAGCTTTAAGAACAAAGGACCTGCAAGCCTGGTTTCAGCAGCTTTTCAAAGATGGTGCTATTGTGCTTCAGGGAATTAATTTTGCCTTGTATGTCCTTGTCTCTACGATAGAAGTCATTGCCTTTCCTTTGAAGAACTGCATGTTCTTTCTACGATGATGCATCTGATCTTTAAACATACTCTTAATATTAATGGTGGTATGCACATGTTTACAAATTCCACCTATATCCACCTTCTAAATGGGTATCTAAAGCTGAATATGTTCCATAGCTCCAGAAATCAGTTAAGCATATATACAGATTACAGTAATTAACCAAATGGTCCAAAATCACATCTTCCTGCTATAAAATTCAAACTATTTTTATGTAGCAAGGCATCATATCAAGAATGATAACAGTAGGCATAAAACAAGCTTTACCAAGAGTCCTAGTTCCCTAAAGATGTACCAAATGCAGGTACAATATTATTTCATAACCATAAAAAATGAAAACCAGGAAAATAATACAAATATTTCTATGAATATTTAAACATGAAGAGTCACAATTCTAAACATCATATCCTTAGCTACACACAAGATCACAGCATCTGCACTGCTTGTTAGACAGTTTTGGATTTGAAACTGTGATCCTTCACAGTAGCTTCTGGTATTGCTTGGTAAATCTGGGTGCCAAAATTTGCTACCAAAAATATTAACATAAATTGGTATTTGGATGAAAGATATTAGATATCTGGCTTGAGGACTGATTTTTCTTAAATTCTAAAGTTGGGTATTTTTTTCTAATTGACAATTAACAAAAAATGTAGAATATATTGTGTAGAGACAAATCAGGGCCACCTAAAGCCATTAGGAAAGATCATGTGTGTAGAGCATCTTCAGTTTAAACTTTGCTGAGGTTTGATCAATTCCTATCCCTGAACTAAGACTTTGTTTAGAAGAGGCTGTTCTGAAACACTGTATGCATCTACGGGATCATGAGTCCTGAGGGGAAACCTACTGCAAATGCCTCAGTGCATCCTTCCAATTGCAAAGTTGAACCAGCTGAAAAAATTCAGACAGCATACAGTGATGGCATGCGTCTGAAAGACAGTCTTCAAGTAGGATAAATGAAGGGATTACAAGAACTGCAGATGCAAACTGGCACTTCGAGCAGTGCTCACAGAAAAACAACCGCATGTCTGAGTTGTAGCACTCACCATTTCAACATGACTCAAGGATGGTGACCAGCTAAGTGCAGGAAAATGGTGCCAGCTTGGAAGGAAAGGAAAAGAATAATTCTCCCAATGAAGAAATTGGGGAGAAGCTGTAATATTCCCTGTCTGGAATCTGGGATGTTGTGGTTAATATCCCTGTTCTCGTCAATAGTTCAATGAATTTCCCAATGGCCAAAAATGGTCAGGACTTTAGTTTTGTACTCCTCACTCTAGAAACACATTGGGACACTGGTTCAGCATTGACTCAGCGGGCAAGGTGCCGTTTATGAATCACAAATACCACTTCCTGCAGGACTGTTTCTGCCTGTAGTATTTTGAAGGAGTGCTTGGAGTGGTTAGCTGAGAACTAACCTCCCAACTTAAGATAATAAAGCAGCAGAACAAATGAAGTTTGCACAAATACATGAAAAATGTTTGAACGTATTCTGTCACACAGACTTTGAATGAGGTTATTCAAATAGTAGTAGCAGTGTTTTGTTTGTGTTATGTAATACTCATTTTTCTCAGAAAGACAAAGCAATTTTTTCAAATGAACAACAGAAAGCATGCCCATCTTTATGCCTCTTTTTCCACTGCAAAGCACCCCTTTGTAACTGATTTGACATCCTATTGACTAGGATGATTTTTCCATATTAGGAAGTAAAGATAGCTAAAATTATCTGAAAATGCTGGATTTCTTTCTACACCTTGGGCTGTACAACACTTTAAGAGGCAGACAAAAACAAAATGACCCTTAGATCACTGTAAACATTTTTAGAACAAATAAAGTACTAATGGGGGAATTTTACCTGCTACTATACTCAGAAATTACACAAGTAATTCCATGTGCACACATACACATGACAGTCCCAGCTCACAAATTTATTGCTAAGTCTCTGGTCAATAATGCAGGTAAATGTATGTGGCTTTGGATATGCAAAAGAGAGAGAGCAGTCTTTTTCTCTCAGTGATAGATTGATGGCTGCAAGCAGTTAAACAGTTGATTTCTAGTAAGGATCAGTGAGTTTATCATGAGATCATGCTGCATACCAGCACTAACTTTTCCAGTTGTACATAGGACTTATAGCTGTTTCTGCAACCCAGCCAAGTCTGTGCACTCTCCTGAAGTTCCATGACTCTCCTGTTATGATTTCCATTAGCAAAGGTTTGGCAAGTTGTTCTTGTCCAAGAACAACCAAAGTTGTTCTTTCTCCTTGTTAATCCAGATGTAACTGTTCTCATTTGAGAGCTTATTTAAAATATATTTAACTAATTGCAGACCTGCTCAAGAAACTAGTATTTCACACCAAATATCTGTTTTAACTGGTACTTGTAAGTCACTTGTCATTCTGAGAGTGAACAAAGATTTAGTTTGGAGACTCAATTAACAAGGTTTCTGAAGAAGATTGTCCAAAAAGAGGCTTGAGTTATGAGGAGACTGAACAGTAAAAGCCTAGCTTTGAGCTGCTAACACACTCAAATTTTCTTCCTATGCTTAGTATACAAGGAATTGGAGATCATTTTGCTGGAAGAGTTATAGCACTGACCTCTCATCCTGTGCCTGAACTATGCAGATGAGAACCACTAATAAACTTAAAAATTCAAATCAGAAATGCTCAGATGAGAGAATAGGCAGTTTATCTATTGGTCAGGCACTAAGCATTGAACAGACTCTTTTGCAAAGGGTATCATTTTTAGTTTATACAGGCAGCCCGAGTAGATCAATAGTATTCATGATATTCCTACCAAAACCAAAACTTCAGCTTCTAAGTGTGTCATTGTGGAATTTCCCACAGCCACTATGTTGCTATATAGCAACTTTAAGAACCCAACATGACACCACAGGAGATTGCTCTGCTGTAGAAGATAGGATCCAGCACAGGCGACACAGCCTGCAGTACTACTATACAATAACAATTGGTCACGATTTCACTCAGTGCGTGAGAAGAGGCACTGATACTATTATAATCAATTAACACCAGCAAAAATAAGGAATTCCCTATGCATTCATATTCTTAGTTGATCATCCATTCAGAGGCTTGGAACAGATTACTAGACAAGGACACACTCCTGATATATATGCAGGGTCTACAAGCATCAGACACTTTTATTTTGTCTAGAAATAAAAAGAAAATACGATGCTAACTTCCAGCTGCTCATCTTTCCTGCTTTTTCTCTTCCTAGAAAGACTTCTTCAAAAGAAATATGCCATTGCTTCAGCAGGTAAATCTCATGTCAGGGTTTGGAGAACTACCTGTTATATCAAAGGCATTTCAGAGCTCTGATGAGTTGTAGCTTCTAGGACTCTTCTAGGTCTAATGGCATTGTTCCAGCTAACATCAAGAGAAATCCTCTCATAACATAATATCAGGTATTTAGGTATCTAGTCTTATTTTTCACTTTTATTAAATTGCTGGAAATTTTCCGAGTCATTTATTAACAAGTGAAATATAGCTTATAACACTTTTTCTGCCTCTCAAAGTGTCTATGCTCCACAGATATGTATTAGTCAGAGCTTTATGGAACCTTTGCAGTTTTTTGAAGACACTTGAGGCCAAGTTTGCCTGTGGATATAGTTTGAACTACTAATCAAACTGCTCCAAGTTATAATACTTCAGTATTATGCTTTAGTACTCACATAGAATTGAATATTTTTATCTTTCCTCTTTTCCTATATTTTCTCACTCATTTTTTTTGAGGAATCAGTTGTCTCAGAACTTACCACAGGTAAGGGAAAAAGTCAAACATGTCTAAGGAAGGCAATACAGAAGAACACAGAGATCTAAGCATACTAAAAGATTTTGCTCCAGAACTGAGAGCTGTGATACGCTGCATTGTGCCTGTTTAATGAATCTCACTTTCAGGAATTATCTCATGTTGATGTAGAGACATGCTTTTATAATCAAAGCAAACACCTGTCTGGCATTGAACAGCATTGTGGAATCATCTTCTACATATTGTGCTACTAGATAGTCAAAGACCAAATATGAATCTTATCTTTCAATAAGAATTCTAATATGAAATATTTTTAATATGAATCACACAATGGGAAGATGAAAAGGCAGAGAAATACCATTAATCACCTAAACATATCTGAAGCAAGCAAATGACCTAGTAGCCTACATCCTATTTATTGGAATTTTATCTTGAAAATCATCATTCTTGACTGCTTAATTTCCACACATATCAAATTTAATCATGGAAACATCAAAAATTAGATGCTTGACCTGGTTCAGAATGCTTATGTAGGTATTTAAATTCTTTATGTACCATGGGAGCATCTCTGGAAAAACATTTGAAAAGCCTTATACAATACAAACTCATGCTTTTGTAGACGAGTTGCACAAATAACATTGAGTACCTAAGATTCATGATATCAAGTTCTCTTCTAAGAGCAGGATCTTGAGGTTGACAAAAGAGACAGTGCAGCAGCACCTACTTTTTGCAGTTAACCTGATAGGAAAAAATGGAGTTCTAAGCTCTTTTCAGCCTGAGAAGATATCAATTTATACCTTTTGCTGGGAGGTGGGTGGCCTAGGGCAGGCATCATTCTCCACCCTTTCCTGATGAAAATGAGGCCATACAGAGAGAAATGAAAGACATATGAGGCCCAAGAGACAATGAGTAAGTAGGCAACTTTCCAAGAAAAGTCATTCCATAGAAACATATGTTCTACAGTAGCTTTTTAAATATATTTTTGGATACAGAAAACCTCCAGAGTTCTAAATGATAAGTTATTATAAGCCAGATGCTGATCCTTGTTACACGAGTCTAAGCACATTATGGAGTAACCGAGCTTATAACAGAGCATTTGGGAAGAGGATTTGGGTCTCTGAATTAGTCGGTATTTTGGTACACAGACATATTCCATTGAAACAAAGAGAAGACAAAGATCTTCCTAACTTAGTTTTCTCGTAAATAATATTCAGTGCATTTTAGTAAGTGTAATACAGTAACTTATGATTTATCATGATGTTCCTTACTCCCACTGAGTAATGCTTATTCACGCAAGTAGTTCCATTTAATGAACTATGTTACATGGACTGTACTAGAAATTTCCATTTATCTCAGGGGAATTCACAGAGGCTGGCACAGGTTTTCCTAATGGACTACAACAGGAATGATCACCACTAGGTGTGGAAAGGGAAAACACAATTCTTTCCTATAGTCTGTCCTGCTTTAACAATATCCCACTCTCTACACTGCTTCATATATTGATGACCTCTGAGCTCACCACATACAAACTTAACAGTGGCGTTTTTACTCCAGTGCCAGTTTAGACTTTCTCCAATCTTCCTCTGTCCTTTGCATGCAATGGAAACTATTCTTATCAGAACAGACCAGAATCAGAGCTTTGTCCTCATTCTCCTGGGGTCAGGAGCTTCCTTTGCACATCACTGACTGTACTCTACAGCTGTCTCCTTCAATGTTTCTTTCTCAGCGTATCGTCTTGTCTTCAAAAGGCTCTTTTCTCGGTTTCATTTTTTTCTTCATTTTATATCTCACTTGGATATCTCACCAACCGAACTGCCATTTCTATGTGGGTGACCAGAAGACCTCTTCCATAAAAGCCCTCTACTCTCTCATAGACTAGATTTGCATATCTCTCTGATACCACCTTTTATAAGACCATTCATAAGATCAGCTTCAATTCATTCAGAACTGCATCTTTCCTGGTTCTTTTGGGTCCCACAACACTGTCCTCTACCTTCATTCTCTATCACTAAAAACAATGCTACTTTCCTGAAGCTTGTCAGCGAAGCCTGCCAGCAGCATCTGCACTTAGAAAAGCTTCTGCAAAGACATCTCCTATAGAATGCTTTTTGATCATGTCATCCTCTTCTTTATCATCCTCCTGCTCTTTTTTCACTGAGTCAACCATATACATGATTTGTTTTCATTCTCAGTGCAATTCATGACCTATGCTTTCTAGGACCAGGCCTGACTCTCATATTCATCCATTAGATATTGACTCTTGATTCCAAGTAACTTGTGTGGCCAACCTCCACTGCCCACTTACTAATTTTCAGAGATTAAGTCCTTGGAGAAGTGTTTTCTTAACCTTTTCCAGGGCAAGCTTCACTTGCTGTTGTGTTCTCCTTCTAACAACTATTTACTTACCATCCACCCTTTCCTACCTCTCCCCTTGCTAAACCCAAGCTGTTTCTCAAAGGCAAACAACAGCTAACACTGCCTCCTTCTCACCCCCACCTTCCACCGTGCCTTTCCGATCGTGACTATGATAGTGCCAGCATGCAGCCCAAGCTGCTGAACCTTACAGATTTATTAGCACGGACTCTGTTCTACATTTTGTCCTGTCCAACTCCCCTGTAAGGACCTGCCTCACTCACGACTTGGTCTGTAGTGCCAAGGGAGTAAACTCCTGACACCTCTTGGCAAATGAAGGAAAGATCCACTCCAAAACTGTTTAAGAAACTCAGCATGGTACCTTTGGTTTTATGGTAATTTGAGACATTTTGCTCATAAATTACATACATTTCAGAATAAACAAAATATTGTTATTTTTAACACTTCTAACCAAAATCATGGAATGGCATGAGTGGTCAGTATGGCCAAGAAAAAGTCATGGAAAGAGTAGGGAAATGGAAGGCAAGCATTTCTGCCTTCTGGTAGGAATGGTCCTGATGATAAAAAGAATAGGACTCTACATGTCAGAATTCTTTCTAAAAGATTTTGCACAAAGATGAAGGAAAGGCCTACTTTGCAAACAAAGTGTGGTTTTGAAAGGATTTTTCTGTTGTGTCTATGATATACAGGAATGCTCTCTAATCCCCTCCACCCCCCCTTTTTGCAGCTGTGCATTGCTGCCACATAGCTGAAGTTTCCCTATCTCTCTGTCCATCAATACTGCCATAGGCAGGCTAGGTGTTAAAGTTCTTGAAGGAGAGCAAGAACTTTCTTTCGAGATGTATTTACTTAAACTCTACAAACTTTAAACAACAATCAGCAAACAGAGATTACAGAAAGGAGCATAGTGTCTATACTGGGAATATATTACAGGAAGCTTACTACAAAAAATGGAGAATTGCAGCCAAAACATCCAGAAGAGTGGGAGGGGGAGAAGAGATATGTACTATTATTAGAGTGCCCAAGATAGATACAGTTATTAGAGGACAACGGTTAATTTTGTTTCTCTTTTCTCCTCAGCACAGTTTCTCAATGCGCTTACAGAGGAAGTATGCTCTTGCTCAACAGTACCCAGAAAGCAACTTAATTTTTTCCTTAATTTTTTGTCCTCTGAACTGTTCGACATCAGTTCAAGTGTGTTGCACTGTGTGTTGAGATTCTGCCTGTCACACTGGGCAGTACTGCCCCATGGGCTCTCTGCATTACCATCTTTCTCCATTTGGTATCTTCTTCCTTCAGCTGCAAACTCCTAGGACTTTTTTTCTTTAGAGCTTTTTTGGTATTTCATAGAACAGTCTATGACTAATGCTTAATCGTTGCTACAATTAAAGAGCTATTTTTCTTTAACTTGTGGTCATTTAGG
Organism: Rhea americana; assembly: GCF_003343005.1. Lineage (NCBI taxonomy): Eukaryota > Metazoa > Chordata > Aves > Rheiformes > Rheidae > Rhea > Rhea americana. The sequence continues at coordinate 1,660,580 of NW_028186490.1, forward strand.
CACAATGCTTTAGAAATTTATACTGCTGCCCATCATTACAAGATCTGGATATTTACAGTCAAAACAATCCCTGTCCATTTAACGGTTGCACTGCTCTCCACCATGGCTACAAGCGATCTGCTTCTCAAGTGAGCAGGAGCAAAAAACCCTAACACAGCTGCTATCTTCCAGACAGATCGGGCTCCTTGCTGCAGGTCTTACACCCCCAGATTTCACCTGAGAGGTGTTTTCTCTACCTGTAGGCCAAAATTGGTAAGAGCAGGCAGTGTCACATCGTAGTGAGAGCTGGAAAAATGAATTTTCCCTCCACTACAACACCTGTTAGGGTGTTAGTGTTCCTAGACAGGGCAGCCTGCAAAATCAGGGCTTCCTTCCCCGTACTGTCTATTTTAGTTTAGGCACTTGTTTTACTTCACTGGAATTTCTTTACTGTGAGAGTGATGGAGCACTGGGACAGGTTGCCCAGAGAGGTGGTGGAGTCTCCTTCTCTGGAGATATTCAAAACCCACCTGGATGCAACCCTGTCTAACATGCTGTAGGTGATCCTGCTTAAGCAGGGAGGTTGGACTAGATGATCTCCAAAGGTCCCTTCCAACCTTACCCATTCTGTGATTCTGTGACTAGTAAGAATGCCAAAGGAGGAAGGAGGAGAATCCTGAATGAGTTCCCCAGTGAGGAACTCCCTCACTGATAGGGACACTGTCAATTTTCTCATCTGGGTTGTAGTACTCCAGGAGCTATGGGTAGGCTGCTTCTCTGGATATATCACACCTGGGATACAGCTCACAGAACCAGCCCCTCAAAATTTGCTTTCTTCTCAGGTCTTAACAAATCTTTCTTTCCCAGAAATCTGTGAACTCATTTTGTGGGTTTTCCTGTGGGGTGTAGATCTGATTGTCTGATGTATTGCACAAACAACAGTCCCAGCCAGTTGGTTCTATACATTTCCGACGGTAAGTTTCAATGCCTTATTTCAGACCAGTACATGGCAGGCAAACAGAGCATTCCACTCCAGAACTTAAAATCACCACCAGGAGCATAGCTTCATCATTAAAAAACACCGTATTTGCTTTCTGCCTTCTAGCTTCAGACTCAAAAGAGAGCTATTTCTTCTTCCCCCAGTGCTATCCAGCAAATTGGAAACTAAAGACAGGACTGAACCTAAATGCAAGTATGATTTTAAGCTGTGTAGAATCTGAAGCCAACATCTGCAGCTCATGCTAATCTTTAGACATTAGTTATCTCAACTCTGCACATTTTCAGAAGTCTGAGTAATTTCAACAAAACTCAAAGAAATTGGTGATTTTCATAATCTACGGATTTTCACAAACGCTAAATGAAATTCAGTCTGCACAAAACAGTTTAAAAGCAGATCCACTTAAACCTGTTAGAGAAAACATCAGTTATTATCACTCCAATTCAAAAAAAATCAGTATCTCAGCTCACTGAAACAGTACATTTTATACAAAAAAAAAAAAAAAAAATTCATCAGGTACCTGCTTTCTACTTTCTGCATGAATGAAATCCACCTAATGACAGGGGATTTCACAGGTGCTCAAGGTACTTGTACTTAGAAGAAAACTTCAAGCATACTCAGACCTTTTGAAAAGCACAGATGGAATATCCAACAAAACTGTGCTTGTGAGTGATTATATTTTTTTAATGCTTAATCACATTCTCTCTCAGTGCAATAAAATCGCTGAGCAAACAGTAGCTGGTTTCTTGTTGTGACTGAAGCATGTTTTAAAGTTTTTGATTTCACTGGCTTAGCTCAGAGATAAAAGGCTGGCAACTCCTCCCCACCAAGCAACAAGTAGTATCAAGAAGTGTCCCTAGAGAGTTCAGTGACCCACAACTGATACACTCTGCTACTTCTAGCCACATAGATAATAAAGATAAACAGTAGGCAGCTAGGAAAAGAACAGGAACAAAATTTTAAAATAAACAAAGAAACCTGAGTAGCTGAATTATACCTAAAGGAAATGAGATCACCATTTGCTTCAGATTCCAACCACAAACAACTGACAAGTAATCGAGAGTCATTAAAGTGCAAGAATTTTTATGAATCACATTCGATTTAAAATCAGCTACTCTGGAAATTCCTGGGACTCACACAAGCTCTAGTTTGAGAGAATAAGATTAAAGTCAAAAGTCGTACATTTTTTACATTATGAATGGTGATAATTAAACATTTAAAATCTATTGTTTTACATTTAAAATCTATTGTTTTTTCATCATACCTGTCATTATTTCAAGAGCTAAATGTAAACTGATTTAAAAAATAAACTTGGCTAGTAACAAAGAGAGAATAGAAAATGTTTTACTGCAAAAAGTGCCCAAGTTTGTGAACCTAGAGTCAGAACATTCTAAAACAACTTTATACTGGAACAATTTCTTTAAAACTTGTGTCGAGTTTTACGACTACCTTGAGATCCTTTCCACCATAATCCAAAATTTATTGTGCTCTAATAATGTTTGATTTTGAAACACTATTCCAATATGCTAAGCAGTTGTAAAAATAGCTACTTGACAAATTTTTTATATTCCTATACCCATAACTGGTGCTACATAATTCAGTGACAAGTTATTGTCTTTTCAAAAAAAAAAAAAAAACCAAACTATTAGCATTACAGAGATGACAAATCATGTCAAAAGGATCTAGATGCTTTCTTGGCTTTCATACCCTTAATTACTAACTAAATATTGGATGTGAGGCTTAATCTGGCTGTTTTAAATGAGATGACAGAGGTTCAGGTAAACATATCTGTTCATATGCAAACTTAGATCTCTCCATTCCTGATGCACCATGAATACAGAGGATTCCTGCATGATTCTTCTATTTTGTGGCAAACTTTGTGGGCAAAACACACATTTTACTAGACAGAGGGCTAATTCTGGCATTAATTACACATGATAGAAATGGGAAGGTGCCCCACACAACCACCAGTCTTAAGCTGATACAAAGCTTGAGGCATATCTGAGCCTGAAATTGCCCTGAAAAGAAAGGACTGCTGCACAGAGCCCCATCATCTTCACAGGGTTTTAAAGAAATGTCTGCTCATGGAGCTGAGATTTCAGAATCAGATTATCAGAATTAGATATCTAAGAACAACTATAACTTTAAGGATGTGGAGATTCCTATTAAGCTAGTGAGTGTCCCTGACTGAGAAAATCAGTGTGGAATATCAGCGTACCACAGTGAGGGAAATTTTTCAGGATAGAACTGCACTTCTATGGCAGTTCCTTTTACTAATATTTACATGGTTATTTTAACTTCCCATGAGAGCCCCTTTTGGGCTTTAGTGATGAATGACATGAACGAATGTGTGATTGATGGTATTTCTCCCTGGTTTTCATATTTTATCACTGGCTGTGAAAAACAATACCAGAACTAGTAACATCTCCAGTCCTGCAATCCCCCTGAGACAATGTGGACCTCACAATCTCTTTCAGCTCACCACTAGGAGATAAAAAGCCTGTATTTCTTTAAAAGGGTCAGTGTCCTCATCTGGCTGGAATGTTATCTTTTCTAAATTGGCTAAGTCAGGCTGGCAGACCAGTTACAAACATTCAAGTTATTTCAACTATAAATTGAAAGAATCAGCAAGATTTTTATCAGCACCTGAAAACTAAACCACAATAAACCAAAATCTGCCCAACTGTGAGTCTGATCCTATCAGCTCTTTGGGGCTGGATCCATTGCATCTGGCCTCTACTGAAAAGTTCATTAAAACATTATAGGAATGCATAGGCTTGGATCATATCAGCAGCTCATAACAGGCATATGCATTCTCTTAACTCTGTGCATGGACTTTCTATTTTGTCTCTTCACAGACAAGAGAAATATGTAAAGCCCTATTATCAACAGCTCTTACTCTGCAAATGAGAGAACAACTTTAAAGAACTGCATTTTCTTGTTGAGATGCTAGACTCCTACTAAGATGCTAAAGTGTCTTCTACAAGATCACCCATGCCACTTCCTGTAGCACTTCAGTTTTCTTGAAAACAAAGGTTTTTCTCCATCCTGCCCACACCTCTTCCACATTTAGATATGAGACTAAAGTGACAAAACCACAGACATGTATAATGAAAATGAACTAGATAGTGGAGAGTGTAATTTGGCAGTTGAAATATAAAATTTGTTCATGGGTCTGTAACCTAAATGTTCTTCTGTTTCCCTCTTAAAGCATATGGCTTCTCATTAACCAGCATTTACTAGGCTCATACGTTTTACTCAGAGGCTTTCCAGTCTGCTCAGCTGTTCCTAAACAATTCAGGTCTGGGGTTATGAAGGCCTTCCTTTGTCCTATAATGATCTTATTCTAGAGAGATAACACGGCTTGTAACAGGGCCCTTCTCAACTCTTAAGACATGTAGTAATGAACAGACCTGACTCTGAAGCTAAAGGAAGTCCTTTGGTGGCAGAACTGGTTCTGTTCCACCCCTCACGCTTCCTTGGTCTGTGCATTTCCCGTCTGTGCAGACAGGTCCAGCTATGAGGTCTGTTGGAGGTCTGGCCAGAACTACCAGATCGTAGATTCTCCAATGCTCTGCCTTAGGATAGGGCACATAACAAGTTCAAGGGCTTATTCCAGTTGCAGCTTTGATTCAGATCTCATCGTGCCAGCTATCAGCCAGGTAATCGTTCAGCAAAATCAGATACTAGAAATTATTTCATCCATTCTGCTTCCCTGATACTCACTTAGTGCTGATGGAGATCATGCTGTCCTGTTTACCCTGAGACTGCCTGAGTTTCAGTGCAGTCATTCAACTATCATGTAATTTTCATGGAATTTATTCCTTAGAATAAATTTACTTGAAAGCCACTCCTCTGAAGTAGAGAATTGTAAGCAAAGTTTTAAAGTAAAGACAGAGGGGATTCTACCTTGATATTACCTGCCATACTTCTTGGAGGATCTATTTGTTTATGATGTGATATATTCAGTTGCTACAGAGACAGAGCAAAATGACTTTATTGAATTTTAAAAAGATTTGCTCCTTACCTATCTTCACTTTTGGACTTCCAGTTTAATCTATTTCATTTGCCATTCAGTGAACGTGAATTCAACACAATTTCAGTGGAGATGAAGTCCATTCTGACAGGAGCCTGAAAAGTTGAAAATATAACAAAAAGGAATAGAGAGCATAAGCAACTACTGCCCAAATAAGGGTATGGCTGTCCCTCAGACCTGACACAAACAGAATGTGGGGAGGGAAGAAGAAACCTAAGATATATTCCTATCACCAGAGTTAGGTGTCCAACGTAGAAGGGAGGTCTCCTTAAGCCCAGTTATTGCCCAGTTATGAAAAACATTCCTCCATTCCTCCAGAGGGAAATGCAGGTACATTCCTGCTCTGAACTGGCCTCAGCTTAGTCCTTATCTTTACCCTTAGCTGCAGTACCTGAAGCTAAGCATTAAAAATATCCCCACAAATGTTATGTGCTGATGTTCTGCTACAATGTCAAAGCATAATGTGAAAAATCACATTTGACTGGGCTTAGAAAACCAAATATACTTTGCTGGGCCTGCATTCTTAGGTAGTGTGTGTCAGCTGACATCCATGCCCATGTCCACATCTTAGGTAATGACTCCACTTTGCATATTCCTTTGGAAGACAGAAAACATTATTACGGGAAAACCATGAGCAATTTCTCAGGAGCAGAACTGTGCTTCAGAGTGAGGGAGATTTCAGTGGCTTTGAAGAGTAAGAGTTTAGCCCGTGCGTGAGTCCGATGCTGTAATAGATTCCATCTGGCGGCCGGTCTCTGCCCTCCAAAAATGCATTCTGGGCTTCTAGCACGCAAGTCTGGCCCATTGCTCTCTCCTAATGGGCTGTGCTTCACCCAAGAAATGATCTTCCTAGTGTATGGGAAAAGTTCTGCTCTAATCCACATCTATGAATCCATTTAACCCTTAGACAATAAGTCTTGTTTTTCTTTCACTACAGATAGTGTAAATATGAATAAAATACAACATCACTTGTTCATGTCTCTAGGCATGTTTTAGTATTATCTTTTTTTTTCCCCAGACATCACTCACGTTTGTCTTTCGATTTTTAAATACGTCTTACGAAATTGCTGCCTATCTCGGTAGATGAAGCAAAGGAACTCATTAAGGAGATCTAACTTCAAGCTCTGCATAGCTTGAAGCGACAAAAATGTTTGTTTGCCCCGGCCACACTCTCCTCCCTGCCCCCGCCCCGCTCCGAAACTCAAAAGCATCATTTAAAATTTCCCCCTTGAGTCACCCCCAGTTTTTGTTTGCGCCGAGCGGAGCGCCCAGGCGTTTGCGGTTCGCGGCGCGGGAAGACGGGCGGCGCCGCCGAGCGGGCCCGCCGAGCCGAGCCGAGCCGAGCCGAGCCGAGCCGGGGGCGCCCCGCTCCGCCCCCGCCCCGCTCCGCTCCGCCCCGGCCCGGCCCCGTTCTGCCCCGGCCCGGCCTTTATAGCTCCCGGGCGCCGCTGCCGCCGCAGCAGCTGCCGCCCGGCCCCGCGCTGTGCCGCGTCGAGCCGCCCCGCCGGTAAGTGCCGCCCTTGTGCCGGGCGTCGGTCCGCTGGAGTAACGGCGTCCACTGGCCGCACCTTAAATTAAAGCGAGTCCCGGGCGCATGCAACTGATGTGTTAGAGTGCCCAGCGCTGTTCTGTGTTCCAGATTTTAGCAGCATACTCTAATTTTGACAAGAAGTCAGCTGTACTGCTATTTGTGATGCTAAGGGTTGGGCCCGAGAAAGTAATTATAGTAATGAGTGACAAATTATTTGTAAGCTTGCAAAATATATAAAAGGAATTATGCTAACATGATTAGAGGTTAAGAGAACAATGCATCTACTGCAATATAAGCTTAATGTGAAAAGTGTGCATGTCTGAGTATCTGAGGCATGATTTGCTTGTTTGCATTATGAAATCTGCATTGCTTATAAGCAAAAGGTGTATCTAGGCCAGGATTTTGGTTTGGATCAGGTCTGCATTTTTTAAACGAATCTACTGATCCTCTCCATTTCCCATGCTTTGGGTCATACCATGGAATAGGCTTAAACTGTATTTCTTTTAAGCAAGATAAACTGACAGATGCATTTCAGGTATCAGGGGGCACTCAGTCCATGGGACAAATCCTGAAGCATGTAGTGTAGAGCAGGTTGTCAGTGCCAGTTCTGTTCTGCATGCCCTCTCTGAATTATTGCATTGTATTACTTGCTAATGTAAGTATAACCACAGTTCCTAGGCATCTTCAGTTTCTCTTGTCTTTGAAACTGAGGATACTTTTTTATAATCCCAAGAAAAAATAAATTCCCATGACTTACACTGCAAATCCCTTTCTAAAAAGGGGGAGGTAAATTAGTGCTTTATAGCTTTCTCTCCATCACTTTTACAGGTTAATTTAACTGTTGCTTTTGTGAAGATTGCTATGCATGCTTGGCTACAAGAGGCAGCTGCATATAAAGAAATTAAACAGTATGCTGTTGGCCTTAATACTATAAACAAGTGATGTAACCTCAAGGCCAGATTTTCAAGAGTCTGCAGTGGTCAGAGGCACTAAATGAGGTGGCTGGGCCTATGCAAATGCCCAGCATCAACAAGCTCGAGTCGGCAACTATGGAGGTGCTAGGAAGAGAAGGAGCTTCCCTTTTGGATCCTTCTGCCCTAAAAGCACAGCGACTAAAGAAATCTGCTGACTTCTAGGCTAACTGTGTTGGTCTACACTGCAGTAACTGCTAGCATTTGGATTCTTCCAGTTTCCCTGTCTCCATTTGAACAATACAAAATTTGATTGTGTTTATATATGTACAAAACTGGAAATAACAATCAGGTAGTCCACACTGAGTGAATTCTTAATTTTTCAGTCAGTTGAATTGTGCAACATGTCCTGAAACCAAATGAGCACAGCAGAAACAAGAGCAAGCTGATGTTCCAAGCTACAACATAATACTAAATGCCTCTTACTTTCAGAACCAAAATAAAACAGATAGAAGAGGAACAAAGTGAGAAGTTACTTAACATAATGAAGTTACTCATCATCTGCACAGCAACTCTGGCCACACTTGTCACACGACTAGATGCTGTAAGTTTTGAAATAAATGGGGCTATCTACTTGGAACCACTTCTGTTTTTCTCCCTATTTTTTGCCTATAGTTCTGCTTTGGATAACAAATTAACTTTCTGCCATCAATCTGCTTTTTGCTGCATCTGCATCAGTGTATAACTGCATATATACTTCTATGAAACATTTTGACCCCTCTGGTTTTGCTTCTGCATTTCTGCTCTATATTAAGTTCAAGCTCAAATGGGAGGATGTAATGCAGTAGCCTTTATATATTTCCTACTGCAGTTCACATCTGGACACTAAGTACCAGGAACTCAGTGGGGTTTTTATGGAGGCTGAAAACCTGATGCACTGGCCCAGTTTGGTTTTGGACTTTTGTTTTTAGGGTTGTTTGTTATGCTCAGATAGACTTCTACCTCCTATTTACAAGGATACTCTGCAGAGCAGGTTCAGCTGGTAACCATATAAACATAATTTTAAACTGTTGAATAGGAAAGTATGCAACAGGGAATAGAGCTTGGGCTCATAATATCAGGCATTGCAGTGTTGTACAAAAATTAGCAGATAATATAACCACATAAAATAAACTGCTTCCTTAAGTAACTTTTATGCCTTTTTTTTCTTCAGGCTTACAGTAAGAAGCACTACAAGCTACCACATAAATATGGATCAGAATACAAGGGTAAGTATCTGCTAGTTCTACTTCAATCTAAAACCAGTTTGTTAACCTGCAGTTAGCACACTCATACAAGAGGGAAGACTCTTAATGATACTTATTTTGCAGCTACATTTTATAATACTCTCTTTAAAGTTTTAACTCTGATTACTGGTGTCTCTCACTTGCAGATTGCAATTGTTTAAATGGAGGAACCTGCATTACCTACTACCTCTTCAGCCGAATTAATCGGTGTCTATGCCCAGAAGGGTACAGTGGAATTCACTGTGAAATTGGTAGAGTATCTTTTCCTACTTAATACTAACATACTTTATTGAAAAAGATATCAAAGATGAAAAGCATATCAGGTATATGAAATGACAATTGAAAGTACTACAGATAAAAGTAAAACTGGATATTCTTTAGCACTCTATACTGATAGATTAGGCGAAAGAAATAGGTTATTGGAGCTAAGTCATGATCTCTGAAATCTTCTTGTCCCTATCTCTTCACTAACGTTTCAGTTTGTAAAATACAATGAATTTGTTTGGGTGTATCCAGAGGTGCATGAAGAACTGATTAAATAGTGATGTATACTGAAATTGTTAAACAAACAATACCTATGCTTTAAAACATAATTGTTGCAGAATACTCACATAAATTTAATAAGAATATATAAAATAACTAGTCCAGATCCTGCATTACACTTGGAAACAAATGATGCACATGGATCCATATAGTTAGTTCTTTCAGAACAACTATATAATCAACTATATCATGCTAACTTAAGTTTATTTTGCAGACACTGACAGCAAATGTTATATGGAGAATGGTGAGGACTACAGAGGAACTGCAACAGAAAAGGAATGTCTGCCATGGGATCTCCCCTCCGTCATCAGGAGGGATAGATACCACGCTGACTTGGAGAGTGCCTTGCAGCTTGGACTGGGCAAACACAATTACTGCAGGTAAGATAATGTATCACTTTTCCTGTGGTCATTTTTTTTTTCACATTTTCAGAAGTGCCTCTAGTGATGGTACATGATTAAAGTAGTACTACAGATTTTCCAGAGATGAATCTCAAATTTTCTGAAATATTTGAAACTTCGCTCTCAGTGTCCACAGTTCTTGTTCTTCACTGAAGCCAATGGTACTGCAAAATTCCCAGGATGCCATAGTAATGGTCCTACAAGAAATACTAGCTATACAAAATGAACTGCCAGTTCTGTGATCAAACGTGTTGTCTTGTAGATTAATTTCTTTGGCATATCTTGCAATCTTTATCCTTTTCAGAACAGTTAGAACTTTAAGATACTAGTATTTACAAACACTGTTTATAGTGGAGGAGAAAAAATGCTTCCTTTATCTTCCAGAAACCCCAATGGAAGGAGCAGGCCCTGGTGTTACACCAAAAAGAGGTTCAGCATTCAAGAAACACCTTGCAATATACAGAAGTGTCGTGCAGAAAGTGGTAAGTTACTTAGTTTTCAAGAAAACTGATTTCAGACCATGGTTGGTATTGCCTATTGTAAGCACATCTCAAATTTTTTTCCTTTCACAGAGCCCACCTGTGGTCAAAGGAGCTTCAGCAAGTACTTCAAGATTGTTAGTGGAAGCCAGGCAGAGGTTGAGTCTCAGCCTTGGATAGCTGGCATCTTCCAAAACATAAAGGGCACTGACCACTTTTTGTGTGGTGGCAGCCTCATTGACCCTTGCTGGGTGCTTACAGCAGCACACTGTTTCCATGCTCAGTAAGTTCTAGTACTTCATAGCTCTGCATTGGCCCTATTATCAGCTTCTGTCAACTGATTTCTTTGATAATGCTCACTGCGCTAAGCTAAACAGTCTTTATCCTACTGGGACTATCTTTTGATTCTTCAAACATGAAGAATAGCTGTGATCATTAAGCTTTTGAGAGCCTAACTTTAGCAAAATGAGCTAGGAAAAAAATGCAAACACTTTGTATAGATATTTTAATTTTGTGAAATTGGAACCAGGGTTTCATTCTCTTAACTACTCAAATTTAAAAGCTGTATTGAAAGGTGATGAGCTGTTAAGAAAAACACATCTAGTAATATCTTGTGGAAAACTAACTCTCCTAGACTTCTGGAGAAAAACATCGTTGCTGATGCCTGGCACTAGCAGCAGCCAGGTAGATCTGCAGCTCAAAATATCTGAACATCTTGTTCCCTTTTTTTTTTTTAATGGCAAATCAGGAGTCTAGAACACTGGATCATCTTTCAAAGCTCTAAATAGCTAATTTTTGCTTTTTCTTGTGAGTATTGAGCACAAAACAGAAGTCAAAGGTCCTTGACCTTGCTCTTGAAAAATCAAGTCTTCATGAATCTCTCATCTTTCACTCAGGTTAAAAGACAAATTGGCCTACAAAGTCTTCCTTGGAAAGTCCATACTGAATGCTACTGATAATAAAGAGCAAGTGTTCATGGTGGATGACATCATCTCTCATCCTGACTTTACAGATGAAACTGGTGGCAATGAGAATGATATTGGTAAGTGTCACCTTAATCATGTAACCTTCATAACTATCCTCAGGGCTTTAAGGCTGTTAAGGTACATGTTAAGGTATACTTCCACTAGAGTAACTAGAACCAAAGAGAAGATGAAGGGAACAGGAGCCAGCTGCTTCTGAGACCTAAGTTTATAGTGAGCAATACTTTTTCCACTTAAGTACAGGTGGTTTGTGGCACATCTCAGATGCAAAGTTCCATGCATTACCTGGTGCAGTCAGCTATAAGCCTGTCTTACTGCTGGACCTGCACAAGACACAGCTCTTGAATAAGCACTGGTGGCAGCACCCCATTCTTACCATCCTCCCAAGTGGAGGGGGCTGGCTATCAGCAGGAAGGCATGTGTACCAGCTCTGGGCATTCAGAATGGGGCAGGAATTCCTGTTGGCTCTGTCAGAAGCTCAGTATGCCCAGAACTCTGCTGTGGGGCAGAGATGTCACGACTATCTCTGCAGAGTACACACTGTGTATGTATAGTAAATCAAGACACAGTATGTGCACCATAGGTTTCCCCATATGTTAGGGGAATGACCTACCATATACATGAGGTTAAGGTTACCTTGAATTAATCCTTTAAATATAGCTTGCACAAGCCCTTCCCTAAACCCATAAAATCATAGAGAGAGGGGTTTTATAACTTAAATAGATTTGTCACTTTTGCACATATTTTACCACCCCTTCCACATCCCTGCCATCTAGGTGGAGAAAAAGACTCAAATAGTTCCTTAAGCCTGACTGGTGAGTGGTATAGTAGAAACTGCCCTCCCTTTAGCAGGGCACTAGCGGCTACCCTTCACAGCCAGTCAGGAAATTGAGGTCTTGGAATGGTAAGAGGTGGTTGAAAATCTCTTTTGAGAGAAATCTTCTCCTAGTTGTTTCCCCTTGCTATCCCTCCAGGAAGGAAGTTCAAGTTCCAGTGTTTGCCCACTTCAGTATTGGGGGGGGGGAGGAAATTAGCTTTCACAGTAATAATGACTAGTGTCATTCGTTAAATGATGAGGGAAACCAGATGTAACTGAACTAGACATCATGATCACTGTATGACAAGCTTCCATTTTCAAGGAACTCAAGAGGGAAAAACTTGCTTTACAAATCTAACTGTAATCTGCTCTGACCTTTTTTTTCCTTAGCTTTGATAAGAATAAAGACAGCTTCTGGACAGTGTGCAGTAGAAACCAAATATGTCAGAACAGTCTGCTTGCCAGAGAAGAACCTTCACCTACCAGATGATACCCAGTGTGAAATCTCTGGTTATGGAAAACAGGATTTTTGTAAGTGAATAATTTCTCTTACCAAAGCTGTACTCAAGTAACCTGGAAACCTCTTATATTTGAAATACAACAAGGAAAACTCTTAAGCATTACTCTGTCTAGTATATAAAGCCTCTATCTTAGAGGTGAAAAACTTGACCAAAGCTGTGTCAGATCAGATCTTTACAGATTTCAGTAAAAGTGTGGGGGGTCCTTTTTCTTTTTTCTTTTTTCTTTTTTTTTCCCTTTGAAAGATTAAAAATCAAGTGTACCTCAGGAATGGCATACTGAAGCCATATGGTTCATAACATGTAATAAGCATAGCACATTGCTCTAAAAGTGTCCAGTTTTACCTCTAAAAGTAAGAAATAAGTCTTCATACTAGTGTACTAATGTAATGCCTTATGTTCTGTGGTCTTCCTCCCCTCAAATGCATCAAGATGACCTTACAACACTTAGTATTGCTTATAGCAGCTCTTAAAAGTCACAGCTGCATTTGTGACTGTGAATACCAATAACAACCAAACTCCTCCCTTCTCCTCCCTTCCC
>NW_028186490.1:1673717-1689114 GCF_003343005.1 Rhea americana
TTGGAACACTTGGTTTTCACTTTTAATGAGTAAGTCTTAAAGTAAAACAGTGCTAGATAAACTGGAAATACAAGCCTCAAAACAGAACAATTACAGTCATGTAGTTTCTTCTATCAGAATTAGCTTGTGGGTTTTTTTATAAAGTGTTTTTTTTTCCCCCTCTTCCCCCCCCCCCCACCTTGGAGTATGAAAATGGTCTAAATAGCTATTTTGTTTGCAGATGACATCTTCTATGCTCAAAGACTGATGTCTGCCAACGTGAACTTAATATCACAGAGAAAATGCACACATGAATACTATGACAATATCAGAGTTACTGACAACATGGTCTGTGCTGGAGACTCCACATGGAAAACTGATGCATGCAAGGTGAAAACTGGGTTTTTTATTTTGTAAAACTGTCTTAGATCATATTTTTGACCTTAGTCTCTACACTGCACTGATCAACTGTTTGGTATCTTACAATTTTGCTAGCCAGGAGACCCTTTATTTAAAAGGAATTCAGTACCACCACTGGGCAGGGTGGCAACTAATTCCAATTCTGTGACACAGAACTGAGCAGGTTGGCTTTGACCTTCTGTAACCTAATACCTGTGATTATAACCATAGTGCAGAGCACTATGTACAAGGTGAATATTCCCTCTGTGCCCAGCTAGGGTGGCTTGGAGAATGTCTTACCTTAGAGACTACGTTCTAATTGCAGCAAACTGCTGAGCATTCTGTGCTACCTATGCAGTGTCCTCAAAAAGTGAATCTTAACTCACAGGTGTTTACTACTTCTCTTCGTTTTAGAAAAGTAACAGTCATAGGGAGCCTATGATAAAGGCTTCATCTGCAGAAAACAGGCTAATGTATTTTCTTTCTGTGGTCAGGGAGACTCCGGCGGCCCCATGGTCTGCGAGCACAATGGCAGGATGATGCTTTACGGGATTGTCAGCTGGGGAGATGGCTGTGCGAAGAAAAACAAGCCTGGCGTCTACACCAGAGTCACTCGATACCTTAGCTGGATTGAGTCCAACATGAATGCAGTACATACCAAAAGTCGTCCTCTCCCTGACCGCAAATGACCTTTTCTGCACGCATGGAGTTGAAGTACTAGCACCAGAAGAATGGGATTAAGCCTGTACTTGTGCCAGGACACTGAAGTCCTGTATGTCACTGAAGCTGAGTCATGTATGTTCCTCACTAGAGGCATTTAATTACAAATGCTCATGTCATCTGCTGCTCATATCAGTGTTTCTGATGCACAGACAGTGACATATTTCTCTACTCTAAATTACCTGAAAACCACTCCATGGGAAACTGAAAATATTTAACATTTAAATGAGTATTCCCATGTATGATACAATACATATCAGGTTATCTGCCTGCTTCATTTATGAACCAGTGTGTGGTCCAGAAGTATTGGTACAGTTAATTTATTTAACTCAAGTGTACACTTTGTACATAGACTGTGTTTAAAAAAAAAACAAACTCGTCTTTCCTCTCATCATATTGAAGAAGGCCAGCACTGAAGTAGGCCAGCACTGAAGTCCTAGAAACCTAATCTGTTTAAACTAGTATGGCAGAGGCAATCAAGCTTTGTTGCACCTGAAAGTGAAGGAAATAGCAACTGCATTAGCTATTGCTAATGCACAAAGGAGGACTAAAATCTAGCCTGAAGCAATAGTTGTCATATGAGGTTCAATCCTGTAGTCCCAACATACATTTAAGGTCTTAGAGATGGCAATAGTAGCTGTGTCAGCATAAAAACCTCTTAAGGCACTCTACTTAAGGACTGTGATGCAGACTATATTTTTGACTGGACTTCCAGGTCACATCTGAAGATATCTGGGTCCCCTTTAAACTCTGATCCTACTGCCTTTCTAATGTATGTATGCACCTAGAAGAGGATCTAAGTACTCAAAGGCTTTTGGTAGCTTCTGATCAATCAATACCTATTGAATGCTGCAGATAGTAAATGTCAAACTATTGTCTATTCATAACTGATATTGTAGGGAAGCTACTTCTTTCTCTAAGACTGATATGCTGGTTTTATTTTTTTAAACTTGTCTTTGTTTAATAGATTGTATGAGGGCTGGAACCTCAAGTTTTATTTAATTATTTTTACTATGTTTAACTTATTGTTTGTATTATGAATATTAAACTATCATTAAAACTTTTCTTACATGGATTTTTGTTTTACAGAACTTGATAATGCTCATTCCCTTTTTCAAAGCATGGTCTTCTACTTCCAGTAAGCTCAGGCTTAGAGCAAACAGCAGCTTGACTTTCTTCTGCTTAAGAAAGGGGGGCAGAAAAGGAGCTAATTACATTCTTGAATTTCCTCTTTACTAAAGCATTGGAGAAATGAGTGTCTTCTCCTCCGGGCAGGAGTATGAGAGGACTATATGTCTACTAGTAAGTCATGCAGTGTAAAATGAATGATTAGTACCAGGGATAAAGTATCCACATCAACTGGCTGTGTTTCAGGGCTCTTGCCTAGTTCTGGGGACTTAGTATGCTGTGCCCTACCTTGCATGTTGAGTGAGCACAAATTCCCCTTTAGCTCCATTGCTATTCTGCAATGATATCTTTTTTTTTCGGGGAACGATGGTGAAGCGGCCGGAGTTACGGGAGAGGGAGAGAGAGAAAGAGAGAAAAGGAAAGAGGGGGAGAGAGAAATTTTTTTGGGGGGGGGGGGGGGGGAGAAAGGGGAGGAATTCATTTCAAAAGTTCATCCATAACTAAAATACTACTGCACGTGTAAGAATGCAATATATTCCCTTTGTCAGAGTTGCAGCTATGTCATGGGAAGGTGCTAAAAGGGAAGTTGTAGTTTTGGCTTTCCTTAGTATTTCTTTGTGAGTAGTAATTTTGGAAAATAAATATATTAAAATGTGAATTCAAGTACTTCTAAGCATTACATTAGGTAGTGAAACTTATGCCTCAACAACAAATTTACTGCGGACTTATTTACACTTCATTTTGCTGTCAGTTCTTAAAAAAGTGTAGCTAAAACAGAATCCAGAGTAGAGAGCACTTAGAACAAAGAAACACTTGAAGCCAATTGCATTTCCAGTTCTGGATAAATGTTAAAATTCTAAGCACAAACTAAATGCTCACTGAATATATATATATATATATATATATATATATGTGTGTGTGTGAAAATACACACATTCCATTGCTTGGACAGACCCCCAAAGCAGAAAACATTCTCAAGGTCTTCTCTGTTGGGTGGTTGAGGGAACACAGGCTTTTTTCCACTGCTTTGACATCCTAAAGGGCATGCTCTGAGCCTGCTTTGGCTCTTCTTCTTCTTCTTCTTCTTTTTTAAAGGGAACTATAATACATAGAATTATTCCAACTGAAGACAACTGAATGAGATGTTTTCAAGCCACCTTAAAAATAATATATAATCTATAGAGAGTGTTTGTATCAAATTCACAGAAAACAATTTGTGTTGTAGCTTTAAGATGCAATGTACTTGGGTGATTTTTGTAAATGCGAAAGCAAAAGATCTGCATGTATCATAACAATATCCTGTCAAAACATTTAGCACCAGAAAAATGATTTCTCACACTGAAATGACCAGGATGCAACAAATTAGTGGGCTATTTAGCAGGCTAATTTCTGAAATAAGGAGTCCTCTTCATCCTATTCAAATGACATATAGACAGCAAGACTCTCATACTTATTGGTCAAAAGATGGCAGATCAGCCTGCCATTTTTAGCCTATTTTTTAAAAAGTTAGTACCCACATGTTTTGTTGCTTACTCATCCCCTTTCACAAATATGGCATTTGGGTAGCACTAGGGTCAAATTACAGGACCTCTAGCACAATCAAATTGATTTTTGTAATTAGATCATATTAACATTTATTTGCTTTTATAAATTACAGTTCATTTAAAAATTCAGTAAAAACTCTCAAATGTATATGTCTAATGCATATTCTTTACGAAGTTCTCATATGAAACCTTTTGGTTTCAGTCACTAGCTGCTTAATGAAGACTGATTACAGATTTCAGAAACATTTTGGAAGGCTTCAGCAGGAAATTAATTGTGACTTAGGACTGGTGCTCTGACTTTAAAGGAGCAGTATTTGGGAATGAATTGAATCTTTCTAATAATATTAATAATTATTAGATAATAAATATTAGACAATAATATGGGTTTTTTGCCATGTTACAGAAATCAAAAAATATAAACAAGCCTCTGAAAAGGGCAAACTTATTTTTCCATATTATTCTCTTTGATCAAATAGAGGTGGACAGATAAAACTCATCAATATACTTATTGATGGCTTCCTTTCATAGCAAAACACCCGTGAATTCAGAGTTGTCCAGGTGCAAATTCCACCATAGCAATCCTTCCAAAAACTAAGGGAACATGCATCAGCTAAATTCCCTGTCTCCAAGAAGCACATCACCATTTGTGAGAAGTATGCTATGTCTTGTAGTTTATTTTAGCTTGGGTGCGCGAAGCTTGCATATTTCTGATGGAATGACAGGAATAACAACCTTAACGAAGGGAAGTCTTGTCCTTAAGACTCAAGCCTGACGCACGTAACATCTGGATTACTTCCAGCTCTGTTATTATTAAATCACAATGTCTTTATACTTCAATTTCCCATCTGTAAAATGGGTGGGACAGTATTTCCTCTCTCCCACAGATCTGTCTTGGTCTGGTTTCTCTGGGGGAGGGACAGCTGACAACTGCGCGAATGCACTGTGATTAACATGCTGAGATCCCAGTCTCACCCAGGGACAGAAAGCATTGCTTAAACACAGAATGATTAGTGACAATATTGGGTTGCGAACTCTTTGGCAATACAGTTTGTGTTTGGGATTGGCAAGCAGAAATTAGTAGAGGTTACCACTTTGTGTGTGGTATGGTTATTTCGTGAAAGCATGTTGTTTCTGGATTGCTGGTTAGTGCTCCCACAGGGACTTAAAATTGCACATTTTTCTGGAGAACCGGTTAGCGATATACTATGAGAGATTCCAAGATCAGAGACTGTCCAACATGAGAAAGAAGGTGTCTCATCAGTTATTATCTAGGTAGTAACGGACAGGACAACCTGACCAGTGTTGGCAGATTGTACTTTGGGCACAGAGTAAACCATAATAATACAAATAAGTAGATAAATATTTATTTTATTTTAGTCATGTCCTTTGGGATGCTACGGATTTATCACTTCAGTATTTGTTCATTTAAATATTTATCAAAGTATTAAATCCATCAGATTTGCAACAGGTGGAGAACATACACATATCATCAGGGCCATTGTGGGTTAGTGCCATTGTAATCAGCTGCATACCTCTCATTGACTTCTGTGGGCTTTTTCTACGAATAAAGTCAAATCAATACAATGTACGTTTCTATTTACTCCCATCATTATGAATATAGATAAGAATGAAGAAGTTTTGCATTTAAGTCTCCTTCATCCTGAAATTTAGGATGCTTTGCTAAAGTATGAATAAAAACAGGGTCTCGAGAGCTGTGGAAATTTAAATGTAGTTTTGAGTTCTGCACTCCCAGTCCAAAGCCTCAGTGTTTTTAACGCTCTAATTGCTCCTTGTGCATGCAGTATCTTTTATTCCTTAGCTAACGTTAGATAAACTGCCTGAACCAACACGAAATCTTTAAACGCACATATACTGTGTATACCTCTCTGCCTTGACTGCTATAATACATCATACACTCTCTTTTAATGTTCTGTGTATGACTTTACCCTAAAACCATGTTATCATCTGGCTGGCTAGCTATTAGAGCCTAGGGGAAAGGAAGGGCAGAAGATGAGAGCACATTTCTTGCAAAACTTTCTCTTCCTGCAACAGAATACAAAGGACATATTTTCTTTCTTTCCCTCCTCACAGAGAGCGAGCACAGGATGATCCAGGCTGTGGGGCTGAGGAAGAGGGGCAGAACCAGCCTGGAGAGCTCTGCGTGGAGACTGCATGGAGTGTGGCAAAGAGCACTGTAGATCATCAACAGAAATCCTAGAGAGAGGACACACATTGCTGAGGGGCTGGCCAAACTCTGTATGCATTCTGCATTCTTCCCATGCAGAAATGCTAGTTTGGCTCTGAATACACTATCCCGAATACCAGAAACAACACAGACAAGTTAGCATAGGATAATTATTCCTGCTGAGAAGCGGTACTGCATTGTTTTACTCAAAGGTTTCCTTATTTTAACAAATATAATTAACATTATTTTTCCCGTTGTTACGGTGTTGCCATCCTTCCCCTCTCCAACAAGCCTCACTGCAGACTGCAATACAATTTGGAACTAGATTATACTTCAGGTTTGGATCTCAGTAATGTCTCGCAATAGTAGTCCAAATCCAGACAGCCCTGGGTGGGCCTGTTTCTGTTTTCCTGTGGCTTTCCTGGAAGGTACACCAGGATAGTGAAGCACATCTCACACTGAAGTACAAGATTCACTTTCTATCATTCTACATGTAACATACATCAACACATGTTTCTTAATATTCTCCACATCACATTTTATAGTAGAGTGGTAAAGCCAACTCACAGTCAAGCAGGATGTTAACATGACTTAAAAAAATAATCATCCCCATTACAGATTGGTAAAGTAAAACTGGGCTAACGATAATGACAGATACATCACTGGCAAAACTTGCATTGAAAAATGGGGTGATATTTAACAATTACTATCAGGACTGCTACCCCATCACTTCCTGGGATGCCATGATCTTTTTGTAACACCTTCATTATCCTAATCCTAAAAGGCATCACAAGCAGACACTGCCACCTCCACCAGCGCAACCTTGAATGCTTATGATGCCAGCCATTGAAACTCCTTTACTAATGCATTTTCTTTTATCCCACCATATCGCTTTTTCTCACTGCTTTAGGCTGCTGAGGGACAGACACTTAATCCTAGGTTTTAAATCAATTTCAAAAAAAGAGTCAGATGGGCACATAGCCAAAAGGAGCAAAGCAAAACTGTTTTAAAAGCCCTCATTAAAGAAGTTATAAGATATGTCAAAGACTTCCTTTCTGTGTTTTCAGTATCAGACCAGTAAAGGATAACTTGTTATTGCATAAGGTGTAAATCTGCTTAGTACCTCCACACAGTACAACTTTAAAGAACAGTGAAATATACCTAATGCTATGCCACAAATGTTTTTTTATATCAACACAAGAGTATCTCAGGATCTTGGCAGAGGCTTAATCTTTACAGAGCCTCTATTACAGGCAGTGCTGCCATGCAAGTTGCCCTCCAAACCACTGCTCAGGGAGTTTTAAGAGACTCACAGGAAGATGCAACCTCCTTCCAGGGCACTACCACCCTCCTGGTTTGCTTTTTGTAGTCATAATACAACAAGCCTATGAATTTTCAACCTAATTGCAGACTCTCAGAGGCCCCAAAGATATCTAAAAGATTTAGCATCTGATGCTTGTCAGGTCATGTGCTGCAGAATTCCGAATATATGATGAGGATGGAAAAACTGTATCAAATATCAGACATTCTTCTTCTGCCCTCCCCAGTCAGTGTCATTAAATACATATAACTTCTTTTCCTTTAAACCCCTTCCATAGGGGTTTAAAGGACATCTGGTAGATACTGACACACATTTAGGAGTTTGTAGGACAAATCCTGATACCATATTTTTACTCTTCAATATCTTTCCTTGATTTCAGATATGTGGCAGGCAATGGAAAGCAGCAGATATGGGCATCGGCCAAACAACGGAAGAGATCAAGTTCTCCTAAACCTTAGGAGCATGACAAAGAAGAATTCAAGTCTCTACTTCTCTTTAATACTTCCACAGAAGAAACATATTAAGCAAAGAGCATAAAACAGTGTCGGATGTGTCCAAGACACAGGAAGCTAGTTTAACCTGTCAACTCTTAAAAGGAAGTGATGCATTCTGAATGGACAAACCACTTTGCCTTATATAGTTCAGGCTTCTTTAATGGAGGTAGAACTAAAATGTGACTCAAAGCACTTAAAAATAAATTGGATTTTAAATAAACCAAATGCTTGTGAAACACGATACACAGTCAACTATTTGTTGCACATATCACACCACTTCCATGTAGTATTGCAAGAGTCAAAGGATTTTGTTTGTGTATATTGAAACCTGAGCTAATAAAGAGAATTATGACTATGTGATCCCCAGGCCCTAGCCTCACTTCTGACTTAACCAGAGTGCCTGCTTTAGGCTTATCTATGAAATGAGAAGCAAGCATTTGCACAGCCACCAACCTTGTAATGTGATGTTTTAGATAGTTTCATCTCAAGTCAAAGTGAAAAAAGCAAGCAACATATTTGGAATAATGCGTATTCATTAATGAGCAAACTTACACTGAAACTTGATCTGGCACACATTCTAAGTAGAACTTGGGTTACGTCGTTTAATCTTCCAACAAGTGAAAGAAGTGAAACTTTAAGAAGTGAAAATATAGGAAATTTATGGAAGAAGTATTACGTGCTCACTTGCTCTCGTGAACAGCAAAATAAGATGTACGCTCAGAAGTCAAGTATGAATATACAGGCAGATCTATGAGAGCAGGATGCTCCAGCTCCTGTGTCTCATTCTGCAGCCAACCAGCTGACCCATTTAGACTTAGGCTGCACATATCTGGTAGAACACAGTAATTATATTTGAAGCTGGAGGGCCTGCAAGTATTCCAGGGTAGAAAACAGAATCCAAAGTGACCTTAGCAAACTGGAGTTGCCTGAAATGCACAAGATGCAAATTAATAAAGACAAACATAGGAATAATCACATGCACAGATACCAGATGAGTAATGACTGATGCATAAGCAGATCCAGAAGGCAAAGCAGACCACAAGCTGGACGTAAGTCAACAGTATTGCAGTGCTAAAACCCCCAAGCATCATACTGGCACATACAACAGAGCACTGTAAATCCAGGGTCTAGGGGGACACTCAGCTATGTCTTGCTTTGGGCATCATTCTTCTTGATAAGAACACAACAAAACCGATCAACAATCTGGAACATGATTTGGAGAAAAGACTGACAGTATCTGCTTTATTTTATAGAAGAAGAAAAATTCAAAAGGGAGATTTTCTTCAAAGGGGTAGAAGGTTGTGGTAGAGAAAAGAATAAACTGTGTCCATGGAAGACAGAATGAGAAGAAATGAGCTTAACTGAAGGAAGGAAAACTGAATCCAGCTGTTACGAAAACTTTTATACTAGTAAGAGCAGTGAAGCACTGAAATAAATGTCACTGAGTGGAGGTGAATCTCCTCCATTGGAGTTTTTAAACAATTCAGACAGAGATCAATCAGTAGATAATACTTTGGGATCTTGGAACAAAACTGGAAGAGATTTTAAAAAATCATCTAATTTCAGCTTCCATGTTCTACTCAGAAATAAATAAGAATGCTCGGTGACTGAGATAACCACATGAAAGTACAGATACCACAAAGAAATTTAGAAATAGTATTACACAACTGTGGATTTAATTGTCTTTTTAAAAGTGATAAAAAAAAGGCTCCGGTGACAGGAAAACATCTGGATTTATGAATTAATCATTACAGGCAAACCTCTTAATGGTAAATTTATAACAGTAAAAAGTGAAGAGCAAAGTCTTCTGTGACTCTTGACAGAATAATATGCTGAACAGAATTGGAATGAACTTAATTGCTTCCACCTCCCACTGTGCAAAATATTTTCAATGTATTACATGTGTAACTGGCAAGAGCGTCCAATAAATATCCCCCGCGGGACAATGGGAACATTATTACTCTACTGAATAACTGGAAAGAGTTTTGAACATAATGCTATGATGTGGCATCATAAGCATGAATTACCTCAGTAAGTTTCAAGCTGCAGGCCTCTGGGTGTGATGTAATCTTCCAAAGAAACATCATAAGTAGGCAATCAGGAAAGAAGACAAATATTACGGGCAACCACCAGATGTTGTGAGGCACAACCTTATACATTTCAGGATCTGACACCTGTTGGATGACATAGTGTAATTCCAGAAAAACATGATGGATGTATTTACAATCAAATATATCCACAGGTTGTCTCATCATTTGTTAGAAATGAAGCAAAAGTGTCTATGCTTGTCACAGCTCAGATTTGCCATGCTCAACATATTTGTGACTTCAGCAGCAGTACTTCAGAAGTACCACTTACTAGTTCTTCTTTGTGGCACAAAACACCCTGGCCACCAGCAACAAGGAAAACATAGGGCAACATACTTCTGTCGCTTCTGGGAAGTTTAGCAGGTAGCATGCACTTTCCTCAGGCTTCCTGACCTAGGGCTTATCCTAACCTATTGAAAACCCACAGAACTTCTCAGAGGGGCTGTCTGTTCCAAAAGCCTAAGTGAATATTTTAGCCCAAGTAAAAACAAATTTTCCCCAAATGACAACAAATCAGAGCATCATTACAGCTGTTGAAATTGCAGCTGTTCCATGATCACAGCACGAACTTGGAATTACTACAACACATCAGGATATTTGGTAGAAAAATTTTAAATGCTGTTCCAACTCCTTCACCCTCAAATGCATCTGTGAAGTCTGATACATTGCAAATTGACACAATTGGTTACCTTTTTAATTTTTAAACACACTCCCATGCTATATTAATAGCAGTTCCATTCACATGAAAAACTGCTTTGCAGGTACCCTCAAGCCTCTCAGTAGTAGACATGACAGTAGACATGGAAAAAACTTTCAATTACTGAAAATTATTTATACTAATTTCACAAGATACTAAACTCCCCTAAGCTAGCAAATCAAATAGCAAATGTTGCTATAATAATGCATTAAATGACTAGCAAGTTACAACAAACAACTGATGACAAATTCTTGGGCCATAATTAGAATTCTTACCTGAAAACCAAAGCAAGGACAGAGAAATGGAAAGGGACTTTATCCTAGTGACACACACTAACTCTCAAATGCTTCCATGTACATTTTTATTTTCACCAAGAAAATTATTTTAATATGATCAAGTCATTTCCTTTGAGGAAAAAAAGTATAGGCTTTTCAGGAAATCACAAGCATGATTTAAAGATAGAAATTTAATAAAAGACTACATATGGACTGTTTGTATGAGAAATAGTGAGTATTGGGAGATTCAGGAGAATTCACATGCTCCGTTCTGGAGCCTTGCATTTGAAAATAGTTTCATCTTCTCTACACAAATTCTACTTCTTTGCATTCCTTAACATTTTCTGAAAATTATTCTGTCTATTCCTTTTTGAAACACAGCAGTGAAAAGAATGAACAAAATAAAAGTCCATGTAAAAAGGGGTTGCATAAATTGCACACAGTTGATAAATACAGACTGTGTTAAGGCTGACCTTCAAATTAATGTCAATTGTACATGTAAAGACTTTCATGAATTTACTGAAAACTAAATATGTAGTAAAGTAACTGATACTCAGAAGAATAATGTTAAATTTTTAATGGAACTGCGTACTAACTGAACTGTATACTAACTGAATTAACCTTACCTTTCAAGGTAACAGAAACATAACTTTGAAGGAAGATGTACAACATATTTCCTAAGAAGTTTCCTAACACCCTCCTCCAGCCCACTCCCAAACTTAACCCTTATTTCTCTTGCAGTTTTCCACATTTGCACCCAAGAAACAAGGAAAGTCTAAGGAAATTTGTTGCCATCAGAAATCCCCTTCCTTGACACACTGATGTCACTCTGCAAACAGCAAGTGCTTGGCAATAATGTAACATGGATGAGTGACTGAGAAGGTCCATGAGAGGAAAAAAGCCACAGAGTTAGGCAGGGGTAGTAGAGATTTTCAACCAGACTGGGCATAATTAATGTCCAAATGTTACAGATTCTTTTAAGAATGGATGTCTTCAATTCTATTTGTTTCTTGGACCATCTTCTCTCCTAGTTGTTGCATTTATATTGGTTTGGCCTGATGCAGATGGTAAACACTGGCTCAAAATCCAACCACTTCTTCCATGAAAAGAAAGTGACTTCAGTCATAGCAACCAGCTCAGTCTCCTAAAATAAAATTTACATCTTTTAGGTATCAATTTATTTAGAGAAATTTTACTTTAGGTCCTGTAAAAGTCAGAAGTAGCTCTAGTAGCAACAGCAGCAGCAAAAGAAAATCAAGTTATGAAAACACTGAAAGTTGCTTCTGGCTCTGAAAAGATCTTTTATTATATGAATTCACACATACACATCCATCTGCATGGCGTATGATTCAGTAGACAATCCAATAAAATGAAATGAAGAACTAGAGGCACACACAGCATTTTTCATAACTGCTGTATTCCTATGCAAGAGACTTTGGATTAAGACATAGAACCAGAAATCAGAACTCCCAAAAATATTTCCAGCCCAGCAGCACATCTGTTCATACTGCCAAAAAATCCAAATCTAAAGAGTTTTTGGTGACTCCTCCAGCTCTAGAATGTACCTTCTCTATCCTCCTTGAGATGTTAAGTTTTGATTCACTCACTAATGCACTTCGTTTCGAAAGCACTAAAACATACTTTCAAATGGGTCCAACGCAGGGCATCGTTTGAGACTAAATTAAACAAAAAAATCAACGGGACACTTATTTCAGTATGGAAAGAAAGGTATACAGGTAAAAACATTGTGGAAAGCTTACTCCTGCACTGATTTATGCACTTAAAATCTCAGCCTTAAAACTATATTAAAGAAACTTTTAGAGCATTTAGGGGCAAAAATTATTTAAGTTACTAGCTTTGCTCTGAGAGCTTTGGAACAATCCTTGTTTTTACTGTTATATTATAGTCCTATAATACACATACCTTCTTCTGAGGCATGAAAGCAATCACATGGATGAAAAATATTGACTGTTCAGAGGTAATTGAGCTGTCAAATATACAAGCTAACAAATGGTGGGAAGAAGATAAAGAAACAATGAAAAGGATGATAGTTCATGAGCATTATGAACTGCAGCGCTTAAAAATAAAGTTTATCATCTGACTATGATGCATGTCAGCAACCTTTTAACTCAATACACTTGTAATAATAACAAAAAGAACTATTATTAATTCCAGCATTGAAAAATGTCAGGAGGCAGCAACATATAAAGACCCTTTAAGAACTAAGATTGAGCATCTCAACCAAAATACACCAAAGTGCCAGGCTTTATACATATTCATACTGGTACTTACACTGATAGATGTTGTTTCAGTGCAAGAAAAGGGAAAAGCATATTGGTTTAAAGAGATTTTTTACAATACATTGTTTTATAGTTCTGATCTTATTGGTTTAAATAAATTAATCATCTTTCCCTATTAGATCATTTTATAGCTACAAAGACTGTACGGTAACAAGTTCTGAATTTCTCAACTGTATTTTCTGCTCTGTGGGTTTCTCCTCTACATTTTTGCTATTAACCATTCATGACAGGCTAGAGTTTTTACATATGCGTGATGTATTTTGTCAGCTTCTGATACCTGAAGATCTCTAGTATTTCAGCACTTGGATTCAACAGGCTGAGAAGGTGGATACATTTGTTGGTACATCCTAGTTTCTACAGTGGTGAGCAAGACCACATGCTATTTAATTACTGTTTTTTCATTCTCTGGATCTCTGGATGTCTGTTATACTTCTCCAAACACTATAACTAAAATTACAGTCTTTGGGCTCTTCAGATGGCAAAGAACATTTCTGTTGGAAACCTTGTATAGGATGAAGGTTATCAGTATCCCAGCCTGATTTGCTTATATGCTGGTACATATACTTCATTATTTACAGAAAAGTGCAGCAAGAAGAAATATAAACTTGGAGAATTACATGTTGTTGGTATCACTGCAATGACTAATTTTTCATACTAACAAAACCAATGCCAGATAGAACTGCCAGTCTTACATTTTTAGCTATGGAATCTTGCAATGAAAATGAAGACATGTCAAGATGCTTTTTATTCAGTTTTAGCAACAGAAATGAAATCAAAAACTCAGATCTATGTAGCAATTCTTACTAAATAAATGGTTAAGGTTTGTATGAATAACTTAATTCTGCACTGGCTTCCTCAGGAGAGCTGGGGTATCATTACAACAGCAAAAAACTATTAAACTTATCTCCTTCTTTGTTTGATGCGCTCAACTCACCACAAGCACAGCCCCACTGATTCGGTGAAATTAGCATTTCTTCTAGGCATTAGATCAAAGAAATATGGGTGATCAGATCAATTTGGAAATCTGTGAACTATCAGAGAAATAACTTTTTAAAGGGAAAATGGAGGTATAAAACTGGGGGGAAACGAAAAAATAAACCAGCTTTATTACAGAATGATCTACATGAGCGATGCAATTCTCATTTCCAGATTTAGTCCTAGGCATTCTGGCCAATTTCATCTCCCTTGTTTTGCAGAAAACAGTCTCCCACACACAAAGCTCCCAGCAGACAGATGAATTTTTCTGTCTTCAGATTCTCTATTAAAACTTTTATAAGCATCTGAAGGGAAACCGGTGAAGACATCTTTCACTGACTGACCTACAACTGCACTTAAGCTTTGACGGGTCGCGGCCGCTTTGGTTCAAACCTGTTGCTCCGCTAAGCGTAACCGCCGCGTGCGAGCTACGCGCGGGCGCGGAGCCGCGCTGCAGGGGCCAGCAGCTCTTCCTCCGCCCCGCGCACACGGCTGCCACCAGGTGGAGCGCCCGCCCCACGAACCGAGGGCCGCCGCTGCCCGCCCAAACTGCCCGGGGACCTAAACCACAGCGCTTTACTCACCCGTTGCCCCCTTTCCATTTCAGTTCTTCCGAAAGGGTGAGCAAGCGATAACCACTAGGTACTCAGGCATTTATTTATATAACCCAGCACTTTTTACTATGACCCTGCCAAAGAATGCCTCCGAATCCTCCTTGCCAGCTGTAATCCTCCCTCTGCCTGACTTGTCCCGGTTTCACTCATGTTAGCGCACCTCGCAGCGGCAGAAGGGCCAGAGCATCGCCCTTGTGGGAATGCCCCTCGGCCCACAAGCACCTGGGAACCAAACAAGGTCAGTTACTCCCAGCGGTGTTCACAGGAAGGCGTGGAAGTGTGGAAAAGGTGTTTAAGAAGAAATTGTAGAAGTGCATAACAATCTATTACTAGTTTTTTGGCAACAACAAATGAATTTCACTCGAATAACATGAATAAAAAAAAGATAAATTGGCACATAAAGTACGAGGGAATATGAAACTCCTAAATCTTACCTGAAAAGAGTAACAGTTACAACCATGCTTTAAGCAGGTGCGTTGACAGCGACCTTCCCCCGAGCCTCTATGTAGCGCCAGATGATAAAAACGGGACCGCCCCGGCCGTCGCTTCGCCGCAGCTTTTGCTCGGAGCCTCCTCCGGCGCCCTGCCCGCCTCACCCAGCGCTCCGCCGGGGGGAGCCCGCGCTTCGCCGCAGCCGCGGCGGCAGGCGGAGCGGCGGCGGCGGGGCGCGGGCAGGGCC
>NW_028186490.1:1689219-1733705 GCF_003343005.1 Rhea americana
GGGCGGCGGGGGCCGGGCGGGGCCCGGGGCGGCGGCGGCCCGCTAGTGAGCGGCGCCTCTTGTAACGCGGAAAAGGAGCTGGAGGAAGGTGCCTGTACGCCGAAACAAGCACCCTGGTGCTAGCCCCAAGCCGCGACGTATGGGCACATGCCTACAGAAAGCCACAAACAACCTGGTAGGGCCTCTCACGGCTGACCCTGTGTTGAAGAGGAGTTCGGTCTAGAGACCTTCTGATGTTACTTCCTACCTGAATTAGCCTACAGTGCTAAAATAAAAACTTCTATTGTCCCATGGTATATTCACATACTCAAGACACTTTCAAAAGGAGACTATATTTACACAATATATTATATGGTATCATACAAGCTTTTAAAAATGCATTTCCTTCAAGCATAATCACAAGTCTAAGATTTTGTCACTTTATATTAAAAAGGCACAATTTCAGAACTCATTTTCTGAGACCAATGACTATCAACACACAAGATGTTTTAATGGTTTACACCTACAATAATTGCAGTATTGACATGTGTAGTTGCAAATATAGATTTAAAAAACTACCCTGAGAAGCAACCTTTGTAGTAGAAACAAGCATACCAGCCTTTGTAGTACCTCTGCTATTTCAAATTTATGAATGGTTACTGCATTTACAGTTCATAATAAACTTTTTTCCAAATCTTAAATATGTCTGATAATTTTTTCCATGGTAGTTTACACTTACATGGTATTTGGAATAAGATAATTGCAAAGAGCATTTATGATTTACTATTTCTATTTATGACTTACTATTATTGTTATTGTTATACAATTTCGCAGTTAAATGAAGAACAAAATTCATGCACTTATTCAAAGTCTTCCCACTGATGACCAAGAACAGGCTGCACAGAGCTCTCTGCAATCCTGCCAGCTCAGGATCTAGTCACCACCAGAAGCAGGCCACATTGCCTCCAAGTCAGACTCCCACACCTTGGGGAGAACTGACTCAGCACTGAGATAGTAACAGAGTCTGCACCAGGGGTCTGAAGGCCTGAATTCAGAAAACATGGAAGCTAAATGTCTGCTGGAATATGCAACTACCTTCCGATTACTTGCCAGGGACACTGAAAAAACATTCCTCATCTAAACACCCACCTCCACAGCACCGCTTTCTGGGATATTTTCCTCACAGTAGATGGCAATTTGTGTTGATTCCATCAGCTTTAGTTTATCTGATGGCCTTCTATGGTCATATGGAAACAGATGATAGAAAACTTTGAGTTTTATGCATGGCATAAATGCAAAAGATACAAGTGCAGAAATGCTTGTTCCCTGAGTATGGTAAGGCTTGAGGTCTCCTGAAGGTAAATCTCCTTCTTAATCCCATCCTTGTTCCACCAAAATAATTCATACAAGGGAACCTTTAACTCTGAAGTATTTTGTGACAATAATTCCAGTACAAGGGGCAGCCTGGTCATAAACCAAGAACATGGATGCTTACTTTTCAATCAAGATTAACAGGCTGAATCTCACTCAAAATGTACATGGCAATCACATGTAAAATGATGCAGCAATAGAAGATACTTAAGACCTACTACCGAGACACTGAACAGAGAACTGGTATCTTCCAGTATATATACGAAAACAGAAATTCTGCATCTTGGTACAAACACAGACTTATTTGTTCCCATAAGTTACTTCATCTGTCAGCAAATGTCTTTCCTCATGGACCAGTCTGAGAGGGTAAACAAAATCAGATCAGTCAAGAGTGGAAAACAATTACAAAAAATCTACTGGCAATATCCTCTTGGTAACTCTGTAAAAGCTAAATACTGATTTTCACACTCTCTGTGATGGAAGTTTGTTGTGCATTGCACGTACATCAGCCAATAATGTTCTTCAGATATTTCGCAAGGCAGTGCAGATACATCACTATTCAGCTATCAGTTCCCCAATATTAGTAACAGAAAATCTGTCAAAGAATACTTACAGATGCAGAATCCAGAGGTATTTCCTGTATTCCTAGTCTCTTTAGTATAGAACCTACTCTAACTTCTATGTCTCTGCTCTACTTCTCTGTGCATCTCTAAAAACCAGTTTAACAGTTGCAACATTTCAGTATTCAATAGATAAGCATTTCCACCTTTATACATAAAAGGTATATTTTACAATGTATGTATAGAATAGATTTCCCTTACCATAGGAATCTGCGGGATTCTATTAGAAGAAAAGATGGCACAATGCCATAAAGAGAAAAGTTTTTAAAAAACATATCTGCTTCTTCATTATCTTTTCTTTCATCATCAAAAAAAAACAAAAAAAACAAAACCCCAAAAAACAAAAAAAAGCTTTCTCAAGTGATGCGAGAATTTTAAAAATTGATTTCTTACCAGTTGTGATCTTCTGTTGAAAGACAGTCATCTTGAAGGAAAAGGAAAAAATCAGTTCAGGGCTTTTTTGGTCTATTTAAATAAGGAATCAATAAAGTATCAGAAAAAAAAAACATTAAGCAAAGTAAAGCCAGCCTTAAAAGCATTAGTCAATTTATCTCAGCTCTTAACTTTAGTCTTTTCAGTTCTGCATTGTTTCCTTATAATCATTTCTTTGGTCAATAATGAATTTTGTGAGCTCCTGTGATCATGCCTAAAAGTTGTTATTGCCACCAGTTAAAAGACAGGGTAAGCAAAACTCAATTGCAGAGAAGCAAACAGCCTTCAAGAAGAAAGGCAAATTTATATTGTTCACTTAGCATATAATCCAAATGTGTCAATACACCAGTGTTTGGTCTGCCTTACACTTTGAGAAGTAAAGATCCTAATGAAATGGAAACACTGTCATCTCCTCAAGCAACAGCTTAGAAAGGGAAGATGCCTGAGATACTGAAGCCACTTTGTAAAATAACTGGACAGACAATTGAAGAAAAGGGGATGAGGGGAACTCACAGGTAGAAAATGAGACCAGAGCTAACAATTTGGCACAAACCTGTCAAGAACTGTTGCAGATTTTGTTCTGCCAATAACCTGTGAAAGCACTGATGTGCTCCAGGTAGCCTCTTTCTTAGGCCGGGTGCAATATTCAAAGCTAGACTTCTGACTGAGATTTTCAGGTAAGTTCTTTAACTCATGGCAAATATGAGCTAAGCTCTGTAATTTCTGGACATTTCTTTCTTTACCTGAAGCTCAGTGGAGGTATGGCACAGGGAGAGGATGACTCTCCGGAAGTTTTGCCATGAACCCTAAATGGGTTGGGTAGTTGGAGAATGTTGGGCCTCTACTTCTCAATCACATATAGATGAGCACAAATTGGTAGAAACCAATCATTAATTCTAATACTGGATTTCAGCATTCGCAAGTCATACTGAATCAGCCAGGTAAGGAAGAAAATGTTTTTAGGGATCGAAGCTAATATCCCAAGCTATGAAGCTAACCAATATAGTATGGTGGCAGAATATTCATAGTACACAGACCCAGTTCACTACAGATTTATTAATTTATTTATTAATTGAAGATTTTTTTAAATAGCAACAAAAAAGATAAAATCAGTGTGTTCACAGCTTACTAACAGGAAGAATGGTGATTTTTGTCATGTTTCAGTTTTTGATGGAAATTACTCCCGCTGTTCCAATGAAATATAGACATATGCCTGAACTAAGTATTTACTGCCATTGAAGACATTTTCAGATTAGGTCTGTAAACAATACATCAGGTGAAAAAGAACATAGAACACACTTGGGTTTTGTCATGAAACATGTCACAGTCCTCTTATAGCAGTTTTAAAGGGGTTAAAGGCTGATAAAGAGAAAAATAGTGCCTCTACAAATGAACCTGATTTTCTCTCCTAACTATACAAACTGTTGCATATATTTTCCTCTCTTGCAATCTCATTTTCATTGTTTCACATTACCACCCTGAATAGTAATTTGGTTTTGAATAATTCCCCTCATCATAACGCAGATGTCAGCACGAAACTATACAGGCACAAGCTAGAGTGTATGCAGTGGCTCTGGTTAAAATGAAGGCTTTTGTATGCAGAGCCAGTGAAGCATGTGTTTTTTATTTTTTAGCTGTTTTGAACAGATTGAAAATTCCACAGGCTACAAAGTCTTGAATAATTTAGAATGCTGCTTAAAGTACTTCTTAGCTAGAAAAATGTATAAAGAGAGGGAAAAATTACTTCATTTTGCTTTGCTGGATATATTTGATCCCTAGATAGTAGCAATTTCTTGGTAGGAAGAGGCTAAGAACACAAAAGGATAAGAGATGCAAAAGATCTCATTTTAGGAGAACAGATTGATTCATGGTATTAATGAGACTGAAGAACAATTTCATCACTGAACAAGACTAGCAGCAGGGCTATTTCTCCGTCCTTGTAACAGGAGAGGAATAAAACTAGACTGTAGGACTTGCACTGCTACTCAAAATTGACAAAACTCCGGTAGGTGGAGAAGAAATTAGCCTGCAATTTCTTCAGTAGGATGGTGCTGGGGCACCATGACAATCACCACTCAGAAAGGAATGGCTAAATGTATTTATTCAAATGTACTGATAATATCTAGAATGGTTTAAATTAAATGTTTAAAGAATCTGCTATTTATGGACTTCCCTTGCATAAAAAAAGCCCTCACCCAGCAAGGGGGTAAGTTAATGTCAGATTCTGTGTTACGTATCTTTTTCCCTGCTCCTCCATATGTGCCTTGCCTCAGCTCAAGCCAAATTCAGAAACAGTATTTATGCTGCATGCCATTTTTCAACAGCTATTTTATCAAAAATAAAATTTTTGAGCCAAGGAGTCCCACATTAAAAAATATCCTCCATCAATCCTGTTTTTCTAGATAATGTTCTCCTAATAAATAAAACAGCAAGTCTTTATTTTTTTTGTGTGTCAGGATCAATCCCAAATGTTCAGCCCTCTCCTCATTTATGCCAAGAGCTCTCATTAAACCTCATGGGCACCAGGTACACAGTTCAGTGACAGAATCTGACAACTTTCTCTTACCCTAAAGTCTTGATTGTCATGAAATAGAAATACAGTTCAGCAAGATCAAATGTCTGCACAGGTTACTCTGAAATCTCTCTGCGTTACTATATCTGGATATATTTAAAACATGCTACAGTGAAGACACTACAAAATGCACAAAAACCTATTTACTAGGCAGTTTATGTTTTGCAAACATTTGCAAGTCATAGTTTCAAGGCTAGGCTGCAGCTCTGGCAAGCGGCTGAGAATGAACTGAACTGCTGTAGCAACAGTGCTCTTGCTCCGAAGGGCCCCTGTGAGCCTCTCCTCACTTAGACCTGTCAAGTCTCATTGCTCTAAGCATATGACTCACTCCATTAGACCTCAGCCTGTGCACTTTCCCACTCCTGCCACAGGGCCTGCATTTCATATATTTGCAGTGCCATGATTTTACTCTAGCTCTCAGCTGTGCCTTGTTCATGGGGTTTCGGAAGGATCAGTTCTCATCTTATGGGCAGCTGCCTAGCACCTCTGCACTTTGTCACAAATATACCAATCCATGACATGACCTTGAACATGCCAGATGCACAACCTTCTCCCTCATCAGCTTCAGTCCCATGAGTCAGCATTAATATCTGTTAAAAGACAGATATTGCTCTGTGCAAAGACTGGGGAGCAAAGGAAATATATGGAGAGATTCATTGAATTATGTCTAATTAAATAATGCTTGCACTCAAGCCTACAAAAAGCAAAGAGCCAACTCCACCAACTTCATGTGAACTAGCAACTAATCACCAAGTCACTTGCAACCTGCCCTGCCATGAGTGGAAAACAGAGCAAAATTACAGGCCGAGGCAGTAACGCCAGCTGTGCTTCTACAACAGACACTGACAGTGGAAGCCCTGCGCCTTACACAGAAGCCAGGAAGCTTGGCTACTGCGTTTCTCAAAGCCATGAGAGAAGCAAAGGACTACTTTTTGTATAGGATTCTAGTTTTAGTAGTGACTCCCGTTTTAAGGTAAAGGGGAAAACCATTCAAATCAGATTTACAAAAACTCATCCTCTGGTGACTGTGATTAGACAACTAAAGTGTTAACTTTTTGCATGAAACTTTCAAACCCTCAGTAGTTTTACTTTACTTTTTGTGACTCATTCCGGGAACTAATTAAAACACAAAATAAAAAAAGCTAAAAGTTTTAAATGCGGGCAAGCCACATTAATTTATGCATCCGTCTGATAAGTGCTGTTGTTCTTTCTTGCAAAGTACTTAGCAGAAAGATAGTACTATGTTATCTGAGGCTCAAACCATTTCAATGTTTCTTTAACACATACACTGATGAATTACAATGACATGAAAAACTACTAAAGCATAGCTTCTATTAAGTGGGGAATTTATTATTAACAGCATGGCCTAAAATTGATGCCTTAATTGAATTTGCTGCAAAAGCTACACTACTGAGCCAGCTGAACAACTTTGAAATGTATACCTAGGCAGTTGCTTGTACGTTCAGAAGGAACATGAGCTTAGTGGCATATGAAGACATAAAAATATCTAGGCATTTAGACTAATTAAAACGGGTAATTCTGGCACAAAGGAAATGGGCATGGAGATGAGCCCCCATTTGGAATCTATAGGTCCAGTTAATGTACAAAAAAAATGGCATATTGGTAGTGAATATATTATTCATGATAATATTACATATAAGAACATCCTGACACTCTGAGTTAGCCTCTATTCGTAATTTTACCAATATTTTAAGTTAAAAACTGAACCGAAAGCTACAAAAACCAAAAGGATTGATGAATTCTATTTTCTGAGTGTCCATTCCCTATGCAACCTCAAGCCTTTATTTAGTACACTGCTTGATGGTTGGTTGCAAATACCAACAATCAAAGCAAATATGAACTGTGAAAGCTATCTTCAATTCTTCCTTCTGCTGACAACAATCTCACTGGAATTAGAAAGAGGATAATGTCAGATTTTAGAAATGGTTATGACGCAAACCTCCATGCTTATGAAAACAGGTATGTGTTGATGTCAGAAGGTGATATTCAGCATTTTTTTTCTATTATCAGTGTACGAGACTCTCAGAACGCTTAATACTGACAAATAAAACTACAGAGTGCTTCCTAAGAGAATTTTTTCCCAGTGTTACCAGTGTTACCATTACAATGTTTATTATAATACCGGGAAAGCTCATGGCACAGCAGCTATATCAACTGCAATTATGTTTTTCTCAGCTGGGGCTGCTGTGTCCAGGATAGAAAACAATTTTCAAACTAGCTTCCCATTCCCCATTTCATGTACCATTCTCTGGATGGA
Organism: Rhea americana; assembly: GCF_003343005.1. NCBI lineage: Eukaryota > Metazoa > Chordata > Aves > Rheiformes > Rheidae > Rhea > Rhea americana. The sequence goes on from NW_028186490.1 coordinate 1,696,472, forward strand.
AAAACATAGGGCTTGAGCTTACAGCATTCTTGTTTCCCATCAGCTCAGCATCTCTCTCATACTCATATATAAGACTTGGTTTTAAACTAGTAGCCTAGTCAACAAGATTGCTACTCTGTAGAACAGGTTAAATAGTTTTCCATGAGTTTCTGGCACCAAAGGAAGCACCAATAGAACTAATAATGTGTTTTATTAGAAATAACACCATTCATTCCAAAACAGGTTAAGATAAGCTGTGAGAGCTTATAACTGTAATATTTGGTGTTTTGCTTAGGATCCTACTTCCAGAGTAAGGAGACTTAAGCTTTCATTTACAGGAAAAATTGTATCCCTCATGGTTGCAGAAAAAAGATTAGAATTATGACTCAAGTGTTTCCTTTAAAAAAAAATCCTATGAATCCCAAAGAAAAGGCCACAGTTTTGGAGGATGATGGGGGAGGGAAGAAAGGAAAAGGGATGCACAAGTCTGCAAAATGTTAATATACTTGAACTTCGTATAACTTTAGCCATGACGTAACATATTTTAAAGATGAAAAACAGAAGGGAAAGAGATGCTCCATACACAGGAAAGATTAAGCAAAAACAAGACAAACCTGAGTGGTTAAACTATTGCTAACATTTACATTTCACCTATGCAAGCATTACCAGGGTAACCAGAACATAGAACTAGACAAAAAGATCTTAATTCTGTCCTGCTGGATCTTTCAAGCTTCCGAAGTTAGTTTTATTTTCCCTTTGGAATGAAAGCAAAGTCTTTCTGTAAGACTTTTGTAAGAATGCAAGGGTTCAGGACAATCTCATTCAAGCCCCTGCTTTGATTTTTGAATATGGATTATGGATATTCAGTATTTTTATCCCACATTAGTCTAAATCAGGCAGAATTATCAGGCAGAACGTGGTTTTGAGTGGGTTCTTCCACACACCATGCAGTAGCCCTATTTTTCAAACTATAGTCAGCCAGCAGTCTGCAATTTTGCAGTCAGTCTTTAACCGTCTCCTTCTGCCTACCTCTCAAAATTCCCGTAATACTCAATAATTTTACCAAAGATCTAATTTTCATAAACTAGCTCTTTAGAAGTTTAATTTTTAGTCAACAATATTACTGCTGTCTCTTAAGAAATCTTTTTTCTTAACATGCAAACACCTTTTAAGCCTCAGAAGAGAAGCTTGCTCTGTACACCTGGGTGCCGCAAGAAGGATGCAGGAGAATTCCGTATCACTGGTTTCTTAATCACTGAAAAGCCAGTTTGCAAGGACCCGATATCTGTCACCAGAATCCAGGTGCTGCCAGAAACAATACATAAAAATATGAGAGTAATACCTAGTTTTGCCTTTTATTGGCTAAGCAGTATTTCAGGATCCAGCTACCATCTTTACCACACCAGCTAAGATCAACATGACATAATGAAGAGCACTGAGGAAAGGCCCAAGGAAGGTAACTCATGGGTATCTGAAACACATCAAAGTAACACTCTCTTCAGCACAGCAAAGCCTAACATGAAGAAGAGAATAATAGCCCAGGTGAAGCCATATGATCATGTAATTGTTCTGCTTCCAGTACTAAACAAATTTGTCCAAACGTAGCAGGGCATGCTGCATTGCACTATCCTGGGTACCCAATGATTAATTATCAGAGTAGAGGCAAGAACAACACATAGACAAATCATCATCTTACAGCAACAATGTTACTCAGGCAGAAGAGTGTGACTAAAATAGCATTTGAAGTTAGAAGTGGCAGGATGAATGTCTTTGGTGGTTTTTGGCATATATTCAAAGTGTTCTGAAAATGTAACAAGCATGAAAGGTTACCTTGAAAACAAACAGAAGGAGCTCAAGAGGACAGTCATTAAGTATCGTGGAATGTCTCATTAGGAAAGCTTGTAAAGTATCAGATCAATGAACAGATAATTTTAGATCATTGGTTTCTAAAAACAGAATCCAGGAAAGGTGTTATGGTCATTTTTTAAAAATCAGCTGAGTCATAAAGGTAGGAAACATGTACTGTCTGTGCCGTTTTATACCAACATGTCACTTTTTGAATAAACTATATACAGCATCAGGTCACAGAGGATTTTACAATTCTACAGTGAAGGTGAGGAAAGAAAGCATGGAGATTATATACCTGCCACAGCACAAAAGTTATATAGAAGAGGTCTTTTCCCTTTCATGGTCCTGCTGAGGAAGCAAGAACTATTACAGAAGATACCATTACCATTCAAAAGCTTCCACAGAGATGAGAACCCTACCGGATTTCTTATAGCCATCTTCTGCCCTTTCTCTTCTTTTCAAGCCAAAGACAACTCGCAAAAAACAGACTGAATTCTCTGGTACAGCTGAAATGACCGAGGGAGAGAGCTTTGCTGTTTCCTAACCTGAATCCTGATTGTCCCATCAGATGGAAAAGTTGTAGGATTGCTCTGTCTGGCACTATTTGAGAAAGTCCCAGATGGTTGTTACATCTTCCAGATAAGCTCTTTGCCTTATCCTGGCACAACAATTGTGCCAGTATCTAAGAAAGCTGTGATGTAGCGCTGACTCTTGTTTTTGCAACAACATTTGCCAATATTTACCCGAGGAAGAGGAGTGGCAGATGGTAAAAATGAGTCAACAGTAAATAATATAAGAAAATTCTTTAGCTTAACCCTGATGCAATCCCTTGAGATTGCCAAAGATCCCCACACAAGACACAAGACAGCCTTAACTTTAGGGAGTGTCTAATTACAAACTTGGAGGTGGAAAGTCAATTTGGGGTATATTTTACAGTCCTCCTTCGTCTAATCTCCGTTTATGCTTGCAAACTCTATTTTATAAATTCTGTTTGCAAATGTTTGTAGCACTTAAAGCCAGAAAGCATTTCTGGAAGGTCAAATCAGGCTCTGTAGTACCATTTGCTCATAAATCACTTCCTATACCTAAGTCAGTGTTCTGCTTTTTTTTCCCTAAATTAGACATTGCAACACATCCACACCCAGAATCAGACATAAGAGCAGCTGAACCACTGAGCTGAGCAGATAACTCGTGTCAATGCAGGCTGTTTCTTTCCTTAAACAAGAAAAAAATCTCAGAATTTTGACTAATAAGTGGCTAGCATTCTTATCTACTGAAGTACATTTAATTCTCCCTCCTTCTCTCAGTATCACTGGATAGCCATTACCTATAGATCTGGGCTTAATATAGCATAAGGAAAAAATAGAAAGTCTAAAATGAACAAATGTGAATTAACATCTAAGGAGTGTATTTTACTGGGAAATAGATGAGAGTACACATTTGTTGTGACAGAAAGGGCCACTAAGATGATTAACAGACTGCAGCATCTCTCAAATTAGGAAAGTCTAAGAGAGCTAGGACTGTTTGGCTAGAGAAGAGAAGGCTCAGGGGAGTCTTATTAATGTGTATAAATATCTAAAAGGACTGAATAAAGAAGACAGAACCAGACTCTTTTCAGCCATTTGACAGGAGCCAAATGGACCCAAACTGAAACACAGGAAACTCCATCTGAATATAAGAAAAAAAAAATTTAATGTGACTGAGCACTGGAACAGGTTGCCCAGAGAAACTGTGGAGTCTCCGTCCTTGGAGATGCTCAAAAGCTGTCTGGACGCAGTTCTGGGCAATATGCTCTAGGTAACCCTGCTTGAGCAGCGGGGTTGGACTGGATGATTTCCAGAGGTCCTGTCCAACCTCAGTTGTTCTGTGATTCTGTGTAAGATTGCAAAATAAAGGAAAGGGAAGGCAAGGCAAGGCATGATCAGACAAACAGAATGTCTGCTATGATTCCTTTTCGGAAACAAAATATATCTCACGGGCATCCCTTCATTTTGCCTCTTTCAGTAGATTAGCACATACTACCCCCTGTGCCCCAGCCACAATGGTCTCAACAGTATGTCATATTCCCACAAATTTCCATCTACCCAGTACCATCTGTCTCCCACAGTGGACAACTAGCCACAGTATGGCTTAGTCACTTCCTTACAAATGTATGCCACATAACAGTCTACAGTCAGTAACGGAAGCCTATGTGGAAATTTTCAGAACGAACACATGATCACGTAAGGAGAAAATGAATGTTTTTCAGACTTCTCTGCTTCCAGACTTCCACTCTCACCCCATTATTTTGCCCCAATATTCGGTGCAGGTTTAGATCTGAACTTTTGTTCTTGGATCCATACCTGCTGCAGCATGTACACAAGGCAGCAATGAAGAGGAGTTTTACCAATACACAGAAAGTCCCAGCAGGGGAAGCCTCAGTGCAAAGTCACTGTAAACTGAGCTAAAGAAGCTAGCATTGCTCATCAGCCACTCAGAATTAGTATTACACTGTTGACAGTTCAGGAGCAATTTAAGTAGCTGAAGAACATGGTGGCCCTTTATTAGACAAGATACAAAATTAGAGCTGAATATTAGAGCTCTCCTTTTTTTTTACAACCAGAAGTGATAGCATTACATTCTACAGATTATAAGATGCACTAGTACTCTGAGAACATCCAACAACTAGAGAGCTGATCCTCCCATAGAAATCTTGCCTGTCACATTCTTTTTTGCTATGACTAACACCTCGAACAGCAAGAAAACTTTAGCCATTGGTGAACACCAAAAATCATGATGAAAAGCCACTAACTACAGCACTCTTACACTGCTGATTATCTTTTATTAGTCATCTTTCCTGTCCTTAGCCATCTATGTTAATTTGATTTGATCTATGTGCAGGCACACTTATACACTGTATGATGTTTGACTTATATGAAATAGAAGAAAAAATTCCTTTATAAGCACCAAATGCCTTCTTGGAAAATGAGCACATCATGACTTCTCCTTAGGTTCTAGAAGACAACTGTGACTTTTTAGAGTTACTATACCAACTCACAAATGGAAAAAACATCTTCAGAATAAAGTAACAGTATATTTCCCAAAGCTTAACTGAGAATATTATTTTAAATTATTTCAGCATACAATGTCCAAGTATACTCAGATTTCTCCCAAACACATCACGTCCCCCCATTAGTAATTGCATCTTTTTCCAGATGACTTGGAAATTACAGCTTAGTGGATACAGAAGCAAATTACTATACAGATAATGCTGTGGTTAAAGAGCCAGAAATAGTGATGCATTCACTTTATAATTGGCTGGCGTTTACTATCGACCACGTAAATCTTCCACCATGACATGCTGATTATTATGCACTGTAATTTAACAGCCAGCTGTTCCATGCCGCAATTCTGCGCCTTGTAATCCATACTGCAAAAATGCTCTATTTTAGTGCTGTTTCTACCTGCTGGACTACTGTTGGAGAGTTTAAAGTGTAGAAAGCTTCCAGAGCATCAACAGCAAGAAAAAAAGATCTCATTTAATACTATTTTCAAATATATTTATTAAGAGCAAAATGGAGTTAAATGGGTTGGTTAAACTAATGACCAATACATAAAGCCATGTGTGCTACTCCTGCATATGGAGACTGCTACAAGAAATGCATACGGAGTGCCCCTGACAGCTCAGCAGCACTATTAGTACAATGGTATTAGAGTAGGAAACAACTACAACATCTGTCAAGCTAGTGCAACAGACTGAAGCCAGGTCTAAAGTACCGCAGTAAACTGCAGAATCACTTCCCAATTTCAGCCCTGCTTGTCACAATAAAGTTTCTGAATATGACTTTGAACAGAGACCTAAGAAATTTAGGCTAGTCTGTATCCTGCTCCTTCTCTCGTGCCTTTATTTATTTCATTGGTTCACAGATGGAAACAAGCAGAAATACTGTGGTCTGCAACAGTAACTAGCGCAAGAGTTGCACTTCTGGTGCAATTAATTGTAGAGTAAAATGAGAATATTTGCCCTCTACAAGACAGTAGTCAATCAAGCAACGTTTGGCAATTTTGACTCTCTTGCTTCTATCAAGGCTTTCTATCAGCGCTCCAACTTGCATGTTCCTCTAGAGAACTCTAACCCCCTAATATTTTGGGACTAATTATCTTCAGATTTTGTATTCTCACTAACTTCAGTTGTAAGACACTACACAAAGAGGACTGGCACCAGTAACAAAGATTAGGAAAGGAATATGGTCAGAGTTCTGTAGAGAACAGAAGAGTTCTAGGAAAACCACAATTAAAAAAAATAAACCAGAATAAAATAAAAACGTTATGTTCCCCTACAGTCTAGTCACTAGGAATTGCCACAGGATGGATGTGAAGTTATGCTTGGTCCACACATACAAAAGGCAAAGTGAGCAGGGCCATTCACCAAAGTTTTGTTTGTGGCTAGTTCAGGCTTTCTAAGATTGAGGGTCTCCTCCTGCTCAGATGTAACAGATAGGCAACAGATAGATACTTAATTGCAGGTTTACAAGCTTACATATGTTTTAAAGCTACTCATCGCAATGGCATTTAGGTGGCTTTTGAGAAATACATCAGTAACATGAAGTCATCCCTCTGCTCTCTCTGCCTCCCTGGCTTGTTCAAAACTGCCACAGCCATCACTGGGGAGCAGCCAGGGTCTAAAGCAGGTGAAAGTCTCTTCTTACAAAGAAAAATATGCACCTGAACAGACCATACATAATGCCACACAGCCAAGATCTTGCCATCAGCTGAATACTATCTTCAGGGCAGAGAAAAGATAATTCAGATAAAATATTTATAATAGCATTCAAAAAATAAAACTAGTCATAATTAGTCAGTTGCCACTTCATTAGACTTACAGTGATTTAAATACAGATGAGGTTTAGTTATAAGCTGTTAACAGTGGGAAAACAAGAGACTTGCTCTTATAGGCACGCCAGACAACTGATGAAATTAAAGAAATACGGTAATTTAATTGAAACACTGGCACACATTTGGAAAAAAAAATATAGCCTAGCAAAGCTTTTTCTTCACTAGAAAAGACAGAGATAACATCTCAATCTAGTATTTATTGAAGAAGGAACTACTACTAGCTTGCCACCCTTCCCCTGGAGATTTTCTCCTTACCGTTCTTGGAAAACAGAATAACACAAACAAAAAAGAAAGAGGAAGTTGAACAACTAAGAGTAAGTTTGTGGCCAGTTACTATTTAAATTACCAGTAAGGCTACACATTTATTCATAATGACCTCGGACTTAACATATTGGTTCTTGTTTCAGTACTTGGTGTTTACAAAACATGCCCATCCCTGCTTCCAGATTCCTTTGGCAAGTGATGACTTCCCAGTTGCATCACAACAACATTTAAGTAAGACTACATCAAAGAGAAGAGTTTTTTAGTTCTTGACCCCTGCTCATAGCTCTGCAACTGCAACAGTTCAGGATCTCGGTTCCTGGAAACCCTTTGCTTGCTGCCTCAGTGTACATATTCAGACCGCCTCAGAGGCTATCCCAGAGTTCAATCAGTCTCTGTAGAAATTTTACCACAGAAGAATTTTTTACCACATCCCTTCCTTTGAGTGAGCCACGTACACAAAACTCTATCTCAAACACAAAACACTATCTCAAAACTCTTTCACTTCTCTCCACGCCTTGTCCTAAGCAGTATCCTGTCTTTCTACAGACCTACCCTGACACAGTGTCAGTCTGAAGACAACAGAAAGCAATGGCATTAGCAGAACATTGCCAATATATCTCAGCTGAGAACTTCTGCCTTTTGTTTCCAGTCACCAATCCTGCTATTTCCATATAAGCTGCATGATCTCTGGTAGCATGACCTTCTCTGCAAGCCTGGATCTCTTAAGTCTCTGGATGCTTAACATCTGTGCTCTGCCTTTTCCACTGATTAACAACGCAGTCCTTCATGTAGCTCAGGATAACCTGGTGAAAATTCACATATTCTGGGATAGCTGCAGTTGCATTATGTATTTACGTTTGAGTTTGCCCTCTCTGACTATCTAGAGCCTGAACTTTAAAGGAATATTATATTTTACTTGCATAGGACATTTCATAACTTTTTCATTGTAAAAGGTAACGTTTGGTAAGTGCTTCTCACATGCGATATGAAGTAATGCATTTAGAATTAAATGCTTAGTAATAACTAAAAGCAATGCAAAACTGAAAGTCTGCCATCAGTTTTATTGGTATTTGGGAACCTCACATAAGCAGTATTATTTATGTAACACCATTATAGAGGCCCTGAACATTATGGAGGTGAAGAGATGTGTATTATTTTACCTCACAGTTGGTCACAGGAGGTGGGGAAAAACACAGTCCTCCTTTCTCAGAATTTAAAGGATCCTTCAAGTACTACCACAGAAATCACAATGTGTGCTGCAAAAGCCTATTCTATCGGAACAAAGAATAAATTTATTTGCCTATGCTAGTATGGTAGGCTTCCAAAAACCCCACATAGGAAAATCACACATACAATACTGTTTTATCTTTTAAAAAAGAACAGATTTTTTTGTCTGTATTTAGTAGTGACATGCAAAAAAGGACAAACATACTTCTGCTTTGGCATGCACGTCACCTGCTTTTAGTATATGCCAGAATTACCATGCATGCATAGCTGTTTTATTCAATACTTTGCAGAATGACGGAGCCAGTGAGAATGCCCAGGGTTTCCAGAAGTGCAGAACCCTGATCAGATCTGCAGGGTCCTTACATCAGTGTCTAATCCAGGAACTTCATATATTGTTTTACATAGTTGCATTTTGTTTGTTTGTTTGTTTTTTTTAAAAAAGTCTAAATGGAAAGACAGGGTCATAGTTAAGTTTATAACTGTTCATTAATTTAGGCCAAAAACAGGATTACCATTTTTATTTGTTTTTTTCATCCACACACAAAAAATAATAGGGTTTAACGCTCAGCCAGACCAACAGCATACAGGTGATAGTATTCTGAATGCTGGACTGCTTATTACTTACCTAGATGTGTGGGTCTGCTTGTTCACACTAGTTTCCAAGCAGTAAAACAAAAAGCAAATTAACAGAAAATAGAAAAAGAACATAAGTAAGAGAAAACTACGACAGAGATACTAAAGAAATTTCTTCCAAGACATACAGCAAGTCAGTATCAATGCTAATGCTCTATAGTCCAGCAATTCTTAGATTCAGAGCTTCAAGCTCAAGAATAGGCTTTTGTTTCTCAACTCAAAACATCACAGATTCAATTAAAAACAATTCATATTATCCTCTATCTACTTTCAGGCTTCCCACCAAAAGAATTGTTCAAAGATTTGGGATAATCTAGCTGCCTTAGTAATGATTCATACAAACAAACAAGAAACATCAGAAATAGCTATCATTTGGCCCCAGTGCCAAGAGGAGGCTGCGTGCCAAGGGGAACATTCCTCACAAGTTAGTCCTACAATGTGCTTGCAGCCAGTGGCTGCATGGAATGAATCCGATGGTCTGCTTGATCAAGCTGCATTCTCAGGGCACCCGCAAAGCAGGGCAATGCAGGGGGGGCATCCCCATGTGTTTTGGGGAGCACATGGTAACAGGGGCACTCCTTCCTCTGTAAGAGGAAGGTTTTGTGATCAGTGGAAGTGTTGTGCTAAAGCCTAAGGTGTAAGGGCAGAGGAAGAAAAAAAACACCCAAGGAGTAGTTCAGGCTTTGCTTCTCAAACATTTGTTTTCATTTGTTAGTGTGCTTTAAGCTGTGTTTTTCTCCTTCATTTAAAATATTTTGTTTCTCAGTTAGGAATGTGTCAGGATTTTTAGCACCAACTTCCATGACAGAGTCAACAGCTAGAACAGATGATTGTTTCAGGATGTGAGGCATATTGTAGCCTTTGGACCTGTACATATCAGATTTTGCCCTGCTGTAATAGAAGGGGCACTTGTAAAAGTGGAGATTTAAAAGCAAAGCAAGTCCAGATTCAACACAATTCTTTCTGGGATCTTCTAAAGGTTAAGGCAAATTTCTCTAAATCTCTGACTTCCTCCAGAGAAAAATGCAAGCCCACCCTGTTTGCAAAATTGCCTCTGAAGCTTTCAATACTGTATTTCCTGTTACTATTCTAATGTACATAAGAGGTAGCAATACACCTGCTTAGTAACTTAATATTGGAATAAGACGGCAGCCACTCTTCCAGACCACCTTACCAGATGAATACAGCACTCATATGATTGTCTACTAAAAAGCCTTTCAGACTTCAGGAAAAAAGAAATCTTCCATTTCCTACTGCTCACAGTAGCTGTAGACATTTCTCTTCCACATTAAGCAAGCATAGTTCCCTATACAGACAAGTTCAGAATTTCTGAATCTGTGGGTCTGCATGGCTCCATTTTCAAGGATGATTAATTATATTTGACTCTCTACCACCTGAAGAGTACTCTAAGACCAATTTGCCTGAATATTTAGACATTGCAATTTGTTCAGTAAATGATGGCAACCTGCTGCTGAGAATTTAACAGGCACATATACCTTATTATGTTCTCTGATCTGCCTTACCGTCACTAAAAACAAAAAAAAGCAAAAAAAAAAAAAAATCCTTTCGTGTCATCACCTGTCTTTCTTAGAATTCACCCGAGTTAACAATCAACATCTTGATGCAAGTCATAAGCTTAAAGATTGGGAATCTTTTGTAAAAAAGGGTTGGCGTGTTTTGTCAGAAGATACTAATACCGAAACTTTGCAGAACTTAGCAGATGTAATAAGAATCAGCAACCTAGCAGTTATATTCATCTAAGATTTTGGAGACAGAGTCAAGGAACTGATTCACTCATACTTAACAGGAGACCAACTAATGCCTGATCACCATGTTATTGGCTATTCTGGGAGAAGATGGTTTATACTTAGCTTTTAGAAAGCTCTCTGTGGTTCAGTTAGGGGTACTGCACATCTCTCCTGAAATATCACAGCAATTGTGACCCCTCCAAGGGCCCACATTTGGAAAGAAGGCTGCAGTGACAAAGTGTGCTCAGATGGGAGAGCCATGACATGAAACTTTCTTCCACCTCTGCCTCAAAGCCTATTTATATGAAACATTGAGCATTGTGAATTCAGGCAGGTTATCTCATTTTACATGCTGTTGTCCTATATTCCAACTTGTAGTTACATTACCTAGAAAATCATAATATGATTTGTTGAAGGAATATTTTTTCATATTTTATGGTGGTGGGGTTTTTTTAAGACCTCAGATAACTTGACTACCAGATTCACCTATCTTTACCTAGAACAGACTAATTTTAAATCATGAAAGCAAAATACTTTAGTTAATTGAGCACAACTGAATCCCAAGAATATTATATGCTGGCTGATGTTGCAAACATCTTTGCTAAAACGTTTCTTAGCAGTTATCAGTAAGATCTTAAAATGCAGGAAGAGCCTTGAAGTCTGTTTTTAAGTCTTGAAAGCAGAACAACAAAAGTGTCTAGATAGAGATATAGCCTTTTTAAGCCTAAAACAAAGAGAATTTAACAGGATTAGCAGTGAAAGACAGGCACTTTCACAGACAGACTTGTCTGAGTTCATCCAAATTCAACAGCAACTTAGGTCATCAAATTAAAAGAAGCTTTGGTGGTTCACTGGAAGAAAGTCTGTGGCTCTCAGCCAATTTCTAGAGAAAAGTTACTCATCAAAAACATGCCTCTATTTGGCATTCATACTGGGAGTTTCAGAAAAGACCAAGGAGTGAAAATACACAGAGCAGTTCTCTTAAACTGTATTCTATTAGTGGCCCTTCTGGAACCTGACTGAAATGTACTAGCTATAATACCAGGTCAGGAACATAACTCCCAGTTCATTTGGAGATATGCAATACAATCAGTTCAGTTGGGGATATGCAATACAATCCATGAATAGAAGCAGATTTTTATATTATTAATGTTGATTTTTCCCCAAACATTTAACATACTCAGTAGGTGGGAGGGAGAGTTCAGATGATTCACCATTGAACTTCTCATTCTTGAAGTGAAACTTTGTTTATAGCATATTGCAACTTATCGTTACACTGTTGTCATGGACTTTCTCTTATACAGTCCTTTCCCATAAAACTATGCCTGGATATACTAACAGGAACACTGCATGAATGTATCATGCCTTCATAAGACGGAGCTATTCCACACAAACTCCAAGGAGGCTGGCAAGCCGCAAGTGCTTTTGCAGATGATGGAGTCAGAGGTGTTCAAGCCTCTAGGATGACACCTCAGCATCACCAGGCCTGCAGGAATGTGAGGGCCACTGCTCATCCACCCAGGCTGAGCCATCTGGAATTTCATGAATTATCAGGTCTCATTCTTCCTCTAAGGACAAGCTTGCAGACAGGAATATTTCACCCAGTTACTTGGACAACTTTCCACGCAAAATTTTTCTGTATCATGAGTATGTTGCTCCAAATGTAAAGGACGAAGCTGGACACTGGGAAAAGGGCACAGGTTTTCTAAGAGGCTACAAAAAAATAGTATTTCCCCAAGGAAAAAAAAGGAATGTGAGGGGGAGGGACACCCTCTTCCTCTGACATTTTCTGTTCTATGAGCCTATAAAAAAAACAACTATGAGCCAAAAGTTTACTGTTATCACTGACCTCACAAAGAGAAAACCCTCTTAGTGAAAAATCATTGTGTATACTTCGCAAGACATCCACTGACTTGGTGTTGAGTGCCTTTTATGCATGATCCAGTTCTCTCATGCTGCTTGATCAAATTAATACTGTGCCTAAAAATCAAATAACCTCCTTATGTACTGTTTATGAATACACAAACACACACGCATAACCAAACTGACTCTTCTGCTTTAAAAAGAGGGGAGGGACAGGTCTGTTGCATGGTAGATTTACACTCACCCAGCTCAGGCAGGCAGTAAAAATAACTCTCTCTTGAAGAGCAGAGACATTAATTTATCTCCTTGGTTTTCCACCTGTTAACATTTTTCAGAGAGGCACTCTGTCTGGAAATGACACTGTGCTTTCACGATGAACGCCGTGTGCTTTACTCGACAGAACCAAGAGGTGACTTATTGCTCTGAGAGGTGTAAATATTAAACCTTTTTCAGCCATGGAGGTTTAGACTTGTTCAGTATAGACAGGCATCAGTGGCAGAACTGAAAAGAGATCACAAAAATCTGTACTTTGAGATGTTTATTCTACCTGAAAGAAATGTTGGCACTCAGATAGTAATCTCAAGAAATAAGACATAATCAGGAAGATGTCACTGAACAGGAGCAGCAGTTTCTGCTTTCTAGAAGATAGGAAAATATTTGCACTAGTAATTAGGGCATCTTATTGATTCTTAAGCCACTCTTCTCCCTCATGCCAGTCACAAGGCCATAATAACTGATCACAGTGGGATTTACTCACAAGTCCCTGCATTACAAGTTTTGCTCTGAGGCTACTCTCAATTTACCTGTAATAGTTTTGAGGAAGATTTGGAGGCGAGGAGGAATGGAAATGTAGTAGTAAGTTATTTATTAAAGGATGTTCCTATTGCCCTAACCATCATGATACTGAATCATCAAACCAAATGAAACAGGTAGATTGTTACTGAAACAGTAGTCGAAGACAAATAAAATCAAAACAGTTATACACTAGGGAGCATATTAAGGGCAATGACTCTGGTTAATGCAAGGACTGCCATTACTGTTAAGAGGTAAGACAGATAAGAAAGTAATTGCAGTATTTTTGGGCAACTCTGTGCAGTAATTGATCACTGGTATAATTTGCAAGAATTAGAAAAAGTGTACAGTATAGATAAACATCCCATGACAGTGGTCTTGCTCCTGTCCTGAGGATATTGCAGGTAAGTTATATGTATGCATACAGAAGAACAGACACAGTAATATATAACCATTCATTTAGTGAAACTTTCTCACGCAAAGTAATTGAAAATATTTTAGTTTTGACAGAATATATTCCATATCAAAGAGGATACGGTAGGACTGGAGAGAATTTATGTAGCTCAGGAGTGTGATAGCTCAAGAAAATTTCTTAGTGGTGTAGAACAGCAGGAATCACGAAAAACACCAAACAGACCATAATTTAGCTGTACGTAATTCAGGGAAGACGCAGGGAAAACTAGGTGGAGAACAGTTTTGACTGTTAAAAATTCAGAAGCTACAATATGACAAATTGGAGACTGCACCAATAGATAGATGGTCTTAACCCTCACACACATACTGTTTTCTACAGTAACGACCTCATTGCCACTCGCTCAGCTTGATACACAGCACGGGTGATATCCATCACTTGTACAGAGCCAATACAAGGCCTTAGTGCCATGTAAGACTGATAGTTTGAACGGTGCAAAGTCACATGAATTAGAGTCAGCTTCTGAGTTATCTTCAAGGCCTCTAATCACTGTACCGATCAGGGCATACTTACGTAGCAATTGTTAACAGATGTCTCATTTCCCTGCCTCCCATTTCCTTCCCCAAAATATGAAGAAATAAGCTGCAACTATTAGGACACAGAGCAGCTATGGCAGATGAACTCACTTTCCCACCCAAGAGACATTACAGCTCTATCCTATAACATTCTGGTAGAAGACACTGCTATCAAGACAGCATAGCTCTCCAAAAGGGACTATAGGCTATTTGTCTGCTATTTGATGATACCTCCTGATGCTGAAGTGGTCTTTAACATAGAAGGAAAAAAATAGCAAGTAGCACTTCAGAAATAGTTCAGTATGAATATAGGCTCTTTCATATGAAAATGCTGTGGCAGAGCATGTCAGCATAACAACAAACCCTGGGGAAGCTTCTTAATAGGTTAGCCTGAGAGATGCAAGCATCATATTTCTGTCAATAGATAAAGGAAGACAGGAACAAAATGAAATTGCAGTATCTCTAGAACTTCCCCAAGGCTTTTCTCAGGGGCAGGAGAGTTCTCCTGTGTATGTGCAATTATACAGCCACCGATGGTCAAGTAAAAAGGAGTAGGGGAAAGGACTTTTCTCCATGCAGCTATCAGACTTTGATGAATTTTCTTTTGTGTGGCCTATATTGACAAAACAACAGAAATCCAGATCTTTCCAAATAAACACTGTGAACGGCCTGACTCAAGGGAACTCTAAATCTAGTTTTTGTTTCCCACAGAAAAACAGCAGTCATATACTTCCGGTCTGCGTATCTTATTTTAGATTAAGGAAAATGCTTTCACAGATCACTTTGTGGGGCGAGAACTTAGGACCTGGCCCTGCAAGAACCTGAATCTCTTGTCCCACTAATGCCAAACATACTTCGATGGTCAAAACCTTGAATTTTTATTGCTGTTAAACTAGTTTATATTTTGTTTTCTAGCAATAGCCTTACTAACTTTGAGTCCTTCTCCTATTTCATGGTTTCAAGGTAGACCTGCAGAGTTCAGCAATACAGAACAGCATTAGCAACTACAGCACACCAGGTTGTTACAACATTTGGTAGTCCAGAAGAGAAAAACTGCAACAACATTTTAGCATCCACTACATTTTGCAAGAAACCTGGAACAAATCATTTGGTGAGTTGTCTGCACACATGTGTCTAGAATCAATGCTCTCATTAGAACTGGTTGCCAGTTGTCTTATGAAATTTAAGTTACAACAGCCTCCTCACTGCTGATGTTCCACTTTCAACAGCTTCAAGTGAAAACGGTACTGGTCTAAGTTCCTGTTTCAAAACACTACAGCCAATTTCCCAAGGAAAAGACAGCTGATTCTTTCTATACTAGCAGAAAAGTGCCACTTTAAACTCAAGCCCACCTGGGTCTTTTTGTTTTTGCTTTCTGTTTTTCCCTTTAGGCATATTCCAAACCGTATTTATTACCACTGCTGAGAAAAGCTGGCATCTTCTGCCTTTTTTTTTTTCCCTATTGTGCCTGCGTATTATATGCCATTCTCAGAGAGGAAGTTGGGCTTCATTTTGGCTTCAAATAGAAACTTTAACAAAGATTCCCAAGTTCTATCTTTCCTAATGTACCTGAGCTCCTTACTTTAAGTAATTAAAGAATAGGAAGAAAACTCTCTTTTGGTTTCATTTTCTAATCAGATCTTGTAGAAGTAGCAGTTAAAAATAGCTTTTTGCTTATAAACAGATAAGAGTTGAGATAACTACCAAGAGGCAAGCATAGCATTGCAAAGCCACTTCATAATCCCTTCCAAGAGTCAAACTGAACTTTAAAACATTACTTTAAAAAGTATGAGTTATCTTAACTGCACAGATGATCTGACAGTTTGAAGCAACATTTCCCTGAACTCTCACAAAGTTGACTGATTGTTTCTCTAAAAGTTTGGTCATTGGCTTTCCACCATCACACGGCTTTACATTAAAGATATATATAAAGACAGACACATCTTCTCTGGTAGTTCCCAGGAACAGTAATACTTTAGGACCTTCAAGGCCCCAACCAAAATCAAGAACTCTTGCAGTGTACTTCATATACATGAACTACTGCATCCTGTTTCGAAAAGGTCATTTCCCGAGTTGTACAGGGCAATCTCTAAGAGCCACTATCTCTGGGAATATTAAGTCTTCGAAGTAATCAGAGTATCCATGAATTCTTTTGCAACAAATTTATAGGTATTATCCATGGGACAGTGGTATATGATATTAAACAGAGAAAAATCCTAAATTTCCTCATAGCCCTGTACATTGGCCTGAGTGCTGTGACTCAGCTACTTTCTGGACTTTCAGAATTAGAGATCCCCATTTCTGAGCTTTTCTCCCCAGGCCAGATACAAGATTTAGACATTTTTATTTAAGAATATTTATGATATTAAATAATCAGAGAACTCAAGAAGTCTAGTTGTAATAGTAAGACTAAGAATAAAATTGATAAAGTTTTAAACAACTTTAAATCCTGAGCTAGTGGAGATTACAAAATTACCTAAAGTTAATTAACAAAAGCGGTCTTCTTCATCTGATAACAGACAAAATCAGGCTTCTCTGAAGAAAAGACTAATAATACTGCAGCCTAGAAACAAGACACTGTGATGAGACTCTGAGAACACTATTGTCACAGGCGAACTCTCTTAAAGCTTGGCTGGCTGACACTTGAGCTTGTGGGCATGGTGAGGCAGGTAGTCTGTAATTACATTTTGTCTTAAAATGTCTTTTACTCCACTGGCTCAGGTTCATGAGAAGTCTATAGCATAACAAGGTTAGAGGATTACAGATGTAGGCAAAGAATCTGTGTTTCAGACTGTGAGCTAATGACAACTAGATTAGTCAATGGATTTAATCGGATAGATGATACACATAGTATGAAGGGAGCCTATTTCATGATCTGTCACTGAATTTGCAGTGATACCTATGCTCTACTATTTTTCAACAGGTTACCACTAACTTGTTTTGAAAGGAGAGTTTATAATAGCTTTCATGTGCTTGATTCATTTCTACATCTTTTAAAAAAGTCTTTAGTTCCTATTTATTACATTGAACTCAGAACTCATCTCATTCACACCATGTAACACACCTTAAGGTCTTGCTCTTCAAGCACTTCACTTCAGTAATCCACTGTGTTGCAATACTGCAGTTCATCTGAAATCAATAGCATTATCTAGTCTGTTTTCGCTATATGGAAGGAATTAACTGCAGTTGCAGCTTCTGGTACTCCTGCACAAGGCAAACCACACGAGAAAAAGTAGTAAAGAAAACTATGAGCATAGATTATCCCAGGACTGAGAAAAGCACAAATTTGCTGTCTCTTATCTGGAAAGGGGGCTGTATTATTTCCTCTACACCCCTGTGTGCAAGACTTATTCCAAATAAAGACAAGGCCTTTGTGTCTTAGCAAATGATACATAAATAATACAATAGACACTGCTTACTGACTTTGGTAACTAGGTACAACGTAGAAAGCAGGAATACTTGTCTTTCTGCTAGCCTTCTGAGTGTTTAGTATGCCTGGTCTTCAGCAAAGAAAAAAAATACTGTCCCACCTACTAAGCCCTTCCACAAGAAAGGAATGTTGGCCCTTGTGGTGTTCAAACTCCAACGGCACTTTGCAAGCAGAGCGTTAATTGAAATGTAGTGTATGACAGTTCCCTTCCAAACATGAAGTGGGCAGACTATTCCTAGAATTACTAGGGGAGGGAGGGATAGATGATCTGCTAGGGAAAAGTTTACAGCTTTACTTTGCACATTGTGACAACTCTGTAAATTGTCAGCAGACGGGCTGCAATGCCAGCCATCAGCAGCTGAGGCGCTTCCTATCAGTGGTTTAGGAATCACCAGGGGAATACGTTCACCTCTCATGAGAATGCTAATAGCGCCTCAGACTATTGTTACCCAAACGTATGCTGGAATGTCACAGATTACGTTAATTTTGTCTTGGAAGCTCCTCATCATCTGTCAGTGTGGCTGAAAAGCTCTGGATACTCAGAAGGATGCTCTGTAAGCTGCTAAAACTCATGCCTGAATAGATATTCTCCAACTTCTATAATAGCCATAAAGTATCCCATAGACTACTTATCCCTTTGTGGCTCTTCGCTAAGGTATCTTATGCATGCTACCTTTTACAGTTTGCTAATCACATCACTGCAAAAAGGGTAAGCCAGCAGAGACTATGCACTATGTTTTACAGTATCACTGATCAATGCAGGCAAACATTGCTGACTACATCCACAGTTGGGTTGGTATTGGAAACATGTATAGCAGAAGCAATTTATTCACTGCAAGGGGTTATATTTAAACAGATTAAGTAATGTTCAGAGTGTGTTTATGCACGCAATCTGAGACCAGTTCCTGCTCTGCTTCACAGCTTCCTTTGCAATATCTGGGAATGCCTCTGGACTGTCAAGAGTTTAAGTCCAGATTGAATGTGTTTGGGAATAATGTGTATGAACATAAAAATACACAATTCTTTTGCATTTATGTTGGGAGTTTTGTTCAAAATGAGATGAATGTTGATGCTCAGGTAGGTGAAAACTTTTGAGATTTTTTTGCAGGTCACCTACGTACTTCAAAGTTCAGGAGTAAACTCCTTGCTCTGTCAAAATTTGTGAGACTTTTGCTACTTAATTCAGTGAGACAGGCAAAGATATTTTCTTACAGGACTTGAATAAGATTTTTCAAACTTAGTCTAAATTCATAAGAAATCTGGGCCAAATCATAACTTAGGAAGAAACAATGGAAGACTGAGGTATAAGCTCTCCCCTTGCCCCCTCCCCCACTTTGATTAATATAGAACAAATGGCTAAGATTAAAAAATCTCCCAGATGTTCACACATTCCTATAAGCCTTTGAGATATTTGCAGGTATCTTACAATAGTATAATTTATGGACAGTAAACAAATCATCCCAGTATAAGTTACGTCTGTATCCCCAGAGCAGCAACGTGGAGGAAAAGAGACTGTGAAGATGTAAGTAATATCGTATCAGCTCTGTCAAAAAGCTAACATCTAAGAATTCAAGGGAGTGGATCTCAGTTGGTGTTTGTTATTGGAGTTAGAAAAGTTAAAAGACTTACTGTAAGTCATCCTGAAGCAGTAGAAGAGAACCAACAGTGTTCTCACATTCTAATTTGGTGCTGTATCCAAGATCACTACTGACTGTTGCTCAGCTACTGTAGTTTTAATATAAAACACCTTGGCAGTTTTAAACGGGGAAATTAACTCTGTGACCACCTCATAACACACCTGACTGCATGAACAGTAAGACAATCAACACATCCAGTTGTATAACTACTGTGTTCATGACAAATCACATAAAACAAAAGCAAACAGAAATAGTGCTCTCAAATGGCTCAGGAAAATTTGTCTACAGAATAAGGCTAAAAAGTGACTTAGCAATTTCCAGGCACTAATAAAGAATGAAAAAAACATTATTTTTTTTATTTTATTTTTTTTTAGCAATCTGCTTCTCTTTTTGCAAGATAAGGACTTTTTCCATGCCAACCTCAGAAGAGAATGCCAGGCATGAAATATCTAATACTACTTTGAAAAATATGTAGCGCTAGATGAACTTGCAAAGAGCACAGTTAGATGTAAGTAATAACCTAGAGGTATTACTTACACTTACAGAGGAAACAGGACCTCCATATTTAGGGAGGTTAATCTATCATCAGATAGATTGATATTACTATTACTGCTTTACAATACTTTCAGTTACTTAACAATAGCAGCTTTTGGTAGAAAAAAAGGATAAGAATCTTCACCATTGATAATGTCAAATCATGATGTGTTTATAACTAATGTTTTGGTACTTGCATTTCTTATAGACTACCATGGGAGTTTTGCAAGCTCAGTAGTTTTGTAAATCCAGCTGCTACCAAATGACAGTCATCTTGCCAGTGAGTGAATCATGCTGCCTGTGAAGACGTCTATACTAGTAGGACTTTCATACATAGTGGGATGTAGGCATCTAAATTCCCACTCAGTACATACTATTTCATAACAGAAAGGAGTTTGCTCAGACTTTCAGGTTACAGGACAAGTAACAGGAGAAATTCACTGCCACATGATAGAGGCAGAAAAAAATATTCCTCCTGGCTTTCTATCACCCTTGGGCAGGAATTCCTAGGTAGGGCTTCTTACTCCTTCCTCTGAAGGTGTCCAGACTGGCCACAATCTGATTAAACTTGACAGATTAGTAGTCTGATCTGTATAACAACTGCTACCTTCCCATAACAAGTCTGTGTAAATATTTGTGCTCCTATGAAAATGTAAATAGAAAATATTTGCTATTTAATATATCAAATAAAAGTATCTTTGTCTGCTTCCAGAATAAGAAGTCTGAACTCAGTGTGGCTGTGGGGTTCTAGCTGGGAATAAAAGTAAGAAAGAAAAGAGAAACAGCCTGGAGATTTTCATGAAGATTTGGATCATTCTATGCACATGGAAACATATATAGTGGAATTAGCAGTAGTGCCAGATCACTTCTTCTCACTGTAAAGGCCAGCCTTTGACCGTGGCAACTGCAAGAAAGCACATTCCTAAGATGCCAACCTTCTCTTTAATTTTGCAGGCTAGGGGGGCAGTGCTATGTTGTCTCCAATGCATTGTACTACTTGAAACTGAGCCTACAGAGCAGAAGAGGAAACAGTGGAGTAGACTATGACAAACCTCCTTTGATTCTGGGCAGGGTGGGAGATCCAGATACTGAATCCAGAGGGAGGGAGCACAGTTCTCCTGCCTGCAGCACTATCGGCTGTATTTGTAGCTCCTGGAGTGCTCCTGCAGTGTCCATACATTGAAATGTACTGTTAGTAAGAAAGAGCGGTAACTTAAGAGCATTTAAAATATTTCATGCTGGCTCAAAGCTGATCTTAATTCATTATCATAATTTTAAATGTAATTCAATTTATATTTGGATGTACTTTTAAGTTATTTTGTACTCAGTAAAAAAGTAATTATTTTATCGTAACAGCTACTTGTTTCTTACGTCTACTTTTTTCTCCTTGTTCCAGCTCATACTAGAGTTGAATCCTTCCTAAATTACTTTTTCCAAATTAATGCATGAGTGTGTGTGTGTGCATGCACGCGCATGCACATTCATACAAACTTAGGTGTTACCACAGAAGAATGAAGCCTGAGACACCATCTACAGGTGCTGGGCTATGTAAAGATTCTTTACATAGCTCCTCTGAGACAAGGTACCTCAACCCTTGGCCTCCAGCACCTGCTGTTCTTCTGTCCTGGATTCACCAGAGACTTCTACCTCCACTTGCTGCATTTCTGCACTCCCTGTTCTCATGTTTCTTGGCCTTGCTGGAGCCTTTAAGCAGCTCCTGCTGTTCCAGCCCTGGACTTGAGGGACTCTGAGGAGGCATAACCTAGGTTACACAAATCCAGCACGTTGTACTAGCTGTCTTGTTTTGTTGGTTGTATTTGCTCTTTTCCTAATGCTCTCCTATCCTATTGCTCACAGAAACTGCTCACAGAAACTGCCTCAGCTTTGGCCTGCTGAGGCAAGGCACTTCAGGAGACACAAGCCAACGTCTGGCCTGGGTTGCAACTCTGCTCCCTCTCCCTTTGTTGACACTAGAGAAAAAGGATGGCAGCAGCCAAGCTGGACTGTTTACACCTTCTCCTTCTCTCTACAGTAGTGTTGGCTATTGTATGATGCAGTATGATTTGCATGATTTCAGTACAAAGGTCACAGCCTCCAACTCAATCACCATCTCTGAATTTATCTACTTGCATCCACTATTGAAGGCTGTGTGAAAAAAAGGTAAACACAGGCTTCTCACTTCTATAATCAATATAATTGCTTTGGCTTTTGCATGTGGAGAGCTGATCCAAACTGTGTCATAACTCATCTGTGATATTACTTCTTTAAAAATACACTTGTATTCCTTTTGCACTGACTTTTTTTTTTTTTTTTTTTGAGAACAATAACAAACACTTGTTTGCTGGTGTTGAATAGAACATAAATTCTCTTAAGTAAAGCCTAGCAACAAAATCCACAGAATATGTTATCTGCTGTGTAACTCAGCTGACCAGTATCCTGGACATAATAATATCTTTTTCACATTCTGTGTAAAAAAGCCCACATATAATACCATCTGCTCTTGCACTGACAGGTTCACCTCCTAAACTGGCATGTGACAATTAATGTTTACATCTCACATCAGCTTTGAGACATTTGACATGCAATGAAAGGTATTAAGTTCCATCCGAACGTGAGGGGGGAATTTCTTCACTGTGAGAGTGACGGAGCACTGGGACAGGTTGCCCAGAGAGGTGGTGGAGTCTCCTTCTCTGGAGATCTTCAAGGCCCGCCCGGATGTAACCCTGTCTAACATGGTCTAGGTGACCCTGCTGAGCAGGGAGGTTGGACTAGATGATCTCCGGAGGTCCCTTTCAACCTTACCGATTCTATGATTCCTGACTGTCACAGTTGGTATTTTACAGGCTAGCCAGTGTGGGGATTTGGAGGCCCTGGCTCCAAGGACATTTCATAACCACTGGAAAACTATTTGCTTTGGGGGTTTGAGCCACACAGATCTATGAACCACAATTCCCTTTGTTCTCCAAGTCTTGAACTGGTATCAGTATCTTGTTTTGCAACTAGACAACTAAGAAAAGAACAAGGTCCTGGTCTCCAGCAGTGAAGGTTACTATATTACCCCCAGCATCCTCTCAGCTGCCATTCTTAAAAGGCTACTGTGCTAAGGCGATAAACTTGGTAGCCATGAGGTACTATAAACATTTCTCAAAAACACATTGCCTCTAGAGAGCTTTACCAACATCAGCAAGCATAGCATAGAGCCCCCACTGCTGATAACCACACTTGGAAGTATACTCAGCGGTATTATTTTTAACTCTTCTGAAAAGCAATAGAAGTACTAGTTTCCTTGGAGGCAAAGCAAGCTGACCTCCCACAGGTTTTGTGCTGTGGATGCATTAAGTGTATCAGATCAGATGTGGTGTGGTTTCTTAAAAAGTTTTGCTGAAGTTTAAACTCATGTTTTTCCTGTCCACTACTACGCAATTTGAAACTAAAATACAGATGCCACGTTTCCCTTGCTAAAATGGAGCCTATGCTCACCGTCATTTCATGAACAGAACAAAACCCTCTCCTTCCCTCATGAAAGCTCTCAGATATTCAAAGCAGCCCTGTCTGTATAATGTGTACATGCTTTTCCCAGTAGAAATTTCCACTCTGTCTCTGTCCTTTGTTCAGAGTGTGTTTCCTTTACTTCATTATCAGATCTAATCTTCTCTGGGTTTCTATTGTATTATTTTTCTCTGCCCTCTCTCCCAGTCTCCAAGAGAAATGCAAACCTAATTAAACACACATGGAATTTTTAGGCTATGTCAGTTAGAGATAGTTAGGAATTAGAAAGAAAATAGGTTTGCATGAAGCCATGGGAGGTTGCTTCCAGTCATCTTTTCAGAACAGAGATGCCACAAGATCACTCCTGGTTTTCATGAAGAAGGATGCATGAGATTATACTTTATAGTGTTGTCGACACATAAATAGAGTGCATGGGAATACACAAATGGGTATCTTTAGTATACATGCAAAATAATAAAAGAAATAAGTCACTAGGGGATGCAGATCTTTTACGGCTCATGTTTTGAGTGCTGGAAGCACACATGGCAGCTACAGCTTTGCTCAGCAAGCAGTCTCTGCCATGTGACCAGATGCAAGCCCACCACATGACCAGACCCGCAGCTGTGCCTCTCAGGTCATTGTGTCCACAGCTGTTCATAGGGTCAGAACATGATGACGCATCATATGTCCTTTTTTTCCATCAAGTTATCACTAATTTTGAAATAGAAACACTGCTGTGTTTATAGAAAATGCATCTTTGTTGTAACAGAGGCGAATTAATTCTAGCCTCTCTTTAAAGAGTGAGCAGAAGAAGAGCTCACACAGAAAAGAGGAAGTAGCAGAAACAGCAGATGACAAGTTATTTTCATATCACACAGGCCCTGAGGCTTCTTGTTACCCTGCCACTAATTTTGGTGCTTCTTTCTTGATTTGAGGTGTTAGAACAGAATTGTTTTTACAGGAACAGCGTGAAGACACTCAGAATTAGATGATGTGTGTCATCCAGCACACTATCCCAGCTCTCACAGTGACCAAGAGCAAATGTCCAAGAAAGAATACAAAAGCAGGGCAAGAATAAAATAACAATTACCCAGATACAGCTGCCCAGCTCTGAGCCATCTACAGCTCAGGATCTTCCTGAGCCAGAAATAATGCCTCCGCATTTAATAGACCTTGATGAAATTTTTCTACTGTGAATTTATTCAGTTTTTGAACTTTTGAACTTTGTTCTATATAAACTTTTGGAATCAATAATATTTGGATGAAGATAAAGTGAAAATATATCTCTGTTGAAATTATAAGCACTTAACATTCAGAATCCCTTACTCTGTTACTGATAGTAAAGCCTGGCCACTCCCTAAACACTTCAGATAGGCAGAACAAAGGGACAGGATTTGAGAAAGGGTAACACTGTATATTGTAAGCTGGCACTTTCTTGCAGTCAAAAAAATCACCAGCTCTTCCAGTTTAGCCTGAATAACCTCATTATCCTGAGGAAATCCCTCTCGACTATATTTTGTGTCAGATATTGACTTGAGACAAATGATTTTCCCTTACTCCCCTTGTCAAATTTTAGACGTGGGAACTTGTGCATTCTCAGTACCACAGGAAGATACCAGGAACAAAGAGACAAGAGCCTCCAGCTTCTGCAAGGCTTGTAAGTGGGTACAGGGGATCCTACCCCTTGAAACACAAGCTGATAATGGGAGCATCTTCCTGTTTTGTGATGTGATACACATGGCATGCCTCCCTTTCCTAATGTTTACAACACACACCTAAGTCATTCATGGACAGCCAGCTGGAACAAAGAACCCATGCAATTCTCTTTCCATGAAGAAGCCTTAGGGTAGACACAAGAATAAAATAGATGTAAGTAGTGCTTTAACTACCTCTCTAAAGCATTTTAGGATTCAGAAGTGAAAGGCTGCTATAGGTTACATTATTTTAAGTACTTATAAGATACTTAATCCCTCAACCAGCTGTTGCTCTGCAGCATAAAGCTAGACATGAATTGAAAGAGAAGCATTTAATCTCATAGCTTTTCAGTGCCAGACTCAGCACATCTAGGAGACCTGGAGGAATGATGCAACTGTTAACCAGTGTTAGAAACTCCATGCACAGACTCTGGCCAGATTTCTGCTTAGGACACTTCCTAGTTGTGCTGTCATAAGTTATTCCAAATCCCTAGCTACTACTGTGAAAATAGTTCTGGTAAAATAGCTACATCTGTATGAGGGGGTCTGGCTAGCATAATTATGCTGATTGTAACATGAGAGATCATTATATCTATCACCAGTTAAACCACACTAGCTAAAGCATACATTCTAAATGTGGACATTATACAAAATCAAATCCTGTATGGAGATTGCCTCTATCGTGGATTTCCACAATAAAATGAACTGCTCTCCTCTCTCAGTTTAGCATGTGTTTAGTATTTTTACTATATTGCATTCCTAATTGGAGGATGAGAGATCATCTAAGCAAAAGCCTAGTGTCTAAAACAGCAAGGAAACAAAGTGAAAACATGACTGTAGCATATCTATATAAACAATCTCTGGAGAGATCCTATGGAGGGATACATGCCAAATATTAAAAAGTTCTTCCAGAGCAATCTTAAACTTAGGCTGCTCTTGTTATTTCAATTTCAGGTTTGAGGAGTCTTTTTGATGATGTCTTTCAAGTTGATGTGGGAGTTATTCCACAGTCCCTTTAACTGGATGTTAGTTCAGCAAAGAGCTCTAGAAACACATAAGAGTTTCTCTAAAAAAGAATGAGAAACTCAGCTTTATGGCAGCACAAAATTAACTTCATTCCAAAATAAATACTGAGTCCTAAAATGACACCTGTCAGACTGCAAACATGAAAGGCCAGCCTGCTAAAACAGTGCCCATCACAAAATACAAGCCTGACTGCTTGTAACTGCTTCAGAATGAGATAGCATTAATAACGTATTACAACTACAACAATTTTCTGACACAAGCAAGCCGTTACAGAAAAACTAATTTACTCTTGGTGGCTTATAAGAAAGAAGAGATCCTTTTGTAGATTAATAATGTGCTTTAACAGCCAGGAAAGCAATAAATATCCAAACACTACTTGTAATTTCTTCAGTTCTGTCTTGTTTTCAAATAACCCCTTACCAGGTCATGTGCGAAATAAACCAGTGCCAGGTTTCAATTGCTTGATATCCTGGAGAAACTGTTTTCCCCAATCCTTTATTCCTGCTAGCCTGCACCAAATATTCTGGGGCAAATGATACTCAACCATATATCCTCACGAGAGGATGCCAATAACATGCTGGTTTTATTCACGTCAGTGCTGCAATGGGAAATGTAAGTGGGCTAGGTATTTCTACAAGCAAGAGGCAGCAAGCCAGCCTAAATTCAGAAAAAGAATGATAGTGTTTTATCAACAGGACTTAATACCTGAGTGTCATCACTCCTGTCACTGGTAGTGCTGAATATGTTGTGCTCCTCTGTGAATCCACTTTCTTGTCCACCGGTTTCTCACTTACTTAATTAGTGTGGACAAGGTGTGGTGAAACTGCAATCTAGATATAGCTAATGGACTCATTTCACATAGCTGGGAGCCAAATGAACTTTTCTACTTTGTATAGCCAGAGCCTGATCAAGATTCTTATTTAAAAACAAGAGCAGAATTTCTATCTATTAAATGGATTTTTTTCTTTGAAAAACACACTTATCTAAACCCAAAATTATGGCAACCTCTGTAAAATTTAAATTCAAATTATTTCATTATAATTACTGTATTAAAGTCACGCAAATTAAAGAAACAATACTATTGAAACATCTTTGTGTTTGCTGCTTAAACTTTAAACTACATACCTGGTGGAAGAAAATGGCTAAACACCTGGAAATAGTCAGTGACAGCTGGGCCCTCTTCTGCTGTGGCAGGAATTCTGCTTTCTTTGTTTTCATTTACTCTTTTTAGTTCAGTCGAGAAATTAGTTTCATCAGAACTGGGAAACCAGATGAGAGTGAAAAGGTTTGCTTTCCTCTTCCAATCTACAACACAAAACAAGATTAACATTGAAACTTACAGCTTTTTGATGCTGATTTAAATCAATTCATCCTGAGTTCAAAAATAATTACTTCATCAAAAGTTCAAAAGCAGCTATTACTCAATAATTATTGATACTGAAACCCTTAATGTCATTTACAGGTGTGGAAAGCATATATTCATTTTTTAATCTTCAATAAAGACTGACCAGTCAAAGCATGTATTGCAAGGGAGAGTCTTTTATGTCTTTGCAAAATGAGTTTCAGACTCTGTGATGATGTACAGAGATGGAAAGTGAAAAGCAGAACCAAATGGGGAATTAGGACTTAAGCCTCTGGGAGAAAAAAAATGTGTCTTCCAAACAGCAGCCAAAGCAATGTTTTCTTACAGAATAAAGTAAAAAATTTCTGCAGTTAGACAGAAATAACTTTATCAAGGTTACAGTATTTCTCATTTTGGATAGCTCTGAAAGCTAATGGTATAATTTAATACCACTCCTGCTAAATTTTTCACGGACAGCATGTTAGCTGTATCACTATGACTCATCTTCAACCTTATAACTATAATCTGAGAAAGTTATGGCTTGAAATTTAAGAGCCCTTCCCTTGCACATGGTATCTTTCTTTTGGTGGTCATGGCAGAGGGAAGGTGTGGAGGCATACAAAAAACTATTTAGGATTTGCAGAGAGAAATGTTGATGCTTTTGCCTAATGGCATATAAATAATATACACCCATTTCCCAATTATGGCAAAAAGTAATCCAAATTCAATTAATGTTCAGCCTGCAAAGACAGTTTCAGAAGTTTTAAATATTGTACAATCAAACCACTTGTGCTAAAGGAATATTGAATACTTCTCAGGCAGTTTTGAAAGAAAAATAAAATCTTTTACTTCTACCTTTGTCTTAATACAGTCTCCTACAAGAATAAGCACTACATCTTTTCCCTTACCTGAGCTATTTTTGTAGAAAATTCATAGCTCTTTCCCAGCGAGTAAGGGAAAGCGTCCTACTGTTTATACTCTGACATAAGAAGCTTCCTCATCTCCATAGGAGGGCTTTTTTATTGGCATTTCAATTTATAAGACACTGGCTTCATTTTCCTGGATTGTTTCTAAAAGCCAGGTTTACTCCTCGTCCTGTCAAAAGGGCTTAAACTTTGTCCACAATGCAGTCAATAAGGGTACCCACCACTTACAAAGTATTCTGTAAACAGTGACTCAACTAGAAATGCAAACCACTCCGCAGCCATTTACTCGGTCAGACTTGCACTTGCTGGTTTGGCTCTGTACTCCTTTGGCCTGGAAGCTGCTGCTTCTCTGTGTGCCTGGCTGACACACGGCTACCACTACTTACGGAAGTTGGAAGCCTAGAATGCCTGCAACAGTCAAATACAAGTGAATCTACCAGCTACTAGTTAGAATCTGTTGAACCTCTGCTTTCCTGGAGACCTTTTTGGAAATGTCCTCCCTTTGTTAAATGTATATTGTGACTCCTGTTAAGTCTTTGAATAAGAATTTGCAGAACATGGAACCTCAATTTTGGTGGATTTAGCTCGAGAGTCTGTTCTGGCAGAATTTCAACCTAGACCTGGTAGTAAATCCCACTAATCTTCTCACAAGGATTCCCCTTATGAGTCTTCTTGATGAGTTTGCAAACCTAATGGATTGGGAATTGGCAGAGTATGGATAAACATGCTGATTTGGGGATAAGTGCACTATTGTACACTGAAAATCAGAATGGAAAAAAACTGCACTTCTGTTGTTCAGACTCTACAGTTAAAGTTCAATGACACTTCTTTCTGCAATCACACTATTTGTATTTCATTCCCTTATTCTGACTAAAGCATTACAGCAGTCACCTTTCTGAACAAGTTCCAAGAAGCTCATGTAGTCCAACTGAGACTGAGGATGGCTTCCCAGGATATTAGGGCTGCTTCTCTTCTCCCATATTTGGAAGTTGGTCTGCACTATGGAGATCCCTTGTGGATTTCTGTTTAAATTCCACCCTCACTGTTGCACATTACCATTTCCTTCAACTGATGTAAATCAAATACAGTATGAGCAAAAAATGTGAGTCTAGCCTTGCCTAACAGCTTTGCAAGGGAAACTAATGAATGCAGAAAGTTTGTCTCAGAAGAGAAAGTATTTCACAAGCACAGCATACCTTGCACAGTGTGACATTGCTGAGGCTATTGACCCTCATTTGGCAGCAGTTCGCATGCACTTCACCATTACATACCATAGTTAATTGGCAATGCTGACACAGCATGCATAGACACTTGTATGGGACATACTTATCCGCATTTTTTGCTACATAAAGCCCCCAAATCCTCGATTTCATTTCATCCCAGAAATCTTAAGGCAATTGCAGGAAGTGAGTAGCCCTTAGTTTTTGCAACTTGTCTTCCAGCAACTCTAAGATAGCAGAACTTAAACATCTGCTTGTTTCAAAAAAATGTAAATGTTTATTAACAAAGTTTTTTTTTTTTTTGTTAGTGAATTGAATACATGGTATCATATGCAACACAATACCTTTTTTAGGAATGATTCCAAAACATTTTAACAGAACTAACAGTTGATAGCCAAGTTCCTTTAGGGGAAGGTTTATAAACCTCTCATTCTGATCTCTGAATATTCTCATGAGTAATCTCACTGGTGTAATAGAGCAAAAATCTAGACCACTCATATCTGGTCCCATAGGCAAGTAAAGCAAAGTACAGGGCTGCTCTTCCATGTGTGCAAGAGATCACAATGTAATTCTTACTAGCTATGAACCTAGCTGCAGAGAAGACTACGAAAGAACAGCATGTTTTCAGCACACTTTAAAGGCTTCTACAACTATTCTTATGGACATAAAATGTCATGAGGACAGTTTTTTCCAGCCCAGGAATGTGGTATAGACCAATGTAAATCTGGAATCTCCTATTCACAACTATATAAAACTGCCTTTGTAGCACTACAGATCTTTAAACCTATGAGCAGAACAGTGTTGAATATATCCTATTCTGTCTACCACACTTCTGCATTTTTATAAGAAATGGAGAACAAAAAGTATACATTCACAGAGCAATATTAAAATGAGTCCTACTGAATTTAACTTGCAAGTACAAGGTCCAGTTACATGAAACTAATTGTAGGTTAGGCACCTTATGGCAGGAAGAAGGAAGTATTTCCATATTAGGTTAATTTTCTTTCTTTACTGTAATTATCTGAAGCTCCTCTGAGGTCTGGGAAACTGAAAGAGTTTTAGTCAAGACAAATTAATAGATAGAATGTACTCAAAAGTACCTCAGTATGACTTGCTCTACAGCTTTGTATTTCAATTACGTATGAAAAGAATTCATAAATATATACAGGAATTTGGTGTTGTCTTGCAATCTCTTTTTAAACTATTGCATAACGTGATCATTTAGTACTTGCTAATGGCAATAAGCTTCTGTATCTACTGATATAAAGTCACAAATCTTTAGTATGCAAGCTAAATAAGATACTTATTTAAGCCATAAAGACTCTGTGAAAGGGTTAAACCTTATCAAGATTCTCCAGTAAAAATTTATTACGGGCTTATATTCAAAGAGTTCCTTATTACTAAATATAGTATTATTTAATTTTTGTCAGTGGTTTTTCCAGAAATCTTGGCCAGTGCAAAGACTTTAGCTTTGTGGTGAACTGGAATGTACACAAAATTGCACAAACCCCTGAGCCTGTTAATCCTGCAGAAGGGATATATATATATATACACACACACAACTCAGGAGACTCCAGATGAGCAAAACACAATTTTAGCCTACTTTTACACTTATCAATACACACATACTATAACACTTTGATGGATCAAATCCAACACAAGCAACTTCTGGGAAAGGAGTTGATATATACAATTACATAAGCGTAGGGGGGGAAGTCTGTTGAGCTGCAACAGACACTGATAAACATGCAGCCAAAAAAAATAGTGAAGTATGGTATAGGTCAGCCACGTAGGCTGATTTGAATACAGGCATCCTTGAAACTGGTGTAAACATAATTCCATGAGAAAATGCTTATGCAAAAACACATCTGACTGTGCTCTTGATATGGACATCAAAAAGTTTCAGGAGTTACTGTACATATCTCAGCAGAGGTGATTTGTATCTGTCCATTTCAGTGCAAAGTGAAATAAAAAGAAGCTTAAATTAAGCTACAGCAAGCAATTTAAGACCACCTTTCCACTTCATAACAAAAATGCACAAAAAGCATCAGTTACCACACCTCAGCTGACAGATGCAACAGTTTTGTAAACTGAACTTAATGACAAGAGTCTGACTGCTCCAAAAAGGTATGTTCTTGGAAAAGAACGAAGGTGCAGCAAAAGCCATTTTAAGCTGAATGACAGCATCCCCATGAGATTTAATATTCTTAAGATAAATACACTTAATATTGTTGATTTGCCTCAGTTTTTCTGTGTGCATATATAGACATGACCGCACGTGTTTACTAAATTATTAGTGGTAACATGAATATTTTAGACTATCAAAATGGAAACATGCTCACTGTGAATAAAGCCCTTCACAGAAATCTTTAGATGTTTTACAAGCAATTCATTTAAATTGACACACTCTGAGCCAGAATACCTATACTCAGAACACAAATATACATCTGTCATTGCCTAAAAACCTTATTTAAAAGAACACAGACACAGTCAATGCTGATACTTAGTGTGATATATAGAAACAGTTTGTTGGCTTTAATTCTTTTTCTTTTAGCAATACTGGTCTGTCTGGTCAAGTAATCAAGCTCCCAAAAATTACCTACTGCCTACTGAAAATCAAAGTCTATCATAGATTCAGAACAATGTTGCCACCAGAGCCAAAATACATTTTGTTTGCGTTTACTGTGAATAGATTGTAATTTTAACTACATATAAGCTATTATACATGCTTTCCACATACATAGGTACTCGATTATATTTGTTTGGAATTTTCACAAGTATGAAAATCCACTGCTTTTTTTTTTTTTTTTTTTTTTTTTTTTTTTTTTTTACTCTTTCCCTTTTTTTTTTTTTTTCTATTTTTTTTTTTTTTTTTTTTTACCCTCTTTCCTAGTCATGAGTGTCTAGAACAAGCATTTATATGTATATGAATAAAATAGTGTTCACCTTTCTTTTCCACATCTGTTTTCTGTTCTTAAAAACACTGGTTGACTTACAGTTACAATTGTTGGATATACAGTTAAAATTGTTGTGCTACTCCAATATAAACCACTCAAGAATGCAGTGTGGTTGCTAAAATGTTTTGGACTTGGAGCAGTTAGCACTATAACTCAAAGATGCAAAAAAAACCCTAAATTTGTATTTTTGGCTTCCCAGTGGACATTACATAACTGTGTAAATCCTCTAGCAAGAATCTTCTTGAAGAAGATACTGCGTTGGCAGCAGCATTCTCTGCAAATCTAATCCCATTAGGCTTTAACAACACAACAGACCTACAAAATGGCAGCTAGGAACCGAGCAGTGCTTTGTTATGAAACAAAGTTAGTAATCAGGAGCTGGTTGACAATTGTAATTGAAAGTTTTGAACCCCAGATAGGCTGCTCCTATCTAGCTCAGATAGTGACTAACGTATGTTCAGTGCACATGGGTTCACAATGGGTCTCCTTAGAATTCCTAGCACACATGTTCCTAAAATGATATTACATCAGCCAAGACACAGAACTTAACAAAACCTAAGCTGGTCTCATGGTAGAAGTCATCTTTATAATGGCAAGACACATCGACATAATATGATGATGAAGCTACACTGTCATAAGCTCCTTAATAACCTGCTCTTTCTTCTCCCTAGGTTGTTAGGTCCGGTTCTGTTCTTAGGTGTGAAATGTATCCTTTCTGTGCTAGTCACTATATACTAGAGCCATCAATAAAGTAATACCATTCAACAACAAATCCATGTTTAACTTACAATTTGTGCTTAATGCAGACATTACCACAAAAGGGGAAAAGAAAAAGTCTCTCTTTTTTAAAAAAAATGATTCCTTCAATCATCTAGTGCTTAATCCTTAGATTATCCAAAGTTAATTGCTTAATAAGAGGGAAGTGCTGAATGTGTTGACCTTATAGTCCTATGTTCGCTGACCAACAGCCTTCAACTCTCTTGATGTTGATAACAACAACAACAAAAAAAAACTCAAACCTTTAAATCTTCATAGGATTAAGACAGTAATGCAATCCAGCACATGCAAAATAGCAATACATATAACAGCATTTAAGTAAACTTTTTAGGCAGCTAACTTAGGTGTTATTCAGAAAAGTTAGAAGCTGGTACAGTCAAGGAGCAACATCAGGCCTGTCCAGAGAAAAGTGATTCAGCACACTCAAGTTAATTGCCTGGAAAACCTAATCCTCCCATGCTGTGGTACCTAATCTTGAAAATATCTACTGTGAAATGTAGGTTAGTGCTAAGCAGACTCATGGACTTAATTGAAGTATTCATGCTAGCAAAACATCTCCTAACTATAAACAATTGCAAGTTGACCAAGTTCTTTGAAAATGGTTCTGTACCACTGCTCCTGCCAATTGCCCATGCAGTGTTGTGTACCCCCACTGCAGCATGCAGTACAGACAAGTATGCAGCATTCTCCAGAAGGCACTATGGAAGAGACTGCATTGCAGCTGCACTGTTTGTCAGTGTGCAGTGTTCTCCCTTTTTTGACTGAAGTCTATTACCTCTGTGCCATATATCTCACCTATTTCAGTGGAATTAGTGAATTAAAGAAATCCATTCTTTGGAAGATACACTAATGTATGGGAGAAGAAGGTAGTTGACAGAGGGGCCAGCAACATCATCACTGTTCTACTGTAGATATGTAGAGAGTATGGAAAGCAAAAACCAAATCGTCAGAGCAAGAAACCACTCAGCTAAAGTAGCAAAATTAAAAATGC
Organism: Rhea americana; assembly: GCF_003343005.1. Lineage (NCBI taxonomy): Eukaryota > Metazoa > Chordata > Aves > Rheiformes > Rheidae > Rhea > Rhea americana. Next base: position 1,730,711 of record NW_028186490.1, read on the forward strand.
AGACCTGGTCAACGTAGAATTGATTTACACCATGGATATTTAGGGATCTTTATGCTCAGCAGATGCAGCAAGAAATTATATTTTAACTTCATTATGGCTCAACTTTCACTAAAATCAGATGAAAAAGAATCAATGCTTCAATCTAACTCAGATCAAGCCACAATATAGTTTTTCATCTTCTTGTGAAGATACCTCATCATAATCTTGTAAAAAAAGGAATAGAAGTAAGACTGTGCCCATAGCATTTTTTTTTTATCACTGGAATTGCCTGTTATAAGAATTTATTAACTGAAGATCTAGGACAGAGAGAAAGTTTGGCTTTGAATTCAGTGGAGATTCCCATAAGCACAAGAGTGTGCTGGCATAAAGTTCTTTGCAGAACTGGGTTTAAGTCGTCTTACCTGAGTTCTGCTCATGAAATAGCAACAGACATCCAAAGAATGTCTTATAAACTAATCCTTTCAGTCTAACCACTTTATCTTGGTCATGATGCTTGGCACCACTATAATGCTAATAATAGCTACTGCTTCTTAACAATACTAAAATTCTGAGTGTGTGGAAGGGGAAGAGGTTTAGCACTCCTTTTTTTCTCAGTGGGAATTCACCATTGCATGTACAATGCCAGATAGGAAGTAGGACAAGTAAAACAATTCATACATCTCCACGTTGAGCTTAATAAACAGAAAATATTGTGATCAAAATCTATCATTGTCTTGTAACCATCTGTTAGGATCAGAAGCATTAATAAAATTACAAACTGGAGAAACAATCTCACAGTAGAAGCGTAATTAATACACCACTACAGATATAGAATGGTGCAAAGGGCAAAAGAATCTGGTTAAAAAAATACCTGCTGTTGTAATTCATACGACATCAACATGACAGATTTGAATGCTGCAAAGAGAAGAGAAAACAATGTAAAGGTAGTACTTTTTAAAAAAAGGCAAAAAGCAATGTTACATGTATTACTGGCTGTTCCTTTTGTAATTTTACTGGATGTGGCATCAAAAATTACAGTTAGCCACGGCAACAACAAGCACAGAATTTCAGTGATGGGCCCGCTGTACTTACAGTCATGTAGTATAGACAATGAAAGTTAATTTTCGCACTTGCAAAAATGGCACCAATATAACTCACATGCTGAAACTAAGCTCGTAATACCACCTGACCCCCATATGCACAAATATACAAATTTCGGCCTTGTAGGTGAATAATTTCAGAAGGTTGCCAAAAATGTCAATGTGTGTTCCTTTATATTTTATTTTGGTTGTAGCAAATGTACCTATTAGAACCACCATGACAATCTTTTAAATTGATCAAACAGCATATTTTTTGGTTTTTAAAACATATATATGTGCATATTTCAGCTACAACTTGGTATACAAGATCTCAGACTTAAAGCAATTATTTTAATCAGAAAACTTAGCTCATGTGCAAGTTCCACAAAAGATTAAATAAGCTGTTTATTAGCTTTGCATACTTCCACAAAATAGAATTTAGCAGATCATTAGTTCATAACATGGACTAATTTCCTAATTAGCTTTTTGTAATTTCCAGCTGCTGCACATAACTATCCAGAACGATTTCCGTGGGTACTCATTATTACTGATCCATAACATGCTAAAGAGGCATTACTGGGAATGCATGTATCAGAAACAGTAAGTAAAATGTGATATAGCTAATAACACGCAGTATACTTGCAATATATAATGTAACTTCATACACTCATTACTGATAAAAAGCTGATTGTTTTAAGTGCATCTCGATTGTCAGTAAAGAATTTAGTTGTCTTATCAAACTTGCAGATATACTTGTGTCTGAACAAAACTGGACAATGCAGCATGGAAATTAATAGTTTGAGCTTTCCCACCGAAGTCAATAAAGACACATACGTAAGCACAATTCTCACTGTACAAAAATACAATACCAAAAAAGAGAATTTTAGAACTAAAAGTATTGCTAGGGTTTCTAAACCTGCACAAAACGCACGTAACATAAACCAAATTTGTTTTGCTTATTTCTTTAGGCCTAAAGCCTATAACTATCCCAGGAGCTCCATCAGTAACAACTACTACAAGTTATAATGACAAATCCTTACGGGCACCAGAACACCTACTGATTTAATCACTCTTTCTATGCGTTTTATTGTCTATTGATAGGATTAAAAGGTGCGCAGAAAGAGTATCCTGTTTGTTCTGAAGCACTTAGAAATGAAATCTCTCATGAGCTAGTCTGACAGGAACATTGATTTATAGCAGCATCAGGACAAAGTGAAAACTACCTGGAAGCTAGTATTACATTTTTTCCCCCAAATCTAATGCTGTGTCCACGTTATGAAGGAAAGGAAGAAATACAGAGGGCAGTCCTGTAAGCCCTTACTCACACGCTTTGTTTCATATCACGCGTGCTCCCGGTGCCACCAGACACCGCACAGGCAGCGCCTGACAGGGAGAGAGCGCGACAGCCACGGGGCACTGGGCGGGCTCACAGACCAAGTTTTATTCAGACCGAGAGCGCTGCTTGAAGGCCTCAAGGCAGCAGGCTCATAAATACCAGCGCTTCGGCGTGCCGGGCAGAGCGCGCAGCTGGCCTTCCGCGGCCGCCCGACTCACTGAACTCGTCCCCGGCTACGGCACGCCGGGACCGTGGCGCTCCCCGAGGGAACCTTCCCGAAACGGCCGCTGGCGATGGTGAACGGGACAGGGGCGCCGCCTTCCCCAGCCGCGCAGGGGCAGCGGCAGGGGCACGAGCCCGCGCAGCGGCGCCCGCCGGCAACGGTCCCAACGGACAAAACCGCCGCTCCCGCCGGGCCGCGGGAGGGGGCGGGGCAGGGCGGCCCGGGGAGCAGGAATCCCGCCACCGCCGCCCCCTCCCTCCCGGCCGCTCTGCCGGCGGCCTGGCTTTAATCATCTCCTTATATGGACACCAGAATGTCTGACGTCATCCCAGCGCTGGGAAACCGGCGGCCGCGCAACCGAGCTTGGTTGGGAAGGCG
>NW_028186490.1:1733720-1820554 GCF_003343005.1 Rhea americana
CGGAGGCGCTGGAATGTTGATGGACGCGGCGCTGCGCCACTGGGAGCGGCGGGCGCGGCGCGGCCATTGGGCGAGGGCGGCCGAGGGGGCGGGGAGCGGCGGTGGGGGTAGGGTGTCCTGGCTGAAAACCCGCCGCCTGGCTGCGGACGGGTGCCAGTGCGGGGTGCGCGCGGCTGGAGGGAGGCGGTGGCGGGGCGGCGAGTTCGAGTCCCAGTCCCGCCTCCGCTAGCCTGGCCGGGGAGCGACTTCTTAGGGCCGCTGTAATCCGCCCGGGAGCGGCGACGGTGGTGGGGGAAGGTTTGGGTTTTCTTCCCCCCGTTTCTTCCGCGGAGGCCGCGGCTCTCTCCGTGGGGCGCCGGCCCGCCGGGACAGAGTTGCCCAGGAGTTTGTGCGGACTTCGGGCCCCGGCCCCCGCCCCGCCGCCGCCATGCCCGTCTTCCACACGCGCACCATCGAGAGCATCCTGGAGCCGGTGGCGCAGCAGATCTCCCACCTGGTCATCATGCACGAGGAGGGCGAGGTGGACGGCAAGGCCATCCCGGACCTCACCGCCCCCGTGTCGGCCGTGCAGGCCGCTGTCAGCAACCTGGTGCGGGTGAGTCCCGCGGCCGCGCCGCTCCCTCCCCCTCCCCTCTCGGCAGCAACTTTCCGCGCCGCGGCGAACTTGGGCGCGCGGCCGCGCCGGCCGTTGGCCGCCGTAACGGGCGCCGCGGGAGGGGCGCGGCGGCGGCGGGAGGGGGGAGCCAGAGGCTTCGTGGACCTCGGCGGGCGCTGCCGGGCGCGGGGCCGGGGCGGTGCCCGAGCGGCCCCGAGGCGGGCGCTGCCGCCCGCGGTCGGCGGTGGGCAGCCGCGCCCTGAGGTGCTCCGGGGCCGCCCCCCTCGCCCCCGGAACGCCCCGCTGTGGTGCCCCGCACGCCTTTTGCTGCCTTAGAAACTCCTGTTTAAAGTGCGTTCAGTGTAACGGGCGGAGTGCTTATTTACCCGTCTTTTATGGGGGGAAAAAGTGGAAATTGGGAAGGCTTTTGGTGTGGATTTGTGTAGGTGAAGACGAAGGCTGGCGGTGACAAGCACGGGGGCTGCGGAGGGACTGGCCTTGGTTTTTAAGCAAAGTTTGGAGCTGTAGGTCTGTATGTTATATATCCTCAAGTGTGAGTAACTGCTTGGGAAGCTAAAGATGACTGAAAATCAACTTGAAGCTCTTAACTTATTGAAGGCAACTATATGTAGTGTGAGGTTTTCAAGATATGAGTATTTGCAGTATGAGCATTTTAGTCTGAGAAGTGCAAGCAACTAACGTGTTTGAAATGTTTTGGTTGCATTAATACTTTTCTTTTTCTAAATAACTGCATCAAGAGTAGCAAATTTGCAATGCAGAAATGTGTCTGATTTGATACAGGAAGCTTTGAAATACTGCATACTTCTCCAGGTAATGGTTAAGGAAATAGAATGCTTGCCATGAACATCTGTTAGGTTCGTTTACAGAACTCTGGTTTCATTTTCTAACATCAGATGTTACTTACTCACTATGAATCTTGTAAAATTCTTAAGTTGTTTATGGCAAGCAATATCTCTTCTCAACATAATTTGACTTAAAATGGAGAAGGACAGTGTTTCTTCTTTATCTTAACTATGCTATTACATACAGATAAAAAACATTGTGTCACTGTTGACTGGCACATGTATTACTGATGCAGGAAACATGGCATTGTTTTGAAATGCAGGTCATGCTGAACATGTAATAAACCACGGAAGAGAAATTGTAAGGCTTCTGAATATAAAACAATGTCAAGATGATTGTTTTAAGTAATATGCATTCATTGGATTTAGGTCTGCATTGCTTGTTACTGCAATAATATCTTCTCACTTTGAGATCCGCAGTCTATTACAGTGTAACTGTAACTTTTGGTCCCTTTGATTCCAAGAATTGTGCAGAATGCGTTATCTGGAATACCTGGGCTCCTTGTTGGTTTCAGCTGAAACTTCGGATTTTAATGGAGAACAGTTAGTCTCCAGCAGTGAACTGATGCAATAAGAATATTGGTTGTAAGGGTATGAAGCTTGAGTGTATGAAATACTTTTCCTTGAAAGGAAGACTTTGCAGTAAAGCTTTGCCTCTCCAAGCTTAGCTTGTATTGCTGGATTGTGTGATGGTTTTTCCTCCTTTTTCTCTCAAAAGAAACCTAATCAGATAACAGTGTTTATTAGAGAAATGCAGAAAGAGAATGTGTTTCTTTCTGCAGCTTGCTAATGCCAGCTCTTTTTCTATTTTGGGCTGTGGATTTTGGAGGCCTCTAGTTCCCTTTTAAAACCCATTAGATAGATAAAAGGAAAGACTATTGATTTTTTTTTTCCTGTGTTAATTCACAAAGAGCAAATAGGAGCAGTGTAATTTGAGGTGGTACTTACAAGAAAGTGTCCCTTTCTTGGTAGAGTATAGCTCTGACTACATTGAGGAAAAATAAAGAAATAAAGTTCTGTCTGTGAGTTGTATCTAATGCGTTATTTCTAATTATAAAGATCTGTGAAACTGCAGTTCCACCGAAGTGGGAATGTTTGTGTAGACAGGATATCTGAATACTAGTCTTCTAGTTGCTGCACAGGTGGTGTAGCAAAGATGGAAGTGCCCATATAACAAAGATGGCAAGGTGGCTATTAGCCAATAGCTAATTAGCTTTTTGTTCTTTCTCTGTGCTGTGGGTTGCTAACAGAGCATGGATATTGCTAAGTGTACATGATGGTAAGTACTGAGCAGCAGTAACATGCAATGGAAGTTTAGTTTATCAGTGGTAACTTCCCACACAAAGTAGCACAAATGTCTACCTCCCCTGGCTGAAATAAGGACTCCGAAGTTTGGAAGGTGCGGTATGTAATTCATGTGACTTGTAGGACTACTGCACCTGTAAGTAACTGCTGGCAGCAGTAGTTGAAGAGCTGAGACTCATTCTGTAGGAGGTCTAGGAATTATGCTAAGTTGAGAAATGGGCTAGGAAACGAGGAAAATGTTATTTGCTTCTACCTCACTGTCAAGGAAGTAGCCACTTGCGGTAACTTTTTTAAAAAGTTACTTCTTCGTTCCTGTGGTGGAGTATGTGCAATACATTAAAACCAAGAAGGAGCAGAGGTTGATGGAACTTCTGTAGAGCCTTAATTTAATGCCTTTTGGCATAAGAGGAGTTAGGAGGGAGCCCTTCTTTTGGGTAACTTGACTATAGACCTAGGTTTACCATTCAACATTCATATCTTTGTGTGCATACACACGCATGTTTATTTGTAAATGATGTGCAGCATCTTAAGGTTTACTTGAAGCTACCTTTACTAACTCTTCTTCCCCCCATGTAAGGCTTGCACGCGCAGCAAGGCCTCTTGTAGTGATGCTTGTTTGTCAGAATATAATTGCAAAGTAGACCTAGGTATGAGAAAATCAATTGTTGTTAAAACTAAGATAAAATAACCAAATATTTACATATGCTGTTTTCTTTCCCCGTGTCAAATACTGAAGACTTAGTGTTTTACCCTTTTGTGGTAGAACACAACTTGTACATACTAGGAACTAACATGTCTTGAATATTCTGTTAGTGCATAGATTTTGTAGAATGAAACTCAAATCATGTTGTAGTCACTTATTGATGATTTTTTTTAATTAGGAGATAAAACACAACCTGTTGCCTGTATAAAATTTTTTGTATGTAGAGGTAATTGACAGAAGCTTCTTGCAGAAAAACTTCCCTTTGGCTGCGGCCAATAAAATGAGGGAGAGGCTTCAGATGAATATCACAAGATGAATAATGTACTAAATTAGTCTTTTTAATTGAAGATACTAGTTTTTATTGGCTTATATTTGGAGTTGATGTATGCCTCTTGTGGGAGGGTTGGAGTTTGGTTTGGTATTTCATGTGCCTATAGATTTAATGTTGTAAATTGGAAGAAATAGTTGAAAAAAACAAGCTAAAGAGATGGGGAATAATTTGGAGCTTGCTCAGTATGCTATTGTGCCTTTTTAAAACTCCTTTTGCTTATTAGTTCATATGGATTCTGGCTTTCTGGCAGCTCAAACATGGCTAGCTCTATCACTTTGCTGTTGCCTTTGGAGCTGCCCCACAGCCCTTGTAATGGAGGGGAACTTATGAAAGGAGTTTAAATGCACACGATTCAAATTCACAGGAACATCGTACACAGGGTGGAAGATGGAGAGGCCAGAGCAGGATGCGTGATCTGAGCTGATGCCAGCTTCTTGGAGGCTGGCATATTAGACCAGATGACCATTCTGAAAGATACCAGCTGCTGCTTTTATGAGACTAAGTGCCTGACCATTACCTGTGTTTCTGTCCTTCATCCTTGATTAAGCTTGATTTGCCTGAGGAAAGTGATGCTGATTTGAAATGCTCATAGTGAAACACTTGGCAGTTGTTTAGCATGAATAAGTGTCTGAGGTCTTTCAAAACAGTGATCTGCTCTGAAAAGCCAGCATCTCTTCTAGCTGCTGCTTCTACCTCTCCATCCTCTATGGTGTCCCTTTGCATTTAAATCTATGTATTTCATAAGTCTTTGCATGCATCTCATTTCTATCACATGAATTCTTATGAGGAGATAACTCCTTTGCTCTCTATTAAATTGTTAAGTATTGCGCTTCTCTGGAACATATCCTTGATGGATAGTAGGATATGCTTTTATTCCTCTATTGAGATTTAGAGGCTTATGAAACAATTGGGGTATCTTTCTGCATCTTAGTCACCAACCACAAGTAGCATGTTGGGCTAATTATCAATAAAGATTATGAATATCCTGTCTTGCAGCTATGGTTATTCAGATGTATTTTTTTTTTTAAAATCCTGCAGGGCAAAGGACTACTTATCTAACACTGATGAACATGGTCTAGAGCAAGATTAAGCTTAATTAGAAGTTACTCTTGACAAGCACACTGACTCCTGTAGTATGGTTGGTCACTCATGTCATAGAGGTTTCTGTCCACTTCCTAAGGTTGAGAGTGGGTGTCTTTAACTACCACTAGCTGAAGCAGCCTGTGTATGTCCAACCAAAGATACAAGGGTAACTCTTAAAACAGGTGAAACTCTATACAAATACAAACTGCAATACAAATACTTAGGCAGTGATGTAAAGTAACAAAGCTGTGGGAGAGCTACAGTTAGTTTAGCTGTAGCAGCTGTGCTGTCTCATCTTATCCTGGCGGATGGAGAAAGTGCAATTTGAAGCAATTACCATCTCCTGGGTGCATATCCATGGGCCCCTGTTGGCTGTGAGAAGTTCCTTGGGAAAGCAGTGTTCCCTGCATACTGCAGAGAGCTGTGTGCTTTCTCTGGACAGACTGTGAATTGCTGCCAAAACATGCAGCCTGCAAGCTCAGGAATGGTTTGTGTTGAGGAATTTGTGGAAGATGAAACCAGCTTTGCAACCACTGTCCTGCTGTCGGAAGAAGTAGTCAAATACATGGCTAAGCACTTCTAGTAAGAAGTGGCCTGATCGTTCTGGAGAGTGGATTGTAAAACGGCTTCTTCATCCATAGCTTTTCTTCTGGCATAGCTGACTTTCCTTTATCTCAAGGTGCATGAGAGAGGTATGAGCTGTTGAGGACAGCTTAGTGAAATGATTGTTTCAGAGAAATTATCTTGCAGTAATTTATGTTTCGAAGAATATCTTCGGGGAGGATAGAAGTGAAAGAAATGGATTACTACAGCAGCCCGTCAGAATTATACTGTGTTCCAAAACTTACTGCTAAATGACAAGTGAACTAGAGTGCTAGAAGAACCTCAGTGAATTAAAAGGATCTTTCCATTGTAGATTTCTATGCATATAGTAAAAATAAGTGATCAGCGTTAAAAAGAGGTGTTTTTTTTTCTTTTTTGAGATCTGCTGCGTTTTTTGTTTTGTTTTAATTCCATCTGTCTTAAAGATGTCCTTTCCCTTTGAAGCAGAATGTTCTCCTTTGATACACTTGCATTTTCTCTAATGATTGTAATGGTATTTCTGTATATGGTGGAACAGTGGCCATCTGCTCTGAGAAAGTGGATAAAACCAGTTAGTGTGTGCGCATGGGGGGTGTGTGAGGGTGTTTAATGATTAGTCAAATTGGGAAGAAAGCAACTTTGTAATAACAAAAGCACATCAGAGGCTTGTTTCTTGCTTTTATCTCCTAGGAATGAGCTTTAAATAAGTGATAAATCAGTTTGATTTGAATGGAATAATCTTTGTTCTGTTAATATGTTTGGGAACTTGATTTATACAAGTCTCTTCTATCGGCTATAAAAGGAATCTTTTGTTTTTTGTTCCTTTAAATGTCCATGAAGATGGTAAATGCCTCTGTTAGTAACTAGATGCAGCTTTCTTGGGCATAAAAACTGATAATATTATTCTGGAATGGATAACGTTAAAGTGGTTGTTTGGGCTTAAAAGTTCCATGTGCTGACAAGATGGTCTATACCAATCATGCTTTGGAAAACTTCACGTTTGCTTTCTGCTGCATAAGTGAACCTCTCCAGTAAGAGAGAAGTTGGTAAAGTTTGAGGGGTGGCGGGGGGGAGAGAGAGAAGGAGAGAATTCTCTCTGGCTTGTAATTTAGTAAGTGTAATGTAGTTTTCACTGTGCTTTGACACAAGAGGATACTCTGATACATTGATACCTACAGTTTCGTGCTACAGAATTCATTTATAGAGCTTAATGAAGCAGTGAACCAAACAGAATATGGCCCAGTATGTCTTATACTTGGAAGTGTGCAGTTTTCAAGGCATTGACATGTTTCTTTCCAGTATGACTGAAATTTAGGTTGATGAAGCAAGTCTGATAGGATTGTGGCAGAAGGGGTTGGGAAACCAAGTGATGGTTTTAAAGATGCATTAGCAAACATGTGGTGTTAACACTGGTCGCTGGAAACAATGCCTGAAATTGTTAACTGGTTGCAAATGCTGGGGTATGTTTCCTGAGTTCCAGACCTGCAATAATTGCTGAACAAAAGCCAGATGTCACTTTTGCCAATTCTTTCTTTCAAAGGAAAGAATAGGTCAGTCAGCTTTGATTTGACACTGCCTAGGGTATTGCTTAAGTTTGCTAGTGGCTTCACAGAGAACTAAGACTAGCTTTTTATTGCTACTGCTCTGTTGTATGACATGAGTATATTCTTCCTAAACCTGTCTTTCTGATTCAACTGTATATGCTGGGTCTTGCTGGCTTTGTTTCTCACCTCAAATACTTAGGCAGATTATTTACTGTTTAGCAGTATCTGTTTTCTCCTAGTGATGTTTTTTCCTCTCAAAAGTCAAACTGGCAAACTAGACCTTAAAAGACAAAGAACATTGCTATATAATGTCTTTTTTTCCTAGTGACACAGAAATCCTATTCCATCATTTGATCAATCAAATGCTGAGAAACAATTCATTTTGATACAGAATTGCCTCTGCTGCCACAGTCCTTAATTCTAGGAAAATGATGATATTCTTGACATAACTTAAACAGAGCAGCAGGTACTCATACTAGGGAGTAATGTATCTTAACTATTATACATATGTGCTAAATTGTTTTGTGTCATTATATAATTTCTTCTTGTATTTTATATGACATCAGGTAAGAGTTAACATTTTAGAATGTCGCATTACTGGAGTCTAAAGTAACTATTTGTGTTGATGCATGAAAAGGCACCACAGGTGCCTTACAAGTTTCTGCACTTCAGAAGACGCTTTGTGCATACGAGATGATTTGCGGCATGGAGAGCTGAAATGATAAAATAAAGACTGGATTTCCTTTAGAGTTAAAAATATTTCTTGAGCAAGTATCTGCTTAAAACATGAGCCTAGCATTCTAGCAACACAATTCAGCTGGGGGACTATCTCTACATGTGTAATAGATGGAAGTAGATCCAAAGTGTTCCTGCTACTAAGTTCAAGCTCCAATGCATTTTTAAGCATATGAAGAGATGGGATAGTGAATCAGCACAGAGGGCAAGCCCTTCCTTTGTTTGCCTTCTCTACTAAAATGTACAAAGGTATGACTTGTACTGTCTGCCTCTGTCCTGAGACTAGAATCAAAGATTTCTGTGAAAATATATCGAACAACTCACTTCAGAAGAAGTTACCTTATTCTGAAGTAAATAATTTCCTGTGATACCTCAGAATAACCTATCTGAGTACTGCCTGACTGAAGGAGAGAAACGGTGGAGGGAGAGAACTCCCTAACGCTTACTATGATTGCTGAAGTGTCAGCTCCTGTTGACTCTTAAATGATGATGGTGATAACTCTTGTGCTGTCACTGAGAGCACAAATGTTGGAACAGTTTCCAGGTACTCCAGCTTCATGTTTAGGGTAGGAAACTGATTTATGCCAGCCTTCTGGGGGACAGAAACAAACAGTTACCTATAGAAAATGTATGCCTTGTTGCTGTTTGCTTCAGAAGCCTTGGAATGCTATTTTAATGCAGAAATTATTATTTTTTTTTCCATCACAAGTTGCACACAGAATTGTTGAGGTTGGAAGGGACTTCCAGAGATTGTCTAGTCCTACCCTCCTACCTGAAGCACAGTCATCTAGAACTGGTTGCCTGGGACTGTCCATTTGGGTTTTGAATGTTTCCAAGGATGGAGAGTCAAGTGTCTCTGGCTAGTCCATTGCAGTCTCTTATATGCTTCCTTTTTATGTCGGAGTTCTGTCAGGAGCTCCTTGTTCATCTGCGCAGGCTCTTCACCACCTTTGCTTAACTTTCTGCTCAGCAGAACGAATCACCCTTGAGCTTGGAGGAGATGGTGCGTGAAAATCAGTTAGCTCTCCTGAACTCCCCATCTCTCCAGGACTGTATTCCATAGGATTCTACTACTTAGATCCCTGAAGAGGCCAAAGCCTGTTCTCCTGAAATCCAGGAGCTGATTTGTCTTGTTCCTGTCTGTCAGCATCCTGAGCTCCACCACTCATAGTCACTGCAGCCAAAGCTGCTCCTGCCTTTACATTTCCGACCAGTTCTTTCTGGTTTCTAATTACGAAGTCCAACAGAATGTCTTTGCTCCCTGATTCCTTGACATATAGATATATACTAATGAGAAATATTATTTAGAGCTTATCCTACTTGATAGGAAAAGTCCAGTATCTCTTTTATTTGATTGTCTGAGAAGATATGACTTGAGCATGTTGGTCCTCAATTAAATATTATGCACAAATGGAATCCTGGCTAGGAATTTGAGAAAGCAAATACTGCTTTGGTTAGTGTACAAGCTTTATGCTTTAATGCTTTTTGTGTATGCCAATTTCAAATGTCTGGATATACTGCAGCTGTGTGGTTCTCTTTGCTCCACACTGCAGAATTGAGTCAATTTTGAGTCACTTGAATAGGAGACAGTGAATTCTAAATAATAAAGTTGTCTAATTTCTTTAAGGAACTCGAGCTACAAATTGGTTCAATGCAGTCTCAGTTCAGGTTGGCAGTAGGTAAAGACTACAAGGCTTTGTCCTATGAGGATTGGAAGTAAATTTGCACTTCATAAAGATTTTTGCAGTACTTAATATTCTTGGGCAGCGTTTATTCAGCAAAGAATTCAGTAAGGTGATTAAAAAAAAAGACAAAAAGCAAACTTCTCAAATGGACACACTGATGGCAGTATCATACTGTGCATTCTCTTCCATGTTTATTTTCTGTTTGTGAGAGTAGTGATGTGTAATGGTATTAAACTCTTAACTGTATTTTGATTGTCTGAGAAGATACGACTTGAACATGTTGGTCCTCAATTAAATATTATGCACAAATGGAATCCTGACTAGGAATTTGAGAAAGCAAATACTGCTTTGGTTAGTGTACAAGCTTTATGCTTTAATGTTTTTGTGTATGCCATTTTCAAATGTCTGGATATACTGCAGCTGTGTGGTTCTCATTGCTCCTCACTGCAGAATTGAGTCAATTCTTCATGGATGACAGAGGCAGGCTTGTCCTTTGAATGTTGAACAGTACACAAGGAAAAAAGCTATGGAAATTAATTTTTTAAATAGGCATGGTTACAGAAGTGCCAAAATAATAGCAGAATGGTGATTATTTCTGGAACCTCCGCAGTTGATGAGGAACCTGCTGGGCTGTATTGGCTAAGTCATGGGTGTCACCTTAATTAAGTTGCTGTGTGGGGACAAGCAGAAGTTACTGCTCCTTTTGGATATAGCCTGATTCTATTCTCATCAAATAGTTGCCCTTTAATGTAAGGAGCAGGTGCATTGAAGTGGGAAGCTTGTTAATAAAGGCTAAACTTGAAAAATCCGTGTAGGTTTTCTTGCCTTGTTCCAATCCTACCAGCTAGTTCTTGGGCATGAGCTCTTCAGCTCCAGAAGAGTCTGAAGGCTCCTTCTGTTGAACAGTAGAGCTATTACGAGCTGTCACCTGGGACATATTACTCCAACAGAGCTGCTTCCTCTGCTGTCTCCAAGCTCTTTCCTGTGTTTGGAAGAGGCTGTGTATTGCAACTCCTCTTAGACATACAGCTTTCTTTATGCAGGCCTTGTTCTGCTTGCTTGCACAAACCCTTTCTGGGAAGGAACAGAAACTGAGACCTCAACCAGATTGCTAGTCAGTACCCGTGAAAGCCAAATAACTTGTAAGCTATAAAACTTTGGGGTGGGGTGAGTACCTGCTGACCACAAGTTTAAGTTTTGAACAGACTTCTCACTTACGAATAAAATAGTTAAGCCTGTACATAGGCGATAAGTGTTCAACCTTTTAATCTCAAAATGAAACAGTAGGATATAACTGAATGAAACAATTAGTGCTAAGGTTTAAGCTGTATGCAAGCTGGCATGTTCAGCCTCCATATGTAAACTCTATAGGAACCTTAGCAGTTGCTGACACGTCTGCGGGGTCATATGAATTTACTCAGAGGAAGTTTTTAATACAGAACTGTAATATGCTGGATATTTATTGTAAAATGTTATCATTACTAATTGTGCTGTTTCAAGCATCCAGTTGAAAGTTACTGGGAAGGTTACTTTCTAGTACTGTATACTTTCTGGAATATCTTTTACACAAAACCTTACTTTTTTGTTTTTGGAAGACTACTCGAGGTTCATCTCAAAGGTGCTTCCCACTTCAACCTCCTACTGTGTATACGTGTGTTTAGGTATCCTTCAGCTAAATAAATCTGCAAAAGCTAGTTTAGTTACAAAAGTCACAAATGCACTATTTCTCTTAATTTCCAATACCAGAAAGAGAACTTACTCTCAAGTGGGAGTAAAAATATTTTCTTAAATTGCCACACAATTTATGAGATTTCAGGTGAGAGAGCAAGTTGGTAAACTGGTTAGTGTTCATTGGATTATGTTAAAAATCACTTTTTGCAAGCCTACCAGTCTCTGCAACTTCTACAGCATAACAGTTGTGCTGAATGTCCAAGCAATTAAACAAAATTCTCAACCTCCAGCAGAGTAATAGAAAAAAACCTCTTTATGTTTGCGCTAATTCGGAGTGACAAAAAGGATTGGGTAGAGGAAGGGCCAGTTACTGCCAAACCACTGACTTATTTTAGTAATTGAAGCAGCATTGCATTAATCTTTGCCATAGTTATTAAAAGTTCCTTTTCCCTCCTTCCCCCTCCCCCTTCTGAAAAATCAAGAAGGGGGCTGGGAACCTCTGTAAACTTTGTAGTTGAGTTTATGCTTGGCTTCAGATTTTCTTTGAACAAGATGGTATTTTCACTAAGCAAAGCCCTGTCTTTGTTTCTCTTGATTTAATGCTGGAGAAAAAACAGCATTCCTTAGTTCTCCAGCCTCGGCTGCTACTTGAGCTCAGCCCAGCCCATTTCCCTCGCAATAGGAAGAATTGTATTTTTCTGTTAATCTATTCTTTTTTCTCAGCTTAATGTCAGTGATTATCAGAACTCCAACCTATGAAGTGTTTTATCTCAATTGCAAACTAACTTTCAGCATACCATTTTCCTCTGGAAGTTTTTCTGGAGGGGGGTGGCTGAGATCTTTGTCCTGTTCTCGGATTACTTGGGGTAGTGAAATGCTAAGGGACCTTGCCACCTGAAGCAGTTATTAACGGTTATGAAGAACTGTTGCTTGGCCTTCATTGCGACAGTTTTTTTTTTCTTCTTTTTCTTTCTTTCTTTTTTTTTTTAACGTGATTGTGTTTTGCAACATTGCTTTTCTGCTAAGTACTGAAAATTTCCTGTATGTGGCTTCGTTGTTTTGAACATCTTGACGCTGCCAGTTAAACCAGGTCATGATATGGTTTTGGAAGATGTAAGCTATGAGGGATTTTGTAAATGTGATATTTCTAGTTTCCACCTGTATGACAGAGTATAATTACCTTCTTGAGCTTTTTTTTTCCCTGGTTGACTTGATAGCTGACACAAACTTATTTGTGTTCAATGTTATATAATGAGTACTCAGAAGAGTAGTTCTCTTTTGTTCCACTGCTTTTAAATCTAGAACAACTTTCTTAACCAAATAAGACAAAGTATTGTTGGGAACAAGTGTAGCTGCCTGTTGTAGGAGATCCTTTTAGTCAGATTTGCACCAATAGTGCCAATCCTGTTCCAGTGCTTCTTGAGTCTTCTAGCTTCTTATTTCCATCACCTTTTTTTGTAGCGGATAAAAGGAAATATAGCTTTAATTGTATTTACTTTGCCAAAATTTAAAGGAATTTTATTATTTGCTGTTAAATATTTAAGAATTTTACATATTAACATTTAAATATTAAATCCTTTAATATTAATCTACAGCTTCTTAAAGTGGTAGCAATTGTACTAGCAAGGATTAACAGTGCATTGGTGTCCTTCCTCTGGTGCGGAGCTTCCTCCATGCTTCAACTCTGTCTGATCTTGCTTCTGATGTGGAGTGAGCAGTGATCTGCTGTTGTGTGTTGACTGGACATTTTCAGTTGTGCTACAGCAGAGTTCTTCATGTGGTTAACAGTACCCAGGAGGTTAGCTGTGGGCTTCTAAAAATGGAAGTGGGGTACAGAAAGTAACAAACAGATTTTGTAGTTAACTAAATACTAAAGTGAATCTTTGGCTATTTATAGTGGCCAAATGTTATCTACAGGGGCAACTGAGATGATGGATGATGGATTTTTAAGGAGAGAGCGTTTAAAGTGTGACTACCTGAAAGTCGATGGAATAAGATTCTTCTATCCCATGCAGTTGTCTAACAAAATGTCAGCTTTCTTTGTGCAACAAGGCAGTTTATTTAATATACTTTAATTTTATATTTGATACAATGTTTCTGCTCTCTAAAAGACATTACTGTTTTTTTTCTTTTTATATATACCTTCCTGAAATATTAGCTGTTTCTGTCTTAATATTTTCTTGTAACACACAAGGAACAACCCTTCCCAGTAACTTTCAACTGGATGCTTGAAACAGCACAATTTACGAGGAACAACCCTTAAGCGGTGAGTTTTCCACTTAATCTACTGTTTTAGTTTGCATTTTTATTTGACAACTTTTTTTTTTTAACTTACTCAACATGTTCTATCATTTCAAGGTCCCCTTTACCATACCTTTTTGAAATTCAGGCCTTACTGCTTTGCACCCAGATTAGTCAGATATCTTTGAAACATGAGGAGGACTCTTTACTGTTATGATTTTGAAGTTTATTATTCAAAATAACAGACAATGCAAGTTTTTTTTTATTTTTTCCAACTCCTTCTGTATTATCTCTGCTGACACATGGATAAATAAAAATACTAGTTTAAAATTGCAAGTGGCCGCTAACAATAATTCAGTTTGTCATTCTGCTAAGGAAAAGGTGGTATAGGGAGAAGGTCTATTAGTGTCTAAATGAAACTATAGCTTCAGTTGATTTTAGAGACTATATTTATTCAGTACTATGTTTGACGTCTATTAGAAGCATGAGTTCTCATGGGTCAACTTTCTGTTTCTTGAAAGAAAACTTTTCTCTTTCAGCTGACCTATGAACTTCCTGTGATGAGGCTTTTTAAGAGCTTTCAGCTCTGCTGTTAACATAACAATCATAAGAAAAATTTCCAAATATTTCTGTCTGACTTCACATGTGTCCTGTTCTCTCCTCTGCCCCAGCCCTTCCCAAGCATCTCCATTACTGTGGAAAGAAACTTTTATGTGCATGTTGGAGGATTTTGGTTAATATTAGCTGGTTGTCAGTGGAGAGGTAAACCTCCCAGCATCTTGGTGTGTAATGTTCTGTTGCTTGCCTTCTAGAAAGGCAGTTTAAGGAGAGAATTGAGCTCTATAGCATCACATGTGTTATCTTCTTAGGATGGTAGTTATTTATACATCACTGGGAAAGCATATTATTGAACTTAGTGATGATTCACAATTCTAGATGCATAGGAATGAGCTAGAAGAGCTTTTTGAAGTTCACACGACTTTTTTTGGCACAACAGTCTTTCCTGTGACAGTTACTTGTAAGGTTAAACTGGCTAATTGCAGCTGTGCCCTTCCTTTGTAAAGGGCAGTTGCTGTATCTCCCTGAATATTTTCAGGTGAGTTTTGCATATGCTCAAAGATCAGAGCTGACTTTTGTGTAATTTGATTAAAGTGGAGGTACAGCATGTCTTAAATTAGTTTAACTTGGAAGTACTGGTTTAGAAGAGAAATTTTTCTTTGTAAAGGAGTTATTCTCTAAATTCAAGTAGTTCTATAAAAAGTTACACTATGACGTACTCAATATTTGCTTTTACTCCCTGTATAGTGAGTATGCATCTTTCAGCCAAAACAACCAAACATCAGCTTTATCTGTCCAGGGTCAGTCAGTATTAACAGCATGAACAAAAATATCTTCTGGTACCCAAGTGATGTCACTTCTCATTTTCATATGGTTCTTGTTCCATAGTTATGTTTTACTTGGACAGCAAGAGTTCCTTGGCCTCGCAGCATTTGAAATTTGTCTAAATCTCCAGTGTAGACAGGTAGGTCAGTCTGCTGCTATTAGGAACCAGGTGGGTGAAGCATTCTAAATTTACTCGATTTATTGCCAGAGGAGTTTGGAAGGTGCCCTGCTATGCCTGGAATGCTGTCTCTGGGGTCATCACGAGAAAACCAGGAGCTGATATACAGCTTCAGTATTAACTGAAAGGCAGAGTTGCTAGGCTCTGATTCAGCTGTCTCTGTAAGTTCATACCTAGCTTAAAAACAAAAAATTGGTGGTCTTGTTCACTAATGTCAGTGGTAGTACATGTGCATTGTTTGTGGTTGACATAAACTAAAAGCAGGAAGAGAATTCAGCTGCTTATTTCTTTAGGCAGCTGCTAGTTGCATCATCCTAATCCACTGCAGATAATAAGGTGGAAAATTTAAACAAAGCTTCTTAAAATAGTGTTAAAATACTTAATTGCAAGTGACAAATCAATCCTGATTTTTAGTTTTAAGTGAGATGAAAGAGTGGAATGATGAACAAACTTGAAATTTGCTGTTAAATGCTTCCAAGAGAGCTTTTGAAGGAAAATAAACACCATTTTAGAGGAGAGTTATGCTTTGTTCTACCTGGTTGTAACCCTACCTTTTTTTGCCAGTTGTCCTGGGTGCAAAGGATTGGATTGTGGTGAGTAATCTGTAAACTTAGACTCCTATGTCTTCCTAAAATCATATCAGGATTACTTGTCTATTTTATTCACTGTCAACAGACAATGATACTTGTACTGGAGGCTCATAATGCCATCTGATCATAATTTTTGAGTGACTTCTGAAATTCATATGGATGGAACCAATAAATTTCATGTTTTATGTTATGCTATTCTGTTTTGCAATTGTGTACAGTTCTGTTTTGCTAACATTTATCATATGAATGATAGTGGCTAGGGGCCATGGCATGATAAAATAACAGTCACTAAGAGTTGAATTTCAAGACAATCTAGGTGAGAAAGTTTGGAATACTACTAAAGTCTCTGGTGGTTGATATACTTTATACTGTAAATAAAAACAGAACATGAGTTGCAATCAAAATAGAGCTGACAGCAATAGGAAAAAAAAAAAAGAGCTGTACCATTTGGTTTCTTTTTCTCTGCTCCAGCTTCTCCCCCATCCCACACCCAATTTCTGTGTTAATTTGGCTGGTTTCACTAAGGGAAGACTAAATGATTGTGAAGTAGTCATTGAATCCTTGCCGCATTTGAGGCTTCTGAGACAAACAGGCTCTGAACTCAGTTTGAGATAAAGGAGCTGCTTTGGCCTTCAGTAGCCAAACCTTTGGGGAAGAGGGAAGGGCTCTGCGAAAGGTATGAGGACACAGTTGTGGACGGCATTAACTTATGCCATCATTTTCCTTCTGTCATGTACAAGAGTGCTGAGTCTGTAACCAGAATTCAGAATGTTTTCACCAGGAGCTTTAATTGCATTTGCCCAATGTTGTAATCTTTTAATCTGGACTTGAATGCGAGAGTTCCGTGCCAGCAACAAGTAGGCATAAATTTAACATCTGCTTGCTTCTCAATGGATTGTTCATAGTCTTGAAATATAGGCCACTTTTTTTAGGATGAAAAAAAAAGGCTAGCAACTTTCTATTTTTTTAAAAGATGTTATACTATGTCTTAGTGGGAATCCAGTCATGGTTATACAGTATAGAAGTTGCTTTCCTTGCAGTATTATAGCAAATACTTCAGTGGGTTTTTTTTCAGGAGAAAAATCTAAAGGAGTTGAAGAAGAAGCTGCAGAGAACTTCATGGAGCTGCACTGATTTGAAGACACTTTTTGGTGTGAAATTTGTCAGTGTAATGTTGTCATGCTTTCTGGAGGCTTGCAAAACATGGAAGAATGCATAAACCAGTGACTAGATTTTAATGTGCAATTGCTTATGATGAAGTCACATACAGTGTATGGACCAGATCACTTTCTTTGAGCGGTGCTTTGAATTTAGCTAAAGAAAAAGCTACAGTATATAACTTGAAGAAATCTTGGGCTGCATTAGTGTTACAGTAGGGCTGTATATGGCACTGGATGGTGCCACAGGAATATTCTTAGGCTCCTTCCTAAAGGGCACATTTTCAACTGGCTTTTGGAACATTGTAGAAAGTAGGTGTGTTTTTTTTTTTTTTTTGGAAATCATATAAGCTGAAAGGAGGATTTCATTTCCCACACACTGCAGATCCTCAATAGATGCATTCAAAACTTCAGTGCAAAACATACTAATAAACTTGGGCTCTCGTCTTGATATTTGTGTATGTGTTTAATTCTTTGAGATACTTTCAGTGTTTTCTGTTTCCTACAAATAGGAGAACTAGAATTTCTTCCTGTTTGTGGTGTGCTTATTTAAACAAAGTCAAAAACCCGGAGAAGCTGGAACTTTTCCCCTCCTCACTTAACAGCTGTTTTTAGCTATACCAGGCTGGCTAAAAAGATTGAAAAAGGATCTTGTGGAGTACTCATGTCCCATTGCTGCTAGAGCAGAAGCAGACATGACCAAAAAAAAGCTTTGGAATTGGTTATAAGGAGGAAAAAACTCAGCCTGATCAGAATGTCGTCTTCCCCCCCCCCCCCCCCCCCCCCCCCCCGAGTTTCCTGGAAGGAAACATAAAAAACATTCTTCTAGTCAGTGGCAGATAACGATGCATGAGAGACATCTGAACAAGGATAGAAGACAGGAGCAGCAGGAAATTTTCGTCTTCCCTGGTCCTTCTAGTAGCATTCCTAGAAGGCTGTTCACTGTTCGTACTTGCCCTCCGGCTTGTGGATGTCTTGCTCCCTTCGTGCTTCTAGACATACCGGTCCTTGTTCCTCACTGCTCAGTGGTGCTTCCTCTCCCTTTACTTCAACAGTTTTGTTTCCAATGCAAGCCATCACTTTGCCCCCAGAGTATCAAAATGAATATTGATGGGTGGAGGTCACAACAGTGAAACTGCCTTGGTAAGCTCTGCGGCGTAGCACCTCTTCCTCTGTTCCTGCTCTGGGCGGGTGCGATGTTCGCAAAGTTAATGTCTCTTTACTCTGCTAAACAAGGGAAAGTTTCTCTGTAGCCGTGAGTAATGACCACCTCAGTATTAAAAGCAGAAGCTTAGGTTCTGTGGAAACTGTTGCTTCCCACTTAGCCAAGGGAATCTTACATTAGAGGGTAGGAGTACCTGAATAGAAATAAAAATCAGGTTCTGTAGGCAATGGTTTTGTATTAACATCAAGTTATACAAGCCTCCTATCAGAAATGAGATGAGAGTTTTTTTTTAATAAACTTTTCTTGATTTCCATAGCTACATTTTTTTCTGCACTTAAATACTGAGTGAATTTTTACATTATGTAGCACTGCAGTATGTCTGAGAACTGCTTAGTCAACAAAGTTCAGTCTAAAGAAACCGGATCTTATTAAAACAAGAAACAATTGCTCTAACCACAAAGTTATAAAAGAAAACCCACAAAACCTCTTTTGGGAGTTGTGTATTTTTAAAAAGACATCAATGCGGCTTTGTTTGTTAAAGGGTACGTGGAGTAGGTTTGTTTGTTAGGTCCCATCTCCATACCTCGGTTACAAATGTAGAGACTGCAACTTCTAAAAGTTAATAGCTGTGCAAATATAAGTGTTTTCCTTGTGAGACACAGGGACTTGTTTAAACTGCAGAGATTCAGTGAGGGGTATGTGGAGTGTTGCAGCTTAAAATATGGTAAAAGTAATCTTTTTTCCTAGAAGGGTAAGGGAGCTTTTTAATAGGCCTGGTGGGAACTGCCTGAAAGCTTTTGTGAAGTGTCTTTTCTGTGTGCCATATGGTGCTGAGGATATAGGAGGAATGAGCGTTTCTAATTTGTGGTGAGCATGGGAGAAAAGTGGGCTGTCTTTAGAGCCGAGACAAAAACTGGGTCTGTGTTTCAGAGATGTGTTAAGATAGACACTCCCTACAAAAAAAAGAAAATGGAAATTACCTCATATCCTGTACATTACTTCCATTTAAAGACTAAAGATCCTAGCCAGGTATAGCAAAGCAATTCTTATGACTGGGAACTGGTGAGTGTTTGCTCCGAAGAGGTCTTAGGAGTGACTGAATTTGAGCTGCCCGTGTTGAGGTCTGTTTCATTATGTATATCCTATCTGTTTGATACCAACTGCGCATTAAATATGATGATTGCTTATATGATGCAGTACCTCATTTAAACCTAAAGAATAAGGTTTGTTTGTTTATGAAATTAACGTATAGAAACCGACTCAGCTGCCACTGAAAGGCTTAAAAAGATCTACTTTGAGAAATCTTTCCAGAAGAATTATAGTTACTGGAAAAATTTCAGCTAAATTTGCGCTGTCTAGTTGCAGTGTGGGTGAAGACAGCTGTATCCCATGAGTTGAGCCTAGATATACTTTATTTTTAGAAAAGTTTAAGAGGAGATTTTGCTTTCCAAATTGAAGAAACACTTCTGTTCTGGTTAGTAAAATTAGCAGTAATTTTGATAAAGTCTATTGTAGCTTAAGAAAAAGTTGTTTTCTCAGTTGTTCCTGGTCGATTATTCTATATTAAAAAAGCAAGCTGGATATTGATAGTTAGGATGAGCTTTGAATTGAAGTCAAGTTGCTGTAAAATTTTTTTTCTTGTGTTCTTTAAGAGTTGTATGTCTTTAGGCTATGTATTTTTTGATTTTCATTTCTTCTTTTTTTTTTTTTTTTTAAACAAATTGGTCTATATGTAGATTGGTACAGCTGAGAAAGAAACACATCTTGGTGGCAGTGGAATTTTTCCCAGTGACTTCTTGAAATAAAACATTACTCTTGGTTTTTGCCTGGTGACAGCTTTCTATCTGCATCCAAATAATGTGTTCTCTATAATCCAAACTACACAGACGTATGAGAATTACTCCTTTTCTGTTATGTTTGTGCACAGGTGCATGCACACGTGCACACACACACACACACACACACACGAGAAAGAGGGAAATATATTAAAAAAAAAAAAAAAAGTTTCATGATCTAGAGTGGAAATGGTTAGAATAAAGCAGCCATGCTGTCAGTGGCGGGTCGTATAACCCTGTCCCAGAAGAAATTGGAGCATGAGATGCTTATAACTGTGCTGCTGAGATGTTGCCCTGCTTCCCCCCCCCCGTGCTCGCCCTCCCCTGCCTGAGATCCTGGGGTTAAAAGAGTTGTGGCAATACAGTAGTGCTGTGCACTAGCTGGCAGTGGTGCTGGTACTGTGAGTTACAACAAGCATAAGAGATAGAAAATCGTTGTAAAACTAAAGAGTTTCAACATCTTTGTTCTTCCCTCTGTTGCTAGTAAATAGATGCATGAATACTTGCAAGCATAACACTAGTAAACTTTAAAAAATTGCTTTTAAATGTGGACCAAACTGTCCGTATGTATGAACCAAATGATATTTAGGGCCCATGTAATTTTTTAAAGCCCATCTAAAAAGGACCAAAGTAGCCAAGACCCATTTTGGCAAGTGGAGTAAACTTGCAAGGAAATGCTGCCTCTGGAGTGCTGTACAGCACTAGAATTTTTAAGTACTGTGCATATTGGCACACTGCAACTTCTGTTGCTTCTGAACAGCAATCTTTAAAAGCAGCTGATCAGGGACCTTCAGTGCTATCTAGTCTAGCTTGAGCAGCCTGGCAGCTCTTAACACAAGCTAATGTCTGAGTTAAAGACCTTCTGCTTTGTGATGGCTTTGTGAATGGCTTATTCAGCTGGAAAATACAGTGAACAAAGGAGCTGGAAATATTTTGTCAAGTTGGTGATCTCACAGTCCAGAGAGCCAGCTACTGATTATAAAGACTTGTATTGTATAACACAACAGCAAGTGCATAGAAAAACACAGATCTTATTCTCTTTCTTTCTTTATTAATGTTTGAATAATTATTTTTGCCTAAAGAGAGTGTGAATGTGGGTATGGTGTATGTTGTCAGTAATTAACATACATTTTTCTAATAGACTAGGCAGATTGAATAGGAAAATGAGGATTATTTTTAACTTTGAATTTGATTTTTGACTTTTGGGGGGAGTTGAGAGAGAAGCCTGCAGAGCTCATTGTGATTAAGTTTTTTTTACTTCTTTGCTATGTTAAGTTGCACTGTTTCTGTGGAGAGTAGGATGAAGGAAAAGGTTCCTCTCCCTCAAATAATTTAGTGTCAATGTTGGCAGGAGACAAAATGTGATTTGTAAGGCATTAAAATTTGACTAACCCGGATAAATACTGGGCTCAAAACTACAAACGGCAACCGCAAGCATAGTGGAAGGAATTGTGTCATTGGTGCAAATAATTTTTTTATTGCTATTTGATTTTATCTAGACTTTACACTGAAATTCTGATTCTTAAGTATGACTTTTTTCTCCTGCAGGTTGGAAAAGAGACTGTGCAGACAACAGAAGACCAGATCTTGAAAAGGGATATGCCACCTGCATTTATCAAGTAAACTCATTTATATTGTCAAATCTTCTATTGTAGGTACAGGAGATATGCCCCAGTGATAGGTCATTGTTACTCATTCTTGTGCAGATTAGAAAATAAGTAGCTCTCTTTGTGGGCTTGAGGCTCACCTTCTTCAGAAATGACCTTTCAGCAAATAGTGACTTTCTTGTTACATTTTATTTGTTTAGATGCGTTTCTGTCTATACATGTCTTCCTTATGTCTGCTTCAAAAATAAAAATGTTTCATAGTAACCATGGCACTTATCTGCGTGCTGTTTTTTGGCATTTAACAGTGCCAAAGATAATGTGTGGTGTTCTCACAAAGTCTCTTCTTTAATTTGATTGGTGAAATGTGAATGTGGCAATATAGCCAGTTTATGCGTGGTATCACTGCTTGGAAATCTAAGGCAGTTGAAGAGCCGTGACCGACACTTTTAATTAAGTTCATGGCTCAGTATTGAAGACAAATAACTTTTTCCTTTTACTATTCTAAGTCTTAAAAATGATGCATCATTTTTTTCCTGTTGTGAAACTACCAAGCTTTTTACTATCAAATGAGAAACTTTAACTGGGATGATTCTGCCTTACAAGTCACTGAAAGCAGTATTAGCATTCTCTGCTGATGTTTACAAAATGAATGAATATCTTACTATATTCTTGAAGGCAGAAGAGGCAGATATTCCAAATCAGAAAGCACTGAGGCAACTAGGAAAATAATAGAATGGAGAACAGAGGTGATGTTGAAAGAGAGATTTTTGTGAAACAGTGAATACAGATTTATTTTGTTGTGTTGCAGGTTGACAGAACAAACAAAAAATGGCCAGGACAAGATGGTATTAGTCAGACAGCAGTAAAGGTTCATGAATGAAATAGCTGAATTATTAGTGACGTGTAACCTCTCACTTGAGACTACCTGGTATGTCAGAAGTGAATGTGGTGACGCTGTTTGGAAAAACTTTCTAGGGGAATCTAGGAAGAGGAGGACAACAGGTCTGGCATCCTTCAGGGCAAATAACTGGAAGAGAAGAGAGAGAATAACAGAGATTATAGAGAAGAGAATTAACAAGCACCCAAGTAAATAGAGTTTGTTTTGGGTGAACTGACCATGTTTCTGTAGAGGCAAATTCTGCCTTATCAGCCTCTCATGTTCTTAGAAATATCAGGAAGATCGGTAAAGATAATCCAAGTGATACAGTCTGCATGTAGTTTTTTGGCAAAATCTAAAAGCATTTAAGAAAAAGTAGGTACAGGATAAGAAGGGAAGTTCTTTTATAGAAAATAAAAGATTCAAAGTGAAAAGAAACATGAAATAGTTAGCTCTGACAATCATGGGAGTCATCAGCAGGGTTCTGCACAGATCTGTGCTGACTCTGGTGGTTTTTAACCATATTCACAAATGCCCTGGAAACCAGGGTAAGCAATGAGGTTAAAGAACTTGCTGGTGACTAGAAGTCTGATGCAAGATAGCGAGGATGATGAATGACTGAGAAATTACAGCAGGACGTAATTAAAGTGAATGACTTGGTATCAAGTGTAGATTAAATCATTTTGATAGATCTGAAATGACAGACATGGGTGAGTAGCAACTTTAGCTTCATATAGGATGTCTGACTCTGAACTGATCATCACTCTGAGCGAGGAAGATCGTGGAGCTCTGATAGATTGGTGAGAGCATCCGTTGCATGCTCAATCAAAAAAGGATTATCAGCAAAGGACTAGGACTGTAGTGTCACTCCTGCTCCTTCAATACTACATGCGCTTCGGTCTCTCAGTTTTAGAAAGGATGTAGCAGAACTGGAAAAAAGTGCATAGAAAGACTTAGGGAATGGTAAAAGTTATGGAATGGCTTCTGTATAAGGCAAGGCTGGGGAAGCTGGAGCTCTTCAGCCTGGAAAGGTGCCAGAGGGGAGATGGGGACGTTAGAGGTCTAAGGAGCTATGAGTTGCATGGAGTTGTGGATAACTTCCACTGCTCTTGCAGTGCAAGAACCTGAAGGCAGCATTATATTAAGCTTATAGTTTAAAAAACAACAAAAGGCGAAGCTTCTTTACACAGTAAGTGCTGTCCTGAATTCTTTGTGTTGGTTTGGAGGATAACAGGCAAGTACTTAGAGGAATCTATTGGGGGTTATCAAATAGACAAACCACAGGAAATCCCATGAGCTGAAAATAGTTGGAGGATGGGAGAGTGCCCAGAGGAAGTATGATAAATGCTTGTCTTGTTCTTAGCTTTCCTTAAGCGTTCACTTGCAGCTTTTGGAGACAGGATACTAAGCTAAATGGGCCTTTGATACAATCCAGACAGTATTTCTTATGCTATATTCCTGGTTTATGACCTTGTTTGGTTGAGTTTTTCAGAATTGTTTTTGTGTTTTGAGGGAGGGTTGTTTGGGGGTTTTGGATTGGTGTTTTTGGAGCGGATGTGTGAGTTGAAATGAGACTAAAACTTTTTTCTTGATCCTGGGGAGCTGTATATAGTGTAATTTTGTTTGTGCTTGTTTTTGAGGATGTGTAGAGTTTTTGGTTGATTTCCAGCTTCTTGTTCACTAAGGGGAGTAAGGGAGTAAGGAAAAGAAACTGCCTTCGAATTGCTACACTACAATCAGCCTCTAATGATATTTACCAGATTCTGAAGACTTAGTAGTCAAATTACTATAGAAATGTGATGTGAGCTTAAAGAATTCTTTAGTGGTGCACTGCTGAATAGCAGCGTTTTTTGCTGAGTATAAGAACTTTTCCTGCAAGAATTTGTGACTGTCTTGTAGTACAATGAAAAATGAGAAGCAGAACTAATAATGAAACCTTTTTCACACACAGTATCCTGGATAGGATAATACAAATAACGGATGACCTTTTTGAGTGATAGCCTATTAAATTTGTTGTTTTTCAGTTAATCTAGAGCTTATATCAAAAAGAGCTAGTACGTGTTAACAGTTCTTTATTCACATGATGGAACATACTGTCACTGACTTCTCTGATGTAGGGAAAAGTGACAGCTGTGAGTGAGCTGCCAAAGGAGCTCTAGCTGCTTCTGTGTTAAAGAGCAAGACTTGGATGTAGGAGGCAAAATGGAAGAGGACTGTTGTTTTTTAAGGGGAGGGGTGTTTGTATCTAAACTGCTGATTCAAGAATTGGCAGTCATCTTTAGGAGGTCCTTCTGCAGGACTCGCCCAGATTGGACTGGTAAGGAACAGTGTGCTTGCTCTAGCACTGCATTTCCTGCTCGCGTGTTTCCCACTCAAAGGGACCACCAGACCTGGAGGGAACCATGCCTGGAGGAAGATGGAGTTATTCTTTTAAAACTACTTCTTCTTCTTCTTCTTCTTCTTTTATTTATTTATTTATTTTTCTTTTCATTTGCCTGAGACTGACATTGAGGGTGTAGTGAATCTTTGTGGCACTCTGTGCAAAGTTTTCCAGTGGGAGTGTGATTACAACCAGCGGCGTTGTTAGTCACGAGGAGGCTAACATGCATCCCTTTGCTTGCTGGTGACATAAACCACCTTGGAAGCATTGACCTAGAGTTAAGAAATGCTGTGTTCTGTACCTTAATTGTCTTGGTCCATAGGCAGTATATGTAACGGATGGAATTTAAATCAGATGGTTTTGCTGGGTGTTAATATTACTTGTTACAATTCTGTTGTAATGAAGGAAAAAGCTGTAATCTCTATGCAAACAATAGGGTAACATCTGAGTTATTTGCACTTGGAACAAAAATTTATCTGCATTTAATTTGCACACAAACTCATTTAATAAACAAAACCATAGCACTATTTGTATTAACACTGTTTTTGTAGCCCAGCTGGAGCAGCATTACTGGTAATCTCTATTAACAAAGCTATGTTTCTATAAAGTATTTACTTTTAAAATTGTATTTTTGCAGCTGTAGGTAATTAAACTGTAGTGAGTAAACTCACTACAACTTGAGCGGTTAGGAATTGAAAAAAGTGCTGTTCCCAGATATCTTATATTCTAAACAGCCACTTGTGTTTGGGAGAAGCAGAGATCAGTCTTAAATCCTGAAAAATAATGTGGAAGTTCAGCGTAAGTTGCAGCTTTTCCTCACACTTCATAAAGAAGATGCCAACAGGAATGAAGTTGGTTGAATACTGGAGGTTGTTATAGTTGGAAAGATCTTAACCTGTGTGACTTCTCTACATAGAATTTGGCAGGTGTTAATATAGATTTGTAGTAATTGAGCCTCTAAAATAAAAGATATGCATTCTTTTATAGTGGTGTCTTGTTAAGTTATGATATAACATAGGGATTTGGATATTTGCAGATTAGTTTGGCTTTCAGGAGGTGCTACTTTTTTAATTGCTTCATAGACTTCAGATTACCAACAGAATATCACATAGGCAAGTGATAGGATTTTGTTGGATATCTGCATTTTTCCTCTTGTTATCAGAAATATTGAAAAATGCCTAGAGGGCACTACTTTAATATTTCTTGTTTTGATAAATATTTTGGAACAAATTAAAAATTTTTAGCAAGAAAAATTTTATTTCTGAGATCACACTAGTGGATTCTATGATTAATTGGTTGTTCAGTATGGAGATTTCTTCGGTTTCTATCATTCGAATGCCACTTCAAATTAACTGCTAAACTGATAGCAGTTGATAACTTCGTGTAAAATTACCCATCTACTGATTAGATTGTTGTTGGACACCTGTGTATTTTTTGTGGAAATATCAATTCCTATAAACCACCAATGTACTATGTGTGACTTCAGCTACTCTAGTCTTTACATTAAAAAATAAAAAAGGGGCATGATACTCGTTGAAAAAAAATACAAATTTGAAACAACTTTTCAGTGAATTGAACAGAATGATGTGTCACTTTGAACATAATAAAGTCCAATACAAAGTACCAGTAAGCTGAAGTAGAATACAAAAGATGAATGATGATAGGTTTTCACATTGCAGGTGTTTTAGCAACTGAGTTTATGAAAAATTTTACAATAAGAGTAGGCTTTCATATTTTTGAAAGCATGCAGACATTTTGATACATATGGATCCAATTACGTTACAACTATATTAGGATCTGGTTATGTCTAAGAATAAGAGCATCAGCATATAAAGTCCATATTGAATTTGTTTTGTAAATACGGTGATGTTGTCCGATGTTACAATACAATTTTGTTTAAACGTCTGACAACTTTTTCCACTTTTGGCCTTTGGGTTGTGATTTTATTTGTAAGTCAACAACCTGATCTTCAGAGAGAATTAAAGTTTTACTGTTTTATTAGTGTGTAACTTGCAGACCTTTTTGTGATTTGGATTCTGTAATTTTTTTTTTTGACATTGGAAGAATTTCAGCTTTATCCAGTAAGTAATCAAGCATCCCCTTTCCCATTTGCAAGCTGGATAAGATCTGTGCAGTCAGGCTCTGAGTGCAGCAAAGAATGAGTGTGGGGAGGATATTCCACAAAAACTAGCATTATCATTAATTATTGTAGCTCTGTGGTTAATTTTTTCCATCTATTTAAACTTAAGAATTTTTTAATCTTATAGCAAAATACATACGTGAAGTACCTGCCTATCCAAAATTTTCTATACTGGTTCTGTTGTGCGCTGCTGTGGGTGGGGTTTCTGTACGTGCAGAATACAGATTATACAACATAAACATGAAGCAGCAAAGACTTCTTATCTCAGCAGCAATTTAATTAAGTTGTAGTGGTAAATTCACCTTAGCCATGAACTACTATTGAGAACTTTTTAATGTTGTGTGTGTTTGAGTCTTTTTTCCTTTTTATGCGACAACAAGCAATTCATTGCAGTGAATTAAATTATTCCACCCTCCCCATTTTAATCGTTTTTTCCTAGTGTGTTGCCTTTGGCAGGGGGGCAGGAATCTATTTGAAAAAAGCAGCTCACTTCTCCTCCACCCTCCTTTCTTGCACACAGTAGTGCCCGTTCCTGAACTCTTTTGAATATACTGGGAAGTTTATACAAAAAAGGCGTTATACAAGTAAAACACAAAATTAATTTTAAAAGTTTTTTTAAAAAAGTTTGTTTATTTTAAAAGTTTTAAAACCTGGAAAATAAGTCTTTGAATCTTTTGAAACTTTATTCTTTGGTAAATTGTGGGGATTTCTGGGGTTAATGCACATTTGCATTAATTCATTTGTTCACGAACGCAAAAGCCAGCCTTGAGATAATCATTATTATTAAACAACATGACCATGAAATTGAGCTGTAGGAAATGAGGTATTTCTCAGTCTGTGGCTCTGGCTGAGTGAATAAGTGATATCTGCTTTCTTAGCAGCGTTGGAAAAAATAAACTTGATGTGGGGAAATCTACTTCAATGAAGTTAGCTGACTTTGATTTTTACAGCTAAGTTCACTGCATATTCATGAGCAGACCATTCCTGCTCTCTGCCTTAAAGTCCTATATTTTTTTACTTAGTTATGAGTTACCACCTACTGTATGGACCAGATGTCACACTGAAGAGTAGGGTATGACAGTGGCATTGCTTATCTGGGGAGCCATTAGCTGAAAACCTTACTTTCTGAAAAAAGATTTGTTTTACTGTAGTAGGTATCTGATTTATTGTTGTAGTCAGTGGTAGGAGTAAACATTATCCTCAGGCCATTTGCATGAGAAAGAAAATAAAAAGGAAAATGAAAAAACTGTGCAACTTTCTTATATGATTTAACTGAAAGTCTGAGATAAAGGAATATACCTAAATGCTCACTAGAGAATGAGCTATGATGAGCATGAAAAAAGTAATGATGGGAGATAGTATTGCTGAAATAAAAGGGATTAAT
The DNA here is from genome assembly GCF_003343005.1 of Rhea americana. Classification (NCBI taxonomy): domain Eukaryota; kingdom Metazoa; phylum Chordata; class Aves; order Rheiformes; family Rheidae; genus Rhea; species Rhea americana. The sequence continues at coordinate 1,761,755 of NW_028186490.1, forward strand.
GTTTGTTGGAACTTGGAGCAACTTGAATAGGCATATGATACTTGCATATGCATAGCATCTGTGTACTGGACTTATTTATGTTTCTCTTAAACAAGGTAAGAGAATGGAGGAAAGTCTTGGTCAGTGTAGTCAATAACTACGGTCATGATCAGGGTAACTACTATAGAAGCAAAGTTTGAATTTTATATTTCTCTAAGCTGTTGTGGAATGATTACAGCAAGCAAACAAAATGCAAAGCTTTTTAATGTTCTTAATTGTCATGTGAAATGGCTTGATAAAAAATAACTTAATTTTAGAGCTCCCTTGCTTCTTATAGTACCTTTTGTATTATTGTAATTGCACATTATAATGTCTTGTAAATCCTCCTTCCTGTTCTTAAATACGGAATTTCAACCTGCCTTTTCAACCTGTTGATAGTTCTGAATTTTACCTGAAATTTAATACCTTATCACTAAATCTTATGGCTATTTAAAATGCTATTTATGTAATGAGTGCTAATAAACTTTAAAGTTGGAGTGTAGCTCTGTCAGGTAGAGAATAGTCTTGAGAATCTTGTTTTTTTAATAGGATGTTCTTTTGTCTTACTGTTTAGCAATAATTTAATATTTATTAATTGCAATTGCCTCTTGAATGCTAAGGCAAATATAAGGATGATAAAAAGTTAGTAATTTGAGTTGGAAACCCTAAAACAATAATTGTACCTTCCCTTCCCCAGTCATTCAGAATAAAAGATGTTTTGCCAAGTTAATGTTGGGTCCTTTCCTTAACAACATTCTGTATTGACTGCTGTGTATGGAGTGCTTGAAATGTTCCCTAAATTGGAAGATTTCCTGACTTCAGAAAAAGCATGTCATACAGATGCTATCTATTTTCTTGTTAACATAAATATCTTTACTTGTTAGACTATAAAGGTAGAGAATGATTAATTTGCTTGCAGCATTTCAAGTAGTGAGGTTGAAAACAAATCCTTCACCATTTTCTCAAGTGTGTTACCTTACAGACAGAAATAACCAGCACATTTTGTCTGATGACTTTTTCCACAGAGTGGAGAATGCGTGCACCAAACTTGTTCGGGCAGCCCAGATGCTGCAAGCAGACCCTTATTCCGTCCCAGCTCGTGACTATCTCATTGATGGATCGAGAGGCATCCTTTCTGGAACGTCAGACTTGCTTCTGACATTCGATGAAGCTGAGGTAGGCGTCTCACCACAGGTGACACAGGTCACAGCAATATTGCATTAATGGCAATGTCCACTTAAGTGAATTAGCTAATGTAAACTATTGAGTAGAGCTGAATGTGGTTTTGACTGTTAGCTTCATTGAAAGCATATTTTGCATTTCTGTCCATCAGAAGAAGGTTTATTTTGTTGTTGTATTTTGTTAAGAGTATCTTTGTATGACACAATGGTTTTGTTTGTGTTTGTGATTGCTCATTGAAAGGGCCAGATTCCATCAATGCTGACTTATGTTTTCCTGCCATTTTGCTGTCTTCCCTGAACCTATAACTGACCCTTACATTCTCCATATCCCTTCACTGAAAAGTCCTGGCTATTTCCTAACCTCTTTGGCTATCTTTACTTGACCCTGTTAACTGGCAATTCAGTTGGCCTAGTAAAGGGGTAATCCAAGTTTAGACTGTCGGCTGGTCAGTTAGAGGATGTGTTCTGATAAATGTAACAGTTGTTGCATTTTGGCTGTTGCAGAAGCCAAAGAAATGGCTCAGAGGTGCTGTTTTCAGCACCTCAAATGAAAAAGGAGAAATGCACAGGAGAACTTAAAAAAGGAGGCATTGAGTGTTTTGTTCTTGAAAATCTGCCTTTATGTTGGAAATCTTTCTTTTACTCTTGTGATCCTCTTACTGGAAGTATGAGGTCTTACGCTTTTCTTAATAGCAAATGTCATGCCTTTAAGAGGGAATGAAGCTAGCACTACTAGAACTGCTGATAATTCTGAATTTTACCTGTGCAACAACCTGTTAATCTCTGAAATCATTATATTACTCTTCCTGCTGCTCTGCGTAGTCTGACACAGCATCCTTGTGTCTCATTCAATCAGCTCATAATGCTGTTGGTATGTTCTCCTGAAATAAGGATAATGCTGTGGGACTTCACTGTGGCACTAGTGATTATACATTATTTTAAATGTTTTTAACTGATACTGCCAAGTGTTAAAGGACATGATTGCAAGGAAGTAAGCTTGACAGCATTTAATCTCCCTGCTTTTGGTGTTTAGGAAAGGCGTTGACTTTTATGGAGTTAATGCTTCCTTGAACTCTTCTCTGACCACTGCATGTTAAAAGAAAAATACTACTCTGGAATGACTGACTTTTCACAGATAGGAAACTTGGCATGTCTCTATCTACTCTTACTATATTTCAAGATAAACTAATATTGGGACAAGACTGAAGTGAGTTTTAGAGTAAATTATGATCGACTGTTATGCAGACTGAGCACTGCATGTGGCTGATGCAAATGAAATGTTAACAAAGTCATTCTTCAATGAGAATTGTATGTGTGGTGTTGGAAATGTAGTTCAGGAAGTAAGAAGATTAGGTTAACCAGAAGAACTCTGTTGTAGCTTTAAACATTAACTAAAAAAGTAAGTAATCAACAGCTAAGGCGGAAGTCCAGAGGTGAATAAAGTACATAATCTTCATAGACAGATTTTCCTGCAAGGCCTAAGAGGTTAGATGTACCTTTCCAACTGGAATGCTGGATAATGTTTTTTCCATATATAAAGCTGCATTGTGGATACTATTTTCTATGAAAGTTTTGAGTCTACTTTTCCTTGTAATTTTGTTTTGAGATTTAAATTACGTGTTTTCTATTGATGAAATTGCAAAGAAAAATTTTGAATCGGGCATGCCAACCTGTACTTAAATGCACCTCTTTGTTTCTTTTTCCCCTGCTATCCTTCAATTGTCATGAAAGGTGAAAACACTGAAAGGAAGCTTTTGCATTTGTGATGAGCAGTGGAATGCTGATTAGATTTTGTCTTTGTTAATACAGCGTTCTTAAGTAATTGAATTGTGGGTCACCTAATTAGCATCCTCAACCTGTGTGATTACCCGTGCATTATGTGAGCAAATGCTGTACCTGTTCTGTTCTAATGATAGACTTGCATTTCTAATTCAAGTATTATTTAGCTTCATCTAATAAATGATGGAATGTTCCTTTTTTAGGTCCGTAAAATCATCCGTGTCTGCAAAGGAATTTTGGAATATCTGACTGTGGCGGAAGTAGTAGAGACTATGGAGGATTTGGTGACATACACAAAGAATCTAGGGCCAGGTTTGATTTGCTGCAGTATATCATAAACATATTAAGTGTAGTCTTTTTCTTTCATCCTTTTTTTCCCCACACTCTCCCAGCCAAATTTAAAGTGTTTAGACAATGATAAAGCAGTTGCTTTGAAAGTTTCTGGAAAGCGTTTTAAACTACTGTTTTCTGATTCACATTCTCTTAAGAATGCAGAAGAGTCGAGATATGTGCTGTGTGGATGATATGTAGTGTACTTCTTCCACACTACATTGTGTGGGAAATAAGCCTGCGTTTGCAAGAGTAAAATAAAAAAAATGAAGGAGATATAATTAAGCATTTGTGGCTGAAGTCCATTAGGAGTATAACATTTCAGTACTGAGATGGTTAGGTCAACAGGAGTTTCTTGGAGTAGTATAAGCTAAATGCTCTATATTAACAGCTTGCTGAGGTTGCAGAAATAGCATTCATGCAGTACTATACAAAAGCTCAGCTGTTATCCTTTTCCTTCGTTATGTGGTGCTCCTTCACTACTTGCTACTTCACAATGCTACATCACACTCTTTCATTGGTGGAAATAAATGATTGGTAAGTGAAGTGCTGGGCTGATACAGAGGAAACCTATTAATGTTACAGTCATCTGCTACCAGTACTTTAGTTTCAGCAAGCATAAAGTAGGTTAAGTATTATTTAACAAAAGCATTCTATGAAATTTAGGTGTTGTGGTAGTAGTGTAGGAGAACATTGGAATTGAACTAAAGTTGAACTAAAGTATGTTAAAAACAGAGCAGGAGTTCAATTAATGTCGTCTTGTTAAACGGTGGCTACACATGCACACACTTATATGTGTGTGTTCATAAGAATACATACGTAGCATAAGAACTAGTTCATAGAGGAAATTAGATACTTACAGACTAGAAGCTGTCTTATATCACCGAGCGTATTTATTCTACTTGATATACTTGTGGATTATATTGTTTAGCATATGCAGATTATATTGTTTAACAAATGCTTATAGTTTAAATTCCATGTGAAGGTATAGTGTGCTAATTTCTTTTATCTCCATAAGAAGTTTACTTTCAACTAAATTCATTTTGCTTCATTTTGAAAGGGAAAAAATGAAGCAAAAAAGGCAATCATCACTTTCCATGAAATTCATTATTTTATCCAGTATATGCAATTATATTTTCTCCTTGGTCGTAATCCTCTATCTTTAAAATGGAAGTTTTCCTGAGCTTCTAATTACTCTACTTGGCTCAGACACAGCAGTTGGGACTTCTCTCTGACATAATTTGTTGCTCCATGTTTATAATGGAGGGGATAAGTGTTTGACAAGTATCTAATTTCTTTGTCAGAAGTGCAGTGTAGGTTTATGCCCATGTCCCAAATGAGCTTCTCTAAATTCATGCTGTTCTGGATACAGAGCTAATCTTATGCTTCTGGCATGCTCTAAAAGCATTGTCTTTGCCTGAATTAAATGTCACTTAACAATTACTGCCCTGGTCCGCAAAACCTTAACGTTTTGTGCTGTTAGTCCTTATTCCCTTTAGTTATATCACTGGACATCTGATCTTACTGTCAGCTTAAGCACTATATGAATATTCAGGAATATGAGCGTGTACACTTAAAAATCAATAAAGTGCTTATTGGTTTTAAGTTGGAAGTAGAGAGGAGTATGATCACCTCTTTAGGTTTTGGTTACTTGAAAATAGAGATGCTTTTGCACAACATGCCAGTCTATGCTGGCCATGTGGTGGTCCCCCTTGCTAGGTTAGCTTAAGATTCTGAACTAGTAGAAAATTAACTCAGCAAAAGAATATGTTGCTTTCTGCCAGTTGTGTGTGTCCTGGAAGAGGGTGGGACTATGGTAGTATCAATTTAAATCAACTTAAATAGTTATTGAGCTGAGCCCAAAGTTTCCACATGTGTTATGTGGTAAACCTCAAAAATCTTACCCCTTGAAGACGGATTTACTCTAGAATAAGTTTAATTCTTCTCTCACTTTTTTTAGACCACTGAAATATTACTAGTAGAACTTTCTTTAAAGAAGTAAAATAGATAAAATTCTTGAATTGTATCCTGTAAAACCTCAAGACAAAGTCTTTGAAGGCAAAAAGAAAAATGTAACCATGATGTTTCTTTTTCCTGTCATTCACACTTAAGGCTTTGATCGAATCTTAAAAGAAAAAAAGGAAAAAACCATAAATTAGTTTCCAGTGTTCATGAGGTGACTCGGTGTCCTGAAGTAGCTCTTTATTTGTGTATTCCTGTTTTCTCTCTGGAATTTTAAATCTAAAATTTTGAAGCTTTCATTCTACCTTGCCTAGTAAGTAGCTTTTGAATCTATACTTCTCTGAAGTATCTGGAATGCAGTTTAAATAACAGGTGCTAATATAAAAGTTCTAACCTTGAATGTGGTTGTTGTAACTTGTTATACTTTGTTCCTGTTTAGAAAGCTCAACTGTTGCAAGTCAGGCTTAATGTTACATTTCTTCATGTATGACTATGTTTAATTACTTCAATCTCTAGGAATGACAAAGATGGCCAAAATGATTGATGAGAGACAGCAGGAGTTAACGCACCAGGAGCATAGGGTTATGCTGGTAAACTCCATGAATACTGTGAAGGAGCTATTGCCAGTACTTATTTCAGGTATTTTCTACTTTAATTTTTAATACCAGTCTGGATCTGTGTCTGTTCTTAGCTGGAATTCCAATCTCTTATGTTTATTTAAAAATAACAGCCTTGACATTGCTTCTACAAGTATGTTGTAGAATGGTATGATTTGTTCATGACTTAGTTAGAAACATGGTGTAAATGTAATGCACCTAGCTGTAAGTTCTGCACACTTGAAATTAGAACAAGTCTAATGACATACTGTTAACCATAGATGTAGCATAACATGTACCTTGTGTATTGGATTTACTGATTTCTTTTAAATGGCGAATCACTTCCTCGATTATGAACACTTAAATAGTTGTCCTTTAACATGTATTCACAACCTTGCATTAGTATCATCTTGCAAGAGTAGCGAGGGTCAAGGTTGTGACATTGAGGGCTGAGTCCTAGAGACCTCATCCCCATTTCCTTTTGTGTCTAGGCACCAGCAATACCTCAGGCTGTGCTGAGCCACGTACAGGCAGGTGCTGGAGGCATTAGCCTGTTCAGGCAGCCTGTGGGGGAAGAGCAGAGGAACATGTTGGAGGTATACTAATGCTTGAATCGAGCTAGTTGGAGTAAAGTGGTTTCTTTTATCAGACGTCTCCCCTCTTCTCTGCTCTGATTTTTACTTGTTTAATAACTGTAAATAGGGTATCCTCCTACTACATTTTTCTGGCTCTTTTCTTGGCGTATTATGATATGTCTTATGTTGAGGAGGAACAAAAAATGCAAACGTAATTCCTGGTTTAGGAGTAAACTTAGATCAGAGCTTACTCAATTTAAGTGAGGAGGGGTATGCGGTCTCTGTTGCTGAGATTTGAAGGAACTTTTAAAAGTACCATTTTATCTTCTCTTTGCCCCGTCTGTAAATATATTCAGTGTAATAAGTGTGTTGCAGGTGTGCGTAAGCTTGGCTTCTGTATGCATTCAGAGGTGTTCTGAGCATCTGTTATCTGTCTTCAGCTGCTGTTTATTTGCCATTCTAAAGGTTGATGGTTAATGGTGTGAATGGAGAGCATTTGATAGCTGTCTGTGTGGTGAATTGTAGATTAGCTGAAGTGAGCTATAATTGTAGTCAGATTCTCAGCAATAATAATTGAGGAGTAGGAATGAGAGTAACTCAGATCACGGGTGGCATGATAGCAATTGGCCACTAGTGTTGTAAACCTAGTTGAAAAACAAATTAATGGCTTAGTAATACAAAATGAAGTTCTGATAGTAGTTTGTGGATCCCACTGCACTGAACAATCACCACTTCACAAGCAAGGAGCTAATGACATTGCATGCAGACTGTGCTAGTAATCAGACATAAACTCTTTTAGCATGTGCTGAAACCCATATTCTGATGTTTAACAATGTTGTTAATTACAAAGTATGAATACGACTGGGACAAGAAAACTATTATTGTGCCAGTCTAGTTAACATGAGTTCTCGTGCCTATGTGATATTGGTAAAACACAGGTGTAGATACAGTTGTAGTCTTAATGATTAAAAAAGGAAAGAAGAAAAAAAGAGGGAAATACAGATTACTATAACTACAATCACTTTTGGATAAAATGGGCCATTCAAAACACAATTTAGTGCCTCTATGTTTATGTAATAGGAGATTACCTTGAGTATTGATCATATCTTGCAGGTATTTTTTTCTGATCTTTGGTATCATGTTCACAGCTATGAAGATTTTTGTGACCACAAAAAATTCTAAAAGCCATGGAATAGAAGAGGCTTTGAAAAATCGCAATTTCACAGTAGAGAAAATGAGTGCTGAGATAAATGAAATAATCCGTGTATTACAACTCACTTCTTGGGATGAAGATGCCTGGGCCAGCAAGGTACATTTCACATCTGCCTTTGATGTACAAGTCTATTTTTTATATACTCTGTTATGTTTTTATAACTTGATGTTTTTGAGAATGTTGACATGTGTATTTGTTTATTAGTTTTGCAGCACTATGCAGTCACATCTCTTCAAGGTCAAAGAACATCTTCAGATACAATTGTCTTAACTTACTTTGAAAATTAGCTTTTTTTCTCTTAACAGGCAAAATCAAAGGAGTGTGCCATTTGAAGGTGGCCTACTGGTTTGTTGGAACAGAATGGTTACCCAGAAGACTTAGATTTGTTCACATTTTGGTTTTGGCTTGATTAGGAAATTGTGGAATACAATGTATTCCTCAAAGAAGGGATTGCTGGTTCTCCCTTGCAGCCTGATGTCTTACAGAACATTAAGTATGAAAGCTGTCCTTCTGTGCCTTAAACTGATCTGGTACCTAGGCACCCATAAACAAGAGTACCGTAGATTTATCCCCTAGATGCTAGTAGAAAAGTTAGGCTGTAGTTATACTCCTTATACAAAAGGCCTACAGTTAAGAAATTTTAGTCATTTGGAGAGTGCTTCATTGAGCACTTTTCCTCTGTTTTTAATTTGGGTTTGGAAGTAAATTTCGAGTTTGCTTTGTCACAAAAAAAGAAAAAAAAAAAAGAAAAAAAGCACCCTAGATTGAGCAGCCTTGCTGAATAAGAATGAAATGAATGAAGTCTGTGATGCTGGAATATGGACAGTGTTGGTTCCTTATGACCCAGTGTTAAGCTGTGTAAATGACTGCTGCCAGTTACCTGGAGGGCTCATGTGATGCTCTTAAGTGAGGCTGCTGAAGATAGGGAGATACGTAGCAGATCTGTCTGTTACTGACCATAAAGCTGCTTGTGGCAGGCTGGATCAGCAAAGTACTATTGTGAGCTTATGAATAAATATTGCATAGAAGAGAGTCCTGCCAATTTGTTGAGTACATTGAAGTACATTGCTAATGGGATCCTTTTTTAAGGATTAGTACTGCAAACGACAAATAAATGAACATATTTAAAGAAGTTGGACTTATTAACAAACAAAATCTCTTGCAGAAAATCTAACACTGATGTGATCAGTTAAAATCACTTTGGCCTATATTGTTTGGCACTTGATTTTTAGTTTGCCTTTTGAGTTATTTTGTCACTATCACTTCCTTATTATGACTGCTTTATGCATCTTTGTTTTTGTTCTTCTATTTCTTACTCTTTTCTCACCTTTAGAAGGTAAGGTTTCTTCCACACCCTACACATCTATTTTGTACTAAAACAAAAAAAGCATGTCTGTGGAATTTTGTGCTGTGTGCAGGCTGTGTACTGTGTGACTTTCTTCTGTGTGCCAACTGTAACACCATACTTATGTATATACCCATAGAAATTTTAAAAGGCTCTTAACAGCCCGGTGTAGCTACATGTGGAATTGGCTGTCACTAAGAGTGGCAATGGCAAGCTGAACTACATCAAGACTCTCTCAGACCCCAGTTAGAGCCAGCCCAAGATTTTAGAGCATGTTCCTTTTGAATGCTGTTGGATTATGCTACTGGTCTTTGTAGCTACAAACAAAAGGGTCCAGTTATACAGGAGCAGGCTTTCTTGCAGGCCCAGAAAGATTTATGAAATCAAGAATTTTGTTCATTCTATACTATTTCATCAGTACCCTTCCTTTAATATATCAGTTCAACTAGTTGATGTTCTTCAGCCTAGATGTAAGACCTGAATTTCATGTGTATATTTTAAAATTCATTTTTATTATTGGATTTAATCATTCCTACATTTTGTTAAATGCCCATACAATTGATCACAAGAAATCCAGAAATTTTCTTGGTAAGAACTGATTGTGCTACAAAAAGTTGTTAAACTAGGCTTAGAAAATTCTTATTTCTAACAAGGCAACTACTAAGGATTTTCTTAATAAAATTGTTGGCATATTAACAGTATCTGTAAATGGAAAATGTTGGCCATTATGCGTAATGCATAAGTATGTTGTGTGGACAAGTATATCAAAGTATTGTTTTGTTCTCTGAGTTAAGAGAATTTTAATTCACAATTGTACTTAGATTTTTCAGAATTAAGGTACTTAGATGATTTGAAGCTGTAGCAGTATACATTAGCCAAAAAGTAAAGTGTGTATGATGTAAAGAATTTGAATGCAAAATTCAGTAGGTGGGAGAAGAAGCCAGAGCTAATTTTCTGATGGCCACATATTGCAAACCTTTTTTCCTTGTGTGTTTCTGTATGTTGATTTATTTATCTCTTCTTGTGAGAGAGGAAGGAGTTGTATTCAATAGTATATAGAAATAACATTTCATGCCTGGCTATCAAGGGAAAGATTTTCCATGCCTTTCTGGAGCAAAATAAGGTCTGTTTGGGGACAGACTGACTTTAATTTTGCCTATGTAGTACATGTCACTGTTGATGCTGGAATTTTTGGTAAATGTGTTGTTCTTTCTTTTATTGTATAAACATTAAAATATCATAAAATGTATGTAGATATAGCAGAGAATGAACAAATGCGTGGAGGAATAGTTGTAGGCTTTTTCTCAAAAAGCTGTACTATCAGTCTTTAGAACCTGAAGTGCAGAATGCTGTTGTGGATTGCAGTAATCTCTACTTCACCAAAACTGCTGATTTTATAATTGAAATACTGAGCAAATACTGATCTTTGAAAAAAGCTCGTGAAAAACAAGCAAAAAATACCTATACATAGTTCTTCTGTTTGTAGTTTTGTTCCGTTTGGTTTTCTCTTGGCTTTCATTTTACAGAGAAGTTTAACTTTTGTGTAGTGTTAACCTTGTTCCACTTTGTATAAACTTCAAGTAATACTGAATTCATACATCTTCTATTTCTGTGGGTGATGGAGGAGGTTAAAAGCTGTAGGAGGCTGAGAAGTATGTAGTATCTTGCAGGATTGGACCCTGAATGGTGACTAAGCTATATATTCTGCCAAAAGGCTGGCTTTGCCTATTTCCTTCGACATTCCCTTCTTTGGTAATGAAATGCAGATGTCTCTAGACTAGACCACTTAATTGAGTCAGATTGTATTTTATATTTAACAAGGGATTGTGTTGGATTTCTCATTCCTTTTCAATTTAGTATCGATGCCACCTGCTGCATGAATAATCTCAAAAGTCTTTGTAATGGTAAAAGTAGTGCATGAAGGATCTTGGAAAACTTCTCATTTCCCATAGGAATTGGCTTGCAAAAGGCCTGCTTGCTCTTTTCCCTTCAGGGAGCGTTGCCTAGCTATTTAACTGTTTTGATTTAGCTCTTTTCAAAAGGCACTAGTGCTGATTTTGCTTTTTTTGCCAACTAGATGTGGGGAAAGGAGGGAGAAAATCAGATTTTGCTGGCAAAACTACCCTACACTAAACTTCTTGCAGGGTAACTGTGGAGTTTTTTTTTCTTTTCTTGCTCATAATTGTTTTTTCTGGCAAATCCTGGATGGCCAAGTCTTTAAAATATTTAGCTGTTTAGGAAAAGACATGACACTTAAACAGCTCCAGAAATCAGGAATATCATACTTGCTTTCAGGCAGTAAGATCTTGAGCAAGTGTGCATGTTCTTTGGTTTGTTTTATTTTTTAAAAATTGAATGCTTCTCATTCCAACTGTCTGCTTAATAGCCTGAATGAGTGGACAAGTCCAGACATTTCAGGATGGGAACACCTTTGTTTCTTGCCAAATATCCAACACTCAACACTAAACTGTGGCAGAAATGAAAGTGAAATAGCAACAAGTGCAGTACCAGCGAGTCTGGTTAAGGATGTGTTCCCATCGTCGGTTTAAAAATTCTTCCTGTCTCACTGAGATGACTTCCTTACCAGGCTAGATTTGAGAGTGACTCCTTGCCTTGGCAGTTTTGGCTGTTAAGATGGGAAATCCATGCTTTAGGAGTTGTCCTGAAAACACTTTGACTGGTACACTAGGATTTTACCATTTTTTAAAAAAATAAACGAGGGGGGTGATGCTTTGCAAACAACACAAGCATCAGTGCGGAGCCACACAGGGTAGCAGAGCAGTCCGGTTACATAGCCCTCACGTGATGGGAGAGATGGATCCCGTATGGCTTGAGTAGCGCTAGCAGTCGTGAAATCCTGAGTGTAAAAGGTAGCTTAGATTTTGGCGCCTAATATGAAACTCATATTCAAAAGCTTCTGTATTGTTTTGCTGAAGCTGCAACTCTGCAGGCGGCTGTGCGGACACAAAAGCCTGCTTCGCTGAGGAGGGAGAGACCTTCGCACCTCCCGTTTCTCCTCCCCTCTCCTTTTCCAGTCTGGTGCTCCCACACCTATCGTCTCATCCATACACTCAGCAACATCTGTTGCCTTTTTAAAGAATGCAGTTAGTTTTGTTTCAAATTATTTATGGGACAGGTCTGTCTTTACTGTTGTCAGGGTATCTGCCCTTGAACTAGTTACTAATGCTTGATGCTAGGATCAGGCTCCTCTCTGAGTTGGACATGGACAGTCCAGCTCAGTCACCAGTGCGAGGGCCAGGCTTCTCTCCAGCCAGAGATGGGATGTTAGATGCATTTATGGTAAAGAGCTATTTTGGCCTTGTCCCAACTTTTTACTTAAGGTCCTTGTTGCTCTGACTCTCTTTTCATTTGTTTAAGATAGAAAACTTCTGGCCTCTAGTGGAGAGATGACATTGACAGTTAAGAGAGTGCGCAGAGAGATGAGGACTGGGTGGTTTGGCCTCCTGTAGGCAAAGATGTGTTCGATAGTAGCAGGATAATAGTCAGAAAATCGGTTTCTCTGACACTTGTGGCAGAGAGGTTCTGAATTTAAAACAAATAAGTTTTTGTGTGGATTAAAATCTTCAAAGACCCTATATGGGAACTGCAGGAGTTAACTGGCGGTCTGTGCTTTTCTTCAGTACTGCTTGTTTCTTTAAAAATGACAAATAGCACCTATTTGACTTTAAATAGCAAAACATTTTTTTTAAGTAAATGCGCATCCTCTTACACAGAAATAGTAAAATTCACTGGCCAATTTCCATCGTTAAAAACTTCACTCAAGTCTTGTGAATGATAATCTCACTGTTAAAATTTTTCTATGTGCCATGATGTATACTAAGGAAAAAAAAATGGAACTAACTGCAAGATGTGCACTTACTAGAGCTTTGACTTTGAAGATTAAAACACTAGTAAATAAAGGAATAGAAAAATTTCTATTTTTCACTAAAAATTGCATGCACATTTTCTGCATTTTGAGTGAGATGAAAGCATCTATCTTCAGAAAGAAGTGATTATGACCTGCTAGTTTGAAAACGGGTTTTGAGCTGCTTATATGGGTGTGCTTCTGTAAGGAAATGATGCTTTAGAACCGTTCTGTCTGCTTTAGTTGTTTTGACTAATTGTGCTTTGATTTTGAGAATCATTACGGTGGTTTCTCTTTTGCAAAGGACACTGAAGCCATGAAAAGAGCTTTGGCCTTAATAGATTCAAAGATGAACCAGGCTAAAGGGTGGCTGAGAGATCCAAATGCACCTCCAGGTAATTATGTATAAAAAACAAAAACAAAAAACCCCCAACAACAAACCCTCCCCACCAAGTATTTTATTTTTTAGAAGTCTAAATAATTCTGCTGTGTAAGACAGAATTGTCTTTAAGCATTCATAAGCTATGCAAAGTGGATCACTCAGAGTTTCGAAATTCCTGTCTTCAAATGTTGAAGATCAAGTAAATAAATTAAGTGCTTGGTCACCTGGGAAGCTTTAGTTGTGTTAAGTTGTCCAACTATTTGCTCTGTGTGGAATATGATTTTTTTTCTTTGTATTCCACTAGTAAAAACCAAAAAACACGAATTACATTGAACAGCATTTAGCTGCAGCAGTAGATAAAATACCTCCTTTCTGTACTTTCAGATCTGATATCTTCAGATTTATCTAATAGTAATTTTCTTCAGTAAGTGTTTTTCTTTCAGTCTTGACAGGAAAAAAAAATTAACATGGAAAAGCTACTATAAATATTGTAATTACAGATGTGTCATCTTTATATAATTTTGCCTTTCTACGCATCTTTAAAGCTCATAAAAACAGCTGCAGGCTTATTCCATTTTACTCTAGAAGACCTTATCTGAAAGGCTTCCTCTGGAATGGAAGCTAAATATACAATTGTAAATATCGGAAGTGAATTATCATCTGTGAAGCTGCTGCTTATATTTCTTCTGACCTCATCCCCTTGCCACACTCAACTCCAGAAAGTTCAGGTCCTTGCGAAGTCTTCTATCATTGACATTGATAATTAATGAAATAAACCATAAAAATATTCAGTAGCTAAGGACAATGAAAACATACAGAACTTGCTTCAAATCACGTTTTTCTGATACATGCTGGGTATGTTACTTGGAAATAATCTCGTATTCTTTTTCATTGATTGGTTCTTATGGCAGCACTTGTTCTTTGAGCTACTTTCAGTATTCTGATTTCATGGTGAAACTGATGCTTTATGGACAGTGAAGGTGCCAGTACTCATAATGGTAGGGGATGGGGTGGGGGGTGGGTTACAAGGAGAAAGAATGTTGGTTTTGATCTGTTTTGCCAAATGTGAGTCAGATTTGCAGCTGGCTAAAGTTAAGGCTATCTGAACCTTTCCAGATTGCTTCTTCCCTTCTCATCTTGATGCATTAAGGATTCTATAAACTAAGCATATATAGGAATTAAGCTATGATAACAGAATGATTAAATGATTTGAAGCATGTGACACGATGCGCACTACTAAATCTATGCTACGCTGTTTCAGGAGTATTGTCCCATTGTAGGATTTATTACATTTCATATATACATCTTATAATTTTGGATAAATGTACTTCCAAATTTGAGCCTAATAAAGTCAGTGTAGCAGGCCATGGTGAGATTCGCAGTTATCACAGAATATCTTGTTTGACGTTTTACTAACTGAATCTGCCTCATAGGGGATGCTGGTGAGCAAGCAATAAGGCAGATCCTTGATGAAGCTGGAAAAGCAGGAGAACTGTGTGCAGGCAAAGAGCGCAGAGAGATTCTGGGAACGTGCAAGACACTGGGCCAGATGACGGATCAACTGGCTGATCTCCGAGCTAGGTAAATCTGTTGCTCTTAATGGGTTATTTTCCAGTGCTATTAAAACAATTTCTCTGAACTTGCAATTATGTTGTTTTTTAACCCATAGGAGAGCAGGGCAGTAACTGCGTTATTTTTCGTTCCGTCACTGTGGTATGGCATGTGGTGATTTCATTCTCTTCTGATAAGAATAACTTGCTTCAATATGTGAATCCTTAGTTACAAGGCATGTTGGGATAATAGTGAGCAGAATTACTCAGGTGGATAATTCAGAGTTTGTTTAAAGCTGATCAGTCCCTTGAGGTTTACTAAACTTCTTCATTTTAAGTACTATAACCTTTTGTTCTTTTGATAAAAAACAGGAAGTATGATAATCCTTTGTGAAGGCATAAAGATGATGAGTTCAATAACTACTGCATGCAACTTGAATTCTATAAGCCTGTTTCCTTTGAATATGAGGAATTTATTTTTTCAGCTGTGCATCTGTGTAATAAATCCTTAAGCTGGAATGCATAACAATTACTATTAAGAAATATTGATCTGATTATTTTGTTTTTATGATCCTCTCCTCTGCCATGACTTAAAAAAATAAAAAGGAGAAACCCTCAGAAGCTGTTCAGAACAATCTATTAGGGAGACAGACAATGATTTTATGGTGTAATTTTTTATACTTTTTTCTTCCTAAATCTTGCTCATTATCAGAAAAAGCAGTAGGGGTTATGAGTTTTCCTTTTCTTTTAGAAAAATAAATTGCCTTTATGTAAAAACAAGGATCTCTTCTGACTTAAACCTGTGAAGGGCAGCAAATGAGCAAAATGCAAATTATCTGAAGATCTGTTTTGACTGACCTTAGATATGAACAAATTGCCTACCATCACTTTAAACCTGTAGAGTGAAAAACTGAAGCTTTTTAGTGATATGTATGAACAAAAGCTTGGATCATTTCTGAAACAAATAATTTCTATATGGAATCATTAGTTTGATTATACAAAGACTAAAAAGGGCAAAGAATCAGAAATACTAGCTATGTTGTTGTTAAAAGTGATGTATGTTCGTTGTAATGGTAGTAATAGATGAGAAGCTGTTTTTGGTTTAACTTCAGTAGGATTTCCAGATGATTGGCCTAAGAGAATGCCAGAATTTCTTCGTACCAATTTTTGCACAGGCCACTGGAGATTAAGTCAAACTTTAATTCTTACTATAAAGGAATAGCTAGTGTCAACTTTCATATTATTTGAAGCAGAGGAAAACAGGACTAAGATTTACTAACAAATAAGATGATTTATATACTGTCTTAATATATAAATGACTTCAACTCAGCCTATGAGAAATAAAGTGTGAAGAAACGTATCTTGAACCTCTGGTCTGATGTGTGTAAATATACCTTATCATCTCAATAGCATCCTTGTTATCTGGCCACTTACTATGATCTTTTAAAAATTATTTGTTTGATAAAGTTAACACACTCAAAACTTTCCAATAATCAAATATTTTGGGATGGAGTTTGAGCAGGGCTAAGCCTGACTCCTGGCAGTTCTGTCTGACTGTTGCAGCAATCTGTAAATGAACAGAGAGCAGGCCTGGTCATCAGTAATTCAGTGGAGCCAGGTTCCCAAATAGCCTTACTTTATCTTCTCATATTGAGTAACTTAGAAGTATTTATTCTTTGGGAGATGCTAAATAAAATCTTTAGGAAAGGGGAGATAACCTCGAAGTATGCTCTTAGTTTTAAACTGTTGCTTTCTTGTTCTTGCTTGGTTATTTTTATTTTCAAGGAAAAATCTTCTGATTAAATACTGTAGCTCTTTCAAGAATAGCTGAGAATGCTCATGTACTTTTTTTGTTGCCTCTTTATTAGAAAAGATTTTTATTGTTTAATGTAAAAGAAACTTGTTATTCAGTCCTGAGCTGAGTCTGTGGTCCTTTTTCTGTGTCTGGAGCAGAGGACAGGGTGCTACACCAATGGCTATGCAGAAAGCGCAGCAGGTGTCACAAGGTCTGGACTTGCTCACTGCAAAAGTGGAGAATGCAGCTCGCAAATTGGAAGCCATGACAAACTCTAAGCAGGCAATTGCAAAGAAGATTGATGCTGCTCAGGTACCACTACTGGTTTGATAAATACTTCAGAAAATGGTTAAACTGCTGCTGTTAGATCTGTTCAGCTGAACTACTGTAGATGTTTCCAAACACCGCACAGATGCTCATCAGGAAGAACATATGCTTGATTTAACACAGACAAATCTTAAATTTTGTAGTACTGTAAATTAAAATTCCGTGAATTTTGTTACAGCTTATAAATTTTCTTTTGTTTTTTGGTAAATGGTTTATCATTGCTAAAGAGTTTCAGGCACATGAACTTAAAATGAGGAAACACTCCCTAAATTCGGACATAAACTGATCTTGTTAAAGCAAAGAGTAGAGGAGTTTCAGACTGCACAGGTAAACTTCCCTGGCCTCTGATTTGGGAGTACCAGTACAGATTTAGAGCTTCATGCTTTTGATGACAAAGAGCAAAAAACATGGTTTTGTAACTTTCAGTCTCGTTGGATCTTCAGCCTATTACCCAGCGATGAAGATCGTAATTATCAGATACATTTTGTGTGTGTGTGTGTATATATGGGTGTATATATACATAAAAACATAGATATCACATCTAGATATCTATATGTAAACATATAGGTACATATCTGTAGATTATGAATCTAATAATGAAACTTTTTAGAAAGAGCTCCATAAAGAAAACTCTTTGTCCACAGCATCTGTCTTGATTTGTCTTCTAAAAGCTAAACGGCAGGTCTCTAAGGCCTCTAGTTAAATTTTACTTCTGAAAATAAATTGACAAATGCTCGGGAGAGTTGGCTTAGTTTCATCTTATTTTTTGAAATAAAACATCTGGCTGACAGAACTTCAGCATATGTAATCAACAGATTGTTTTTCAAAAGTATTTTCTGTTAAATTAAGTTCTGAAAACTCTTTTTAAAGTCCGTAGAAATAGTATTACTATCTATCTCCACTTTTACACAACTCCTTCCTATTAAGAATTGGCTAGCAGATCCTAATGGGGGCAGCGAAGGAGAAGAACATATTCGGGGAATTATGGCTGAAGCAAGGAAAGTTGCAGAACTGTGTGAAGAGCCTAAGGAAAGAGATGATATCCTTCGCTCCTTGGGAGAAATCTCTGCTTTGACAGCTAAGCTGTCAGATCTACGAAGACAGTACGTGTTGGTTTATCACCATTAATTTATTTGAATGCCTTTCATTGGTAGTTCAGAGCATAGAATTTATTAATCAAAATTCTGCTGATTAATTGGGGAATATGTTTTTTCTTCAAGGACTGTGAATGAATATCTTAAACTTCTGAGTCTCCATCCTGTATTTAGAAAAAATGCTAAGAATTGTTCAGCTCCCAGAAGAGAAAATGTAACATTTTAACAACTTTTTAATAATTTAACATTTTAATTTTCCTTTTAATATTTGAATCTATGTAATGATTTCTATTGACAAGCCATAGTTGTGCTATCTTCCCCCTATAGAATAATGGGATTAGCTAGAGGTGCACATCTATAAAATACTTTTGCTATGGTTTATGGAATGTTTGACAGGCAAACTGAAGCCAAAAGCTGCCTCCTTTGCACTATCAAAGCATTTCAAGGGAACCAGAAAGTGGGAAATTTGCTTGTTTATACAGGCAAATGTCGTCATTGATTCTTTGCTAAGGGATTTACTATGAGATGGTAGAATATTTAGCACTTCAATCTTTCATTAGTGTTCTAAGATATTAATCTAAACCATATAAAGCATAGTTTTTGAAAGATTTTCAGAAAAACCTGTTACCTTGGGTTCAGTGCTCAGCTGCAAATGATGTTTCTGAGTAAGTTTTGCACAAAGGCTGCTTGAGAATAGACTGAAACAGTTACTGATAAACTGGGACCTTTAATCTCTAGTCAGTTACAATATGGAAATAAATACTTTGTTTCTTCAGTAGTTATAGATTAAGCTGTTCTTGATACTGAGCTGCCCTAGATCTTGGTATGCTACCTCTTTCCTGTCTCGTGAATAGCCTTGGGTGTGTTGCTGCTTATTTTTGCACTTGTAATCTGCGTGACTTTATTGCAGTAGTTCGTAAGATGGCCATGAGTGTGGGAAATTGAAGTCATACGTCAGCACTATCAGTGACATTAACATACTCTCCCGCACTTCAGTGCTGAACATAAGGAAGGTCCAGATGCCACTGCAGAGAAATATGGGGTGGGGTTTATGGGTGAATCTCAGAGCAGATAATACAGAACTGTTAAGTCTCAATTTGACCTTCTTTAAAAAGACTAAAAGTATCTTTCTCTGTGCTCCTTCCCCCTCCACCTGCAACTGAATTTGGGACTAAGTGATCTTTATGAATGTTGTTTTTTCTTTTTTCCTTCCTTTATCCTCAGTGGAAAAGGTGACTCTCCAGAGGCCCGTGCACTGGCTAAGCAAATAGCTACGTCACTTCAAAATTTACAGTCCAAAACAAACAAGGCTGTAGCAAATACTAGGCCAGTTAAGGCAGCTGTCCATTTGGAAGGCAAGATTGAGCAAGCTCAAAGGTGGATTGACAATCCTACTGTTGACGATCGGGGAGTAGGTAAGTATTTCTGCGTACTCTTCTGGAGTTTCTTGCCTATCTCAATTTTACAGGTAAACCTTTTAGAAATGTTTATGACTGAAACTGTAGCTCCTGAGATGTTTAACATGCATAGGATTTCTTCACTGATACTAAGTTCATGGCTGATGGTTTATAGTCATGTTTTAGCTGCAATACTATTGAATTATGCTGGCCTATGATTCACTTTGTCTTCTGGAAAGAACAACTTTCCCAAGGAATGGGAAAATGTGTACTGCAGAGTAGACAAACTTTAAACTCCTCTTTGCTCTTCTCATCTTGCAAATGTAGTGTCTCAAACCTGAATTTGTATGTACTCCAGCAAGTTGAGAGATTGAGCCTTTCAGAGGGGAGAAAAGCAATCATAACCGTGGTTTTAAAATGGCTTCTGCTTGTGTGGCTTCTGAGTTATCTGAGGAGAATGCTACTTGATGAAAGAGAAGTGATCTGCAAATTCAAGTATGCTATCAATAGGCATGTAATTATGGTTCAGGAATAGCTTTACTGAGAGCTCATTGCAAACCATCTCTGCAAAGTCTCGTTTTGCGGCTTCTGATGCCATTTTAAGTAGGTGAGTGACACCTGAAATCTGCATTCGATAATATGATAATAAACTGATGAGTAGAAATACAGTTTTATAAGTAGTATAACTGTAGACCTTTAATGCCACTTTCTCACACTTTTCCTTATATCTGTCAACATAATTCCTGGTGTGTGAATAACCAGTGGCAGAGCCTTGATTTAATGATTTGCATACTGATAGCTTGGACATTTGTGAAGTGCGATTTTAAAAGTAATTTTATAACAGAACATTGAAGTCCTGTATTTTGACACCTTTCGAGTATACTACACACACAAGATGACTTTGTGTAGGTTATATTATGAGATATTTTGGCACTGATTAAAAACCTTCCTAGTTCTGAGCTTCAGATGCCTCTCTAGAATTCTGAGGTGGTCAGCTCGAAAAAGCGTAAAAACTTTACTTTTTTTTTTTTTTTTTTCTAAATTCAGAAGAAACAAACTTAAATCCTCCTTGACATCTGCAAAAGCTATGAGGTTTGGTTACATAAAGGAAACTTCTTTAAAAAACGAACGTTTATCTGTATCAGCCACATACTAGAGGATTTAGTCAATTGCTGTAGTGATGTATAATGACTAAGATGTGTGAAAGACATGTAAGATGTTACATGCCCCATAACTTAAAAGTTCCTGGTATAATGAAACACTCCATTTATGACATGAAGTACTTTTTTTTTAATTATAGTTGCTATAGCCCTTGGTTGGGTGCTTAAAAGAAAGATATATTAAGAACATAAGTCAAAGTGCTCTACGTCTAGACAGCACTACTGGAAGAATTTGACCTTGTATTTTTAGTCCTACAGTAGTGTGCAAGTACTTTCTCTGTGTTCTCTGTAGCAGGAATGACCATTTCACAAATAACTTGGCCTGTTTATGGTTGTCTCAGGGCAGCACTGTAGCACAAACTGACTTTTGAAGTAATGAGGCACACCTAGCATTTTTCATAAACACGTGAATCAGATCAATGGTGTTTACTGCTACAAATATTTACATGTAGTCATATTATGTATATTATGCATAGCTAAATGATAGCTAAAGTAATTGGAAGATTAGGCAAGGTTGACTGGAAGATGTCCTGTGACAACTCCTTTCTAAGCAATCTTGAGCTTGCTATTAATTTGGATTACTTGTATGTTAGCATTGGCTTCAAATGGCGCTTTAGTAGTTCTTTAAAGGACTTAATAAACAATAACTTCTTCTGGAAATAATACTGCTATATTATTGAAACAACAGATCTTCTTTATCAACTTTATTTTCTGTTTGTATGTGAATAAAATCACGAATGCTAACAAAACTTTACAGAAATAACTTTCAATACACTGCAGAGGTTTTTATATTTGTTATTTTTTTTCCATCTCGGACACTTGGTGTTTCTTACCCATGATTTTTGGAATCCCTAGAGAGGATATTCTGCTTTCTCTTTCGTATTTTCTACTTGGATTCCCCACACACACTTCCTGCTCATCTTCTAATGACTTAAAAAGACTCAAATTGAAGTACTTAGAATTTGCAAGTACTTTCTATTGGAGTCAACAGATCAGTTATGTAGGAATACATAATAGCTGTAACAGTTAACTTTTGCCTAGCCACCTTGACTAAAAAGGATGCATCTCTGGCCAGAGTTGCTGTACAAATGGACAAAAAAAATGGTGAGACTCAAATTTCTCTTTGGGTTTGAACTGCTGTTGCTTAGTGAAAAAATTGGAAGATTCTTCCCACTGCTGAAGCTTGTGAACTGGAAAGGTGTTCTTAAAAACCTAAGAACTCTGAGATGCCATTTGTTTCCTGGTGTATCAAAGTTATGCTCACTGCTTTCGGATCTGCTGCGTATAAATGCAGTACAACTTCTTCCACTGTAGGCCAGGCAGCAATTCGGGGACTGGTTGCGGAAGGTCGTCGTCTAGCCAATGTCATGATGGGACCTTACCGTCAAGACCTGCTTGGCAAATGTGACCGTGTAGATCAGCTGGCTGCTCAGCTAGCCGACCTTGCAGCAAGAGGGGAGGGCGAGTCTCCTCAGGCTAGGGCGATCGCTGCTCAGCTTCAGGACTCGCTCAAGGTAAAGGTCATTGTAGTTAGATCTGTTTCTGTGCGGTGAAACACATGAAACTTTGAAATATTTTTACCACTCCAACAAGGCACCTGTATATGTGAGGCATCAGTAACCCCCCAAAAAAAAAAGGAGGGGGATGGACGGGGTAGCAAAAAACCTGTATGGAGTAAAGAATGTGCAAGAATTGTGTTGGGGTCTTTTTTTGTTGGTGGTGGTTTTTCTTTTTTTTTGTGAGAAGCTCTATTTTCCAGAGATGCTTAAAGCAGACTTTTTTCAGAGACCATGATATTGTGCTGTAGGGATCAATTCCAAATGAAAAACTCTGAGGGGGAGAAGGGGAATAGCATGTTAGCATAGCAAATTTGAGGAGACAGGGTTTCAAATCATGCCATTCATTGCTTCTGATGCCACTTAAGCCTGTTAACTAAGTTTTTCATATTTCAAATAGTAAGTTGTTTATTGAACATGCTCTTAAGATCATATTTTATCTTAGTGGCTGCCACCTAAGAAAAATAGTAAGGAATTCACTTTTTTACAAGAAGAAACTTTGAGATTTGAATCCTTACAGACTCTTAATGCTCCTGTGTTTTGTACCGATACCTTTTATTTTTTGTAAAGGATCTTAAAACACGGATGCAAGAAGCAATGACCCAGGAGGTTTCTGATGTTTTTAGTGACACTACAACTCCCATCAAATTGTTAGCGGTAGCAGCCACTGCTCCTTCTGACACTCCCAATAGGGAGGAGGTAAGCATATCAAGTTGTTTTTCTTCCTATGTGAAACTTCAGTTCATGTAATGTATTTTACCAGAATTTTTCTACCAGAATATTTTCTCTCAGGCTTGAGATCCATGCTTATTCTGAATGAGCAATGATTACCATGCAAAATTCTCTTGGCTGATGGATGTTCATAATTGTGCCATATATCCCTGCAAATGTTATTGTGTGTAAATGCCATAGTGTTTTTCCCATGAAGTTTGTGTCATTTTGCCTATAATATGCTAAGAAGTACTGTGCAAGAATCACAAATCACAGTAGATTGCATATCTCAACATATAAACTGATTAAAATAGTCAAATTCATGCTGAGGTTCATCAATGTATTTAACTTGTTCTTTTGCTATGTAATCATTTCCCTGTACTTCAAAGCTTCTGGCTTCATGTTAAGTATCTCACTCTGTGGTGGGCGGCTGTGTTTGGCTAGTTGGTTTGAACATAATCAAAATGATTCCCAAGGCATTGGAATTTGCCTTTACAACCGGATAGCTTTTGTCAAAGTATTTTGCACCTTGAATAAATAAGGACTGTGGAAGGAGGGATTTTTTTTCCCCAAAGTGGAGCTTCAATTCCTAGGATAAAAAAAAAAAAAAAACAAAACAGTATTTATCTTCCAAATGTATTTACTTCTAGTTTATAGATTTGAAGATTAATCTCTACATGCTAAATCAAGAATTCTATTTGTATTAACTCAATATTTGTTATGATACTGGTCAGGATTAATGTATTTAATATCTCATAGGTATAGAAGTGTGATAGTATCTTTTGATGGGATAACTGAGCAAGTAAAAGTCCAATAACATTAAAAAAATGAAACTGCTTCAAAGCTTCCGTGTCCTCTTGCATCCTGTCAGGAGTACATTAAGTTTAGATGTTATGGAAGTTGTCTGTTACGCTTAAAGAGAAATAATCTATTTTGTTAAGAGAAGTTGTGCTTTTGTCTAACCTATTTTCTCTGCTTACAACTAGGTGTTTGATGAAAGAGCAGCAAACTTTGAAAACCATGCTGCCAGACTGGGAGCTACAGCAGAAAAAGCAGCTGCAGTTGGAACAGCTAATAAAACTACTGTGGAGGGCATTCAGGCAACTGTGAAATCAGCAAGAGAACTTACCCCACAGGTTTGCTTCCTTAGTCTCAAAATGCTATTAAATGGCCTGAGGAGGACTTCAGCAAGTTTTCCTGTGTGCTTCTGCTATTAATACCAGTGAAAAACATAGTGCTGGCACCCTTAAAAGGAAAATGGCAAATGTTTGGGTATATGATAACAAGTAGAATAAACGAATTAAATGACACGTCTTACTCTTCAGCTTCTGGCCAGAAGCGGTAGTGAATTTAGACTTGCAGCAAAATTACTTTGAGAGTTAATAAAATATTTAAGTGGAAAACACATTCTTTAATTTTTTCAAATTAAACTTTCTAGCATTTGTTCAGTAGCAAGACTATCTTTGCTATTCTGCTGCTTTTTTAGTGATATCAAATATTGTAGTATTTAATTAAAAAAACCCACAATTTTTGATATATGATAAGCATCTAATGGAAGTTCCAGAAAACACTATTTTTGGCAGTGAATTCTGGAAGCTGTAAATCTTCATGCAACTAGAAGTGAATGAACTAGATTTAATAGAGTATTACAAGTGTGGAGCTAAACATCCAGTCCTGAAAGACAAATGCATTTTCAAGAAAATGTATGCTATTCTTAAGTATTGGTATTTTTGTACTTGAACGTGTTTTCCATTGGCAGGTAGTGTCAGCTGCCCGGATTCTTCTGAGAAATCCTGGAAATCAAGCTGCTTATGAGCATTTTGAGACTATGAAAAACCAATGGATTGATAATGTAGAAAAAATGACAGGTAAAACAGGAATTTCTATTTAAGACTATACTTGTGGCTGACTAGCTGATGTGGGATTTTCCCCATTCTGTTTGGACTGATGAAACATGCATGAAAGTAATAATTAATTGAAAATAAATTATTTCAGAGAAATGAGAGTGTGTACCCTATGACCACAGAAATTTGTGTATTATACAACATGTATAGAGTAACTTGTTTCACAGGTGTTAATTTTGAGCAGCAGGGGAGTAAACTGGACTTTAGTTCTTACTTGGGAAAAACAGAACATTATTCTTTTTGTGCTTACTGATTTTAACAGTATATCACTGTAGCAGCTAGAGTATTTTTGTTCTTGCTTTGCTTTCAACATGATTTTGGCATGCTGAATGAGGACAGATAATTAAATGAGGGCAAGAAAAGGTGTTCAAAATGATGTAACAGCTTGATGAAAGCAATGAATGAAACAAAGCTGCTGATCTACTAAATCGTGCTGAGACAATTAAATGCTTCAGTCCTTCTGAAGTGCAAATCCCCCTGCAGTAGGTTGCTACCCATATACTTTCACTTCACTATATACTACCTCTTTCTACAATCCCTTAATTGCCCTATGGGTATTTTAAATCTTACTGCCTTGTCGCTATATATCACCCATAAGGAGAGAGCACAGCTGGAGGGGCCTTTCTTTTTTGTATGAAAGGGAGAGGTAATAAAAAGTACTGAATATACATAAAGAAACTTGACGGGAGGAGGATGCTCTGCTGCTTATACTGTGCAAGCCAACTCTGGACTCAGCTACATTCCACAGCAGAAAAGAGCTCACAGTGTCGTTAGTGGGAAGAAGCCTTGATCAGCTTTTCTGACTACAGTTAATGTGCTAGATGAGCCACGTAAGTAAAAACAAAACTGTGCTAATACAGATGGTCTACTCTGGTTCCTGTTTGGAAGTACTTTTTTTCTGATGGTGACTGTCCTCTGGAATAGCAAATATCCCTTTCCACAGATGAAGTTAGAATATTAATATGTTTAATTTTTATCCTAGGCTTGGTGGATGAAGCCATTGATACTAAGTCTCTGTTGGATGCATCAGAAGAGGCTATTAAGAAAGACCTTGATAAATGTAAAGTTGCAATGGCCAATATTCAACCTCAGATGCTGGTAGCTGGTGCAACCAGCATTGCTAGACGAGCAAACCGCATCCTACTGGTTGCAAAACGGGAAGTTGAAAATTCAGAGGACCCTAAATTCCGGGAGGCTGTTAAAGCAGCCTCTGATGAGCTAAGCAAAACTATATCACCAATGGTAATGGATGCGAAAGCTGTGGCAGGAAACATTTCTGATCCTGGTAAGGATTCATTGAGCTCATTTCAAATGTATTTCTTACTGAAAATGACAGGAAGTAGTCCTCATTTTCTCTTGTTACAACTGTGCATCCGCATGCGTGCATTTTTTTTGTGTACACTTAAATCCTAGAGTTGTGGAATTGAGGTGACACTATTAACTGCTAGATCTTGCTCTTGTTAAATGCAAAGAAGTGAAAAGGAAAGTTAACAGTTGTATTACTTCTACAGAAAATATTGTAGAATTTAGAATAAACATTGTTTTGGAAACTACTTTGGTTCTTCGTAATGACTCTTGCTTAGTCCAGGCTTTATTTTATGCATGTTACATATGTGATAACTAACATTTCAAACGTTGAAATCCATTGTAAATTATGTAAACGTAATTTCACATAGGTATACGTACATTCTGCACAATATCTTGTTACGTGAATATTTTGGGGATACTCTTGCTGTTCTAGATGATAATAATTGCTAGACTTTATTGAATTTGGAATGGGACTTTTTTCTTTCAGGTTTGCAGAAGAGTTTCTTGGATTCTGGATACAAAATCTTGGGAGCTGTAGCCAAAGTCAGAGAAGCCTTCCAGCCTCAGGAACCAGATTTTCCTCCTCCTCCTCCGGACCTTGAGCAGCTTCGTGTAAGTGCAGCACAGTTTGTAACAGAATATTCAGTTACCCTTGGTAAAGTGTAGGTTGCATACTGAAATTACTTGAGTAAATTTTTATTCCCTAGAAACAAAATGCATTACTTGGCCAGCCACACACACAAGCAGCCTGAAAAGAAAAGAAAAAAAAAGGCAAAAAAAAAGCCCAGCTTTCAAGAGAAAAGATAAGAGCATGGCTCTCTTGTAACAGAGAGCCCTTGGAAAAACTAGAAGGCATGAGCCATGACACCATCCCTGGCTTGATCTGTGTACTATTTCATTGCACTGAAGAGGGTTTTTTTTTCTTTTTTGCTTCCTTAGCTGACTGATGAGCTTGCTCCTCCAAAACCACCACTACCAGAAGGTGAAGTTCCCCCACCCAGACCACCACCACCTGAAGAAAAGGATGAAGAGTTCCCAGAGCAGAAAGCAGGAGAAGCTATTAATCAGCCCATGATGATGGCTGCTAGGCAGTTGCACGATGAAGCTCGGAAATGGTCTAGCAAGGTAAGAAGTTATTATGTATTTATCTTGGGCTGAAGGGAATTATTTTCTTGTATCAATGTTTTAATCTGGTCCAAAGTCAGCTGCCATAATTTTATATTTTGGCCTTTGGCTAATAGTTGTGATTTTGTATAGGTCATAACTCTTCAGCTGGCTATCTGCTACCAAGCTATGTAGTAAATTCTAAACTTTAATCTTTCTGATATTTTTGTCTGTGAAGAACTTGGTGCTTTGCATAGGTGTCAAAGACAGAAATGTATGCAAATCTGTAGACAGGTTTTCCGAGAGGTGTGGAATGTTCTGTATCTCTGGAGAGAAGGGTGTTGATTTTCTTCAACATCTTAAACTTAATAGTAAAAACTATGGCAGTGATGTTTCATGCTTGAGTATTGAATAACTTATGCTACAAATAATGTGCTTGTCCCAAAGAGGCAAACAGTCCAGGTCCCCAAAATGTCTATTTTTGCTCAACATAAACTGGAGGAGGGGGAGGGGGAAACCTGGTTTGTTTACCACAACACTCTTACATTGGTCCTATTAAATCCTAGACAGATATGAAGATGGACTTCAATACAGAATTAAACAGTGTATGGACAGGGTATATAGTATAATAACGGGGTAGTATGAGTGAATATGAAAATACACTTGTCAGTTGCTTTACAGTCTCTGTTCTTTGGCCACCCTTGCGTAGCAGCCTGAAGGGGAGTGCCTGCGGAAGTCGGACTGCAGAAGCTTTATTGGGGTACTGTCAAGTAAATGAGGCCCTCATTCATGCTATTTCTGAACTGGTGATGGCAGAGATTAGTCTTATAGAGACTAGATATTAAAATTGTTTTAGTAGGAGGAATTAAACTCTTTCAAACTGCTCAGTGAACTATATATAACTGTTCTAATACTCAGAGTTGCTGAAACACTTTATTAACATACTCTGCACGAGCCTATGTGCCTTCCATGCTAAGATGTTTGTGATCCTTGAAGCTAGCATTGCCCAGAGAGCCACTAGTGCGTAAGACTTCCTAGACTGGCAATCTGACTGCTGTTCTTAGCTGACTTTGTGAAGTCCATATGGATGTTACAGGTCCCGGCTGCAGAACTCGTGAGATGAGTTGTCTTAATTCTGGGAGGAGCTGAAAGTTTCTACACAGTTAATGCAGTGCAGTTCTGATCAGAAGAGTGACCATATATAGCTGTCCTGGACAAATTCCTTTTGTGTAATGAGTTGCTCTTGCTATCAAGGACAAAAGCCTTCATTTTCTTCCAACTTCAATGCTATGACAAAGTAGTTTGAAGTTTTTGTTCTGGCTAACAAATGCAAATATAA
The DNA here is from genome assembly GCF_003343005.1 of Rhea americana. Lineage (NCBI taxonomy): Eukaryota > Metazoa > Chordata > Aves > Rheiformes > Rheidae > Rhea > Rhea americana. Next base: position 1,790,246 of record NW_028186490.1, read on the forward strand.
CTCATTTGCTTCTCTTTTTTAAAGAGATATGTTTTGCCTCTGGTATCAACTGAGTAAGGACTTCTCTGAGCTCTGGCCTTCTGCAGGTATAACTTAAGGTCAGAATTTGGCTTTTAAAAGCTGTTTTTTCCCCTCGTGATCAGATGATGAATAAAAGATAAATGTAAACAGCTAACAGAATCAACTTTAAATTTATGTGCACCATAAGAAGTGTGGAAGTACGGATAAAATCCAAAAGAAATCTTGCAAATCAGTTTGTATTTTCCATAACATGAAAAGTTCAATTTATTTTTCCAATACTTTTGGATATGCCGCATCAATTTTCATATTATTAAAGAGATACTACTAGTATTTATTAGTTGTCTCAAAAGATAATTGAGGTTGAAAATCTTATCTTCAGTTCCCTAGAAGTGTTTTAATGTTTGAATTCCAGAACAGGTAACTTAATACACAATAGGTAATAAAATGCATTTACTATATATATATTTTATATTAGATAATTTAGTTATTAAAATATTTATGTATCAAAGCAAAGCAGTAGACCACAGAACTTTTTGCTGATTGTGGAAAAGGTGTAAAGTTAGTATCTTTGGATTTTGAAACACTATGTTCACTGCTGTTTACATAAGATGAGACCAACAGACCAGGGAGTTAGCTTGACATTTATCCTTCTCTAGTTCTAAGCAGTCTCATTTCAGTAATAACAGAGTGCAATTATTCTGTCAATATTTTTTCAGGGAATGAGGTAGCGATCAGTAGGACACTATTTGTCAGTAATGTTTTTTCCAGCACCCACGATCTGTGCTTTAATTTTAAAATACTTTCTTAGGTAGTCATACTCAAAGTGAAAAGTATGGAGTTTTAAAGTGACTTGAGAAATTAAAAAAATATTTTTTCTTATTAGGTGGAGGAGGAAGAGAGAGTGATGCACAGTGCCACTGAGGAGTGTGGATTAGATGTAGAAAGATGGAAACACAAGGTCTTGCTCATGCCAGATGGCAGCAGACTGTGTGTCAAATAGCTTCTGCTCTATCTGCCTAATTACATTATCCTACTGATATTTTACTACATGTTACCCTTATGGAAGGGGAAGTACTTTGTTTTTTAAAACACTTGTTGACATTCTTCATTCTTGTAAGATTTAAACTTGGTTGCTTTTTTCTTCTGTCTCTCTCAAGTCCTTGTTACTGAATGGACTCTGGATTTCTGTGCATTCTATTTTTCTCACGGAGCACAAATCAAACACTGTCAGTTGCTGTAGATTTTCCTGCCTTTTTTCCCCATTGGGATAATTCAGATAATAAAACTTAGCTTTTTCAGTTAGGCTTCTGCATCAAAGCTGCCTTTAGAAAGGAGGAGATACTTGGAAGCTTTTCATGGGACTGGAACTTAAAGATGAGTCTTTCTATAAAGTTGAGTCAGCCTGGCAGTATATAAATGTTATAACTTGTTCCTTCCGAAGTTTTGGCTTTTTTTCCTTCGTTATAGATGTTTTTCTATAAAAGGCCATATCTTAAGCAAAACACTTTGAAAATGCATACTTTTTGATAAGAGTTGCTTGGTTTGTTTCACACTTTGTTTCTAGTGAGAGAAATGCAGTAGTAAATGTGTAGAATATTTTTTAATAAAATGCTGCTATATTCTAAACACTTGTACTGTTGAACCACTGTTACCTCTTCTTTATATGATCTACCTTTAACTCTGTATTTGCTTGAATCCTTTTTTTTTCTTTAAGGTAATGGATACAACATGTTGTGGCAAAACAGTATAATATGATTCGTAATCCTCTTTCTTTACTGATTTCATTTCAGTCTTTTTTTCTTTTCTTTAAAGAACTATAATATTCACAGCATTCATGACACTCAGCATCACCTCTTTTCATAACCTGATTTTGTTCTTTTCGATGTTATCTGCGGTACCTCAGTATTCACTTCTGCAGTCCCCTGTTCCCCCCCCTTTTTTACATGACAAAGCGGTGTGTCAGTGACTTCTCTGTGCTGCTGCTGCTATCTTTTCTTCTTACATTTATGTGAAATGGCTTCTGTACAAAGCTTTGTCTACACAAATACCATAATCCTCAACTGCTGTGCCTGCTTCTATCTAGTTAAAACGGCTTTCTTTAAAACAGAAAATCCATTCATCTCATCATTGTCTTGCCAGAGAAATGTTGTTCTGAAAATCAGCCTCTGCGTTTTTAAGCTGTATGCTTAGTTGAAAAAATGTTGCTGCATCTTTGAACTGTAATTTCGTAATGTTCTTGGTAACTTCGGTTCACAAGTGAAATGTTTGTTTCCCTTTTGCTAATCTGGTGCTTTCCTTCCTCCCTCTGACCTTAGAGCTGTCCTGTTTTATCCTTAGAGGCCAAGACGATGTTTGGTCACTAAAACAGCTCAGTTCATGCTCTTCTACCAAATTCTGCTTCTCATACTAACTGTCCCCTGTTTCTCCACCCTTGCTGCCACCTGCAAAGCCTGATGTGACTGTGATTAATGAAGCCGCTGAGGCTGGTGTAGATATAGATGAGGAGGATGATGCAGATGTTGAATTCACTCTCCCCTCTGACATTGAAGATGATTACGAGCCTGAGCTGCTGTTAATGCCAACCAATCAGCCTGTTAACCAGCCCATTCTGGCCGCTGCTCAGTCTCTACATCGAGAAGCAACCAAGTGGTCTAGTAAGGTACTCCTGAGTCTCCCCCGGGCGACTGGTCTGTGTGCATCCGGCCATTGGGGAACGCTGGCACATTTGCATCACTCTTGATCCCTGCTAGATCCCATGATTTTGAATGAATAAGTGTGTCTGCACTTCATTTTAAGGACTGAGAGTGGCTTCACAAGTTTGTTAGGTCTGTCTGTCAATGCCGGATTGAAGCTTGATTTGGGTCACTTACTAATATTAAACGGCTTCGTCTCCATTTGCCTGTCCTTATTTGTTGTGGCAGTTTTCAAATTGTAATAGAGGTTGTCTTCCATCCCCCCTGTTGTTTTTTTTTCATTAATTCTGGCTACCTGTGAAGCCATGGATAATGGTTTCTTAATGACTGTTGTAATGATGCAACAGAATATACAGCATTCAAGAAGTCATTTTAACATGTCTATTGTGCTTTTGCCTCCTTTGATGCCATCAACTAAAATATATATGAACAAGGAATGGCTTTGTATGGCAGAGTTTATTCAGGAGGACTGTCTGTTGGCTTGCACTTGGCTGATTTGCGAATGTTGCTTGAGGGAATTCTTTTTTTCTCTTTTTTTAAGAAGCTGCACTGAACGCATTAGTTGCTCAACTGAGATTGTATTTATATGAAACCAGTGGAAATGTAAATGAGGTTCAGACATTCACAAGTACCCCTGTTTCTTCTGCCTAAACACAAACGTTTGCCAGTCTGGTCACTTTTTTTTTTTTTTTTTTTGAAATGGCATGCTGCAAAAAGTACGGCTGTTGATGTCCTATAACTAAGATTAGGTGTGTATGTGTATGTATACAGTAAACTATTCTTAAGAAGGGCTTTCAAAATGTTCTTGTCCTTTTCAGATTCTGATGCTTGGATAACTTGTTAGAGGGCTTCGTAAATGGCACTGGTCCTAATTACTTGATCCTCCTACGTGAAAACATGGAAAAGTTTTGTTATGTCACTTGCATTCTAAGTGGTTATACTAGCAAACTGTTTAGCTATTAGGTCACGGTAACAAATAGTTCAGCTTTCTTTATCACCCATATCTGTATGATGTTTAATAATATGTTGGGATTTCTTCTTAAATTTACTAGTAGTGAGTCATGAAAGTGTGTGCACAGGGATAGAGAATACATTTGCTAAGTTGATTTCTTGCTATAACTACTTGCTCTGAACTTCATGGTCATTAATCATGGAATTATACTGAAGAAAAAGTGTACTAATACTTAAACTCACTATGCTAATACTTCATCCACACAACAGGAATGTTTCATGGCACCACATATTTCACATTTGTCCAACAGCTTTCCGCAAAGTTGAATCTAAATATACTAACAGACTATATTAACAATGGATCATCTAGGTCTGCTTTTTCTTGCACTAGGTTTTTCTCTGGAACAGAGTATGAGAAACACTTTTGCCTTGGTCATACTTAGCTCATATGTTGCAAATATTTCTCAGAAGTATTTCTGTAACTGTAGTAAACTATTTAATATAAGAAATCTGAATTTAATCTGAGGATTACCACTTAAAATATCAAAAATACTTCTCCCCTGGAAGCATCGTTTTAAAGGGGGAGAGTTTATCAAAAAGGAAGTTATATTTTCAAAGAGTAAAGGAGATCATTGAATCTCATTACTGCATCACAACCTGTGACAAAAATTCTGTGTTAGATTCTCTTCCTTTTTTTCTTTTACAATTGTAGTAAGGTAGCAGTATAGCTGATATTTAAATAACTTCAGCTTCAGATGCCGCTTAAAACTTTATGTTCAACTGTTCAGACTAGACTGTTTAACTTAATTAGTGCTATTTGGTTTAACAGGCTACTTAGCACACTTCTTAAAATAATGTTGCTTTACTGGGAAATCTGGAATTTCTAATGCTAATAACATGCTTCGTCTTAAAGCCTAGCCAGCAGACCAGTAACCTGTTCCATGGACAAACTAATGCTTTTCTTTACCACTTCTTTTTTTTTTCAGTTTTGAAGCAAACTTTTTTCCTGAGTGTTAGGAAGAAAAGTATGTCATGAATATATCGTTAGTACAGATCTTCTCTGTTCCTTGAAGAAACCTCTTCTGTGTGCACAAATCATTCTTCCATCCTTGACTTGAAGGGATTGGCTACCGAAATGTAGACTACTGCTCAGGAGTGACTTCTGTGAAGCCTCCAGCCTAGCGCTAACACTAACTGGTGCTGTTTGCTTTAGGGTAATGACATCATTGCTGCTGCTAAGCGGATGGCGCTGCTGATGGCAGAGATGTCTCGCCTGGTGAGAGGAGGGAGTGGAAACAAGCGTGCCCTTATTCAGTGCGCAAAGGATATTGCTAAAGCATCGGATGAGGTCACTCGGCTGGCCAAAGAGGTGGCGAAGCAATGCACTGACAAGCGCATCAGAACAAACCTTTTACAGGTAATGAGTTAACTTTTAAATGCCTCAAAAGTACTCTTCCGTTGGCCTTCTCTCAATATGGACAAAGGCTGGAGCACAGGAGCTGTGGCAGTAAATCACCTGTATCTTTCCTTGACTTAAGCTTTGTCAAGTTCCAAGTCTGTTTTTAAATCTCTTTGCAATGTATGTTTTGTAAAGTCAGGATTTGGTTACAGATGGGCGAAGATGCCAGTGCCCAAAAGAACTTGAAAAATATGCTATGAATACTAGTCTCTGCAGTGTCTACATTGCTTTATATTTCACCTAGTCATTCCTCTTGTATTAAAACAGTAATATAACCCAGTCCCCCCCCTTTTTTTTAATCATCTCAGATAGTTGGGAATGACAGGACGTGTATTTGGCTAAGTAGACCCTTAAAGAATATCTAGAGGAGGGGAAAAATGTTGACTGTGTTCTTCCAAAGAATTCATTTAGCAAGTCAGAAGTAAAATAAGAAGTTCAAGTATCATACTAATACTCTATGCTTATTTCTTATTTAATACTAAATACAAAATCTAAGGATTTAGCTGAAAAAAACAACAGATAATTGATTGGTTCAGTTTACAATGTGAAGTGTTTTCAATCCTCATTCCTTAGGTCTGTGAGCGAATCCCAACCATCAGTACACAACTCAAAATCCTTTCCACTGTCAAAGCTACCATGCTGGGCAGAACTAATATCAGCGATGAAGAATCGGAACAGGTAAGAGGTGTAAAATCTAATGGTAGTGTGAACTGTTCTTCACAGTTTTATGGGAAGATGACGTAATATTAGATGTGTTCTAGGAATTCAATATTGAAAAGCTTACCGTGGCTGTGTGGTAAAGCTAATTTTAGTATAGCTTGGTTTCTGCTTCAAAGGCAGCAGTTTAATAGTGGGACATCGATTCCTCCCAAACCACGAGGTATTTGCATTCAAATTTTTGTATGAACAACTTATGAATCTCTTGACTTCATAGTAAAAAGCAGAGCTAACAAAAGCACTTGATTCCAGAATTGTAGAGCACAGGTTTGACATCTGAGGGGTACTAACACCCTCTAGTGGACTGTAGTGAAAATATTTTATTCTCCAACAATTTAAATGTCTTAAAATTGCTAGCTTCCTAATCCTGCAGATCTTATCACAGTTTTTTTCTTCTGAGAGTAGTCAATGCTGAGACACTGAACTTTATTCAGATTTTCAGTAAATAGACAATGAAGAGGAGCCTTGTTGTGAGTCAGTATATTACTTGCTGGCTTCCGAGAGGCTGATTGTTTCATTTACTCTTCATAATTTAGACCGAGTTAGGAATGCTGGTACTGGCAGAATGCTGCTGTCTTATTAATACATTTAAAACAAATTTTCTTTTCTTTTCTTGACAGGCAACTGAGATGTTGGTTCATAATGCCCAGAACCTCATGCAGTCTGTGAAGGAAACTGTGAGAGAAGCTGAAGCAGCTTCAATTAAGATTAGGACAGATGCTGGATTCACCCTTCGCTGGGTCAGAAAGACTCCGTGGTATCAGTAGGCACTTGCCACATGAGTATTGTTTTCTGTAACATAAAATGCCTTTTTTTGGAAACAAGAAAAATATTAACAGCAACAGGTGCTGTAAACAAGCCTAAAATTAGCTTATGCTAATGCCCCATTCTAAGGGTATCAATTATATGAACATGCATTTCAAGTATTTTTGGAAAGCATTTGGTATCACACAAGTCAAAATTGCTTTCAGTAGTAGACAGTTTTTATCCTTTGTTTGCTTTTGAAGATTCTCTTCATGAATTCTGTAATCCCAGAAGCACATTTCATTTATGCACTGTATATTCCAGTAGTTTCCATGTGATGATATAATACATGGACTTCACTCTGAGCTTGTACTGAAAGTCTAGGACACTAACTGTGTTACTTAGCAGTGATACAGGGACAATCATTGATATATAAACATTCAACTTTTCAATAGAATTTTAGTTAGCCATTCTTAAATCATGCAGAAGTGTTTTTTTTTTCTTTTTTTTTTTTTTTTTTTTTTTTTTTTTTTTCTTGTTTTTTTTTTTTTTTTTTTTTTTTTTAAATTTTTTAATGCTGAAATTTTTTTTTTTTTTTTTTTCTTGATGTTAATTTTGCATGGCAACAATATGTTAAGTCAACAAAAACTGGAGCTGTCCTTGTCACCCTGTTGTCAGCCTCTAGGTGGGCATTCCAGAACTCTTGTTCTGTCCTGAAATGCTTTGAAGTGGACACTCGTGGCACATTGTGGGCAGCTTGAGCCTTACGATTGAAGGCCTTAAATCACAGAACTCTTTCCTTCTTGCTTGCTTGAGTGATGTGAGCTGGAAAATCTTGATTCTCTTAAGCTAGCTGTACATATTGAAAACAAATATAATCATGTCCAGGACCAGAAAATGTCATGCCCTGGCTCCTTCCTTTTGAAAACCAAGTGAGCATATACACAGGGCATTATCCTACTTTCTTATTTTTATTCCTCCATCTACTGTTATTCTAGTCACTCATGGTAGAAATTGAAAGATGAATAACAATGTTCAATTCAAGACCACCTTCTGCTTCTCTGCCCTTCTTTCCAGCAATGAAATAGCAGCTGCATAAGCTTTTCCAAATCCAAGTACTGCAGGGACACAAAATCCTACATTTAGGTAGTCAGATGGCTACTGACAGTGGTTCCTAATATTAAACCTTTTCAGGTATTTTTACTGTTTTTAAACATATTTAGAGGCCTGAAGTTCAAAAACCTTTTCGAGTCCTAGTAGTAATAAATTGAACAAAGTGTTAGTATATCTTTTTTTAAAAAAATCTATTAATAAAATAGACTCGGGATATTTTTATGCTTCCATAATTGAACATGCCTTTATATATATATATATATATATATTTGTGTTAATTGCTCAGTAGTCTCCTTTGGCATTTGACAAAGAAAGGGAATTACTTTTTTAGAATAGGTCTCTCTATGGTTGCAAGGAGCTCTTTCAAACTTCTACCCAGAGCAGCGCTGACCTCATGAGGACTCCTTCATTTCCATTTGGTAAAAGTTGTTGTGTGGTCAAACCACCTTGATTAAAGTGCCCTTGTAAAAAACTGCTCAGTTAGTCTAACAAATCAAAGAAAGGGAGTCACAATACAGTCAGCTGTTCTTTGCCTGTCTGTAACAGTTACTCTGCACTTGGATTTTCTTTTTTCCCCTTTCCACTGCACTGTTATCTAAAAAGGGAAGTTAACCTGATTATAATACATCTGCCTCAAACTGACCGTAGCAAGAGAAAGCGCCTGTTCATCCTTAACTCCCTCCCTGCGACTGGGTATTACGAAGCACATGGTACTTAGGGTCTTTCCTTAGTGTTCTCTTCCTGTAATTACCTGTAACAGGAAGAGTGAGGAAGAGATGCCAGAGCCTTAACCTGAATGTCTTGCATTTGGTTGGTTTATACCAGATCTTTAACATAATTGTAAGGTAGTCATTTCTATTTAATAGTAAATAACACTGAATAGGTAGGAGTTATTTTTAAGCAGTCTTCTGAATAGTCTTCCTGTATTTCTTTTCAATGCTCCTCCTTCCCTTTTCCTGTCCCCTTCTCCCCACCATGTCCCCCCTGACCCCAATTCAGGCTTCTCCATGAGTGTTTTTTTTTTTTTTTTTAGTGTCACTGTTTAGTTGCTTGTCTGATATTAATGCAATATTACTAATGCCTTTAATACATAATTGTTTATGCCAAAGATCACTTTTTGTTTATTGAGGAATGTTTGTGGGAATGTTATGAATCATGGTTGCCTTTGACACTCTTTCAGAATGTTTGCTATGAGTTCTTGCAGTGTTTTGTAGAAGCTGAGATGCTCATCCACCTTATGCAATTACTGCTTTTTTGACTTTTTTGAACACTATTGGTCTTCAGACCTGAAATGCAGCAAAATTTGAAAAAGACCATGAATGTCAGTTAGAAATGTTTTACCACTATAAAACTTCATTTATAAACCAAAATGTGTTATATAGTCTAATGTTTTCAACCTTTTTCTTTGGTTCTGTTAAAACAATAAAAATGCATTTGTACAAATGTTAGCTTGTGAGTATTAACAACTGATGACTGATAACTTTTTAATAGCAGAAAGCAAAAAAAGGAAGTACTAGAAGTGCTCAAGCAAAATAATGGTGAGTTTTACATATTTTTGAACAGAAAGGTACAAGACTCCTGAAATAGAAAAAGAGGGTGAGATAAGTTGGACTTCTGCTCTTGTATCACTAAAATTAGCAATGAAAATAATGTATTGGAAGCTGTGGCCCAGTGGGAAGAAATGGTGTTTCTTGCAGAGGCCTCATGGTCATCTACTACCAAGTGAAGTTCTAAAAACTTGAGATGGGTTTTGTCTGAATCTGTCAATAAGGAGGAGCTCCCAGAGCTGGAAACTTAGATGGAAAGTTGGTGGTACTAATTCCTCACTAACGATACTCTATTTCTCAAGCTGTGCTGTGCATGTAGATGCTGGTGCAGTTTATTGGGGAGAATGTGAACACAGATCGTTGTCTTGGTGGGCTCCCCCCCCCCCCCCCCCCCCCGGGAAATTGGTGCAGTTTTCTGTGTTTGGAGAAATGGCAGGAGTCAGGACACCCTGGTGGAAGGTGTAAACCTTACACAAGGAAAACTAGTTCCTGGAGGAAAACGGTCTTTGGGCTTGGGGTGCCTTTCCTACCAGGTAAGTGTAATTCTTGTCGGCAATGACCTCTGGTGGTACCAAGTGTGGATCAGAGCTCTTCCACAGCCAGGAGCTTTGCATATCTTTCTCCAATGGCTGAGTTGCAGGAGACTGGCAAGGCTTGTTCTAAGACTCTGTAATACACTGAAATGCAATCATGAAGGAAAGCATTAGTGTTAAAATTAGCCATTTTTGATACTACATTATGTTCCGTTTCAGTGATGGTGTCACTTCTGAATGGAGATACTACACGATTTCCAGGCTGCTAATGTAGACAGCAGCTGTAGCTACTCAAGACTTAAGCTTAGGACATATCAATTGCATCTTAGGTCAAGACTCTTAGTAAAATTGGCTTAACAGAAGGAAGTTATTTACTACAACATGCAATAGAACAGCAGAATGAGCAATGAACTGATAGATGATTCCCCAAATGAAAAATGGTAGAGTAGAAGCCTTGTACCTTTTAATGCATGAGAAGTGTCTGCGTAATACAAGGCTTTCTTACAAATACTGATTCTTGTAAGCACTCTTTTATCTACAATAATGTACTGTCAGTTCAAAAACTCAGCATGAATGTCTGCAGGCTAGTTTACCCTAGTGTTACTGCTGAAGTTAGCAGCAGAGAATGCGCTCATTTCTTTCCTTACTGGCTTGCTGTCTATGTTCAGGTAGGTTCCCTCCTCTTTCTGCTTCTAAGACTCGAAATCATTTTTGTTTTAAGTTTAAAATTTTGTATACTGAATGAATTTAGTTCATATACTGATTTTATGTGAAGTTAGTAACTCTTTATCAATTTGTAACTTAAACAGGTTAGGGAAATGAAGATTTTCTAGTATCCCACTCTTAGTTCTGAATCTTGTTTATCTCAGTCTGCTATGTACAGGTACTGTGGGACACACATTAATTTACAGGGAGAGCAAGCTTATGCTAACGTATAAGAAGAACTTTGTCAGCTCTGCTTCATCACTGTTACAACTTCAGTGTGCAGACTGTGACTGTTCAATTGTCCTCTATGTAGAAAATCAAAGGGAACTTACCTACCATGCTGCTCTACTCTTTAAGTACTTGCGTAATGATCACGTTCAGTGACTGTGTAGCAAACAGCCGTCATATAACTGTGAACCAAACGTCTTTTGTGTACAAGAGCATTACAAATAGTTTACAATACTGGCAATGTCACAAGAGAAGATGAATTTGCAGTAGACTTCCCTTTATTTCATTACGGTAAAGCACACAACCATTAAATACATTTGACATTTCTACTGTGCTATCTAAAAGCTATGCTCCAATGTACACATGGCACAAATCTGGTGGCATCCACTTCAAACAAGTGGAACATCTGATTCAGAGCTCAGACTTCACATAAAAAATAGATCTTACTCTCTGCAACTGTATTCTTAAAAAGTGGTGAATATGATGACAAGATTGAATGGAAAGAAAGTGGACTACAGAAGTAACCACCCCCCGGATTTAATGCAGAATGTTATTTTTATCAGCTCATCTGCAGATGGCACAAATGAAAGCAGATTAAGGCAAATGCTTCTTAAGAAAGGTGGTTTCTTGTAAACAACAAGAAAAATATCTTTTTTTCCTCCTCCATCAGAAGCTCTTCCTCAGGAGTGACGTTTGCTATGTCCAGGGCCCTTTGGGAGCCCTGCCCATCACTCTGCTGTTCTCTGTTTCTGAAGGGATTGCATGATGCTTTGTGGAATACCAACTTGCAGCTGGCTATGAGAAGAGCTGAGCTTTCTCTGCAGGCTGTAGCAGCAAAATGTGCTACCGCAAGACTTTCCCAGTAGCCTTTCTGGCCTTTATAATGTGCTTGGCCTCTGGGCTTTGGTATCTGGTTTGGCAGTGTAGTGTTTGTGACATTTTGTGGATTACCTACATCTAGCTATTCACCAACACAACGATTCAGTAAAAAAGGGTGAAGGTGTATTAGAAAAAAAGGTACCTTATTTTAAAGCCGTATTAAGAAAAAATAAGCTACGCTTCCATTTTAAGACCTGCTCTGCACAATACTTTATCTCAAACTAATCAATGTCTATTAATTGGCACCTACTTAATAGCAACATAAGTCACTAAGCAGTCATTTATGTTTTTTTTTCTTTTTCTTTTTTTTTTTAAGGGGAATTTCCGCTTGGAAATAGAGCATCTTCTCATGTCCTGACTTGGAATTTTCCTGCTTTTGTAATATATTTGACACCTTTAAAAGGCTTGTATTTTTCTCCGTACATGTCCAGGCGATTTACTTTTAATCCTGGAAAACAAAAGCGAGAGTACAAAGTTAAAGGCAGAATACTAAAAATCTTGTCAGTCTTCTCCATTTTCTTCAAGTATGTTAAAAGCGGTTAGCAAGCTAGTTTGCTCTCCTCCTCCTTCATCAGTTCATCCATTTTGAGAGAGCAAAAGGGAGGGTTCTTGTCACCCAGTCCTTGCTGGCAGCCTGGGGGGGGGGGGAACAAGAACTCTTATCTGATCTACTCAATGAGTCAACATCCTCCTTCGCAGGGATGAAATGCTGAGCAAATGAGTTCATCCTGCACAGCTCGTGCACAGTACACTCTTGTTCTTACTAACATGGATGAAACATAGCAGAAATTTTAAAATTTTCCTCACTCTTTAAATTGTAATTTCAAGGACAAGCTCTGTTACTGTTTGGGAAATAACTGCAGCTATTAAATACCTAACAGATCCAGGTTGGCCCCCCGTTTTCTCATACATCTACTAACTTTGCCATCCAGTCATTTGGTTTACTATGTTTTGCTAAATTCAGACTGCTGGTTTGCAAGATGGCACTGCAGAATTCTGTTGTTATACTAGGCATTATTTTACTTAACAATATAGTCTAGGATGCAAAAGAATGACATCCTGGTACCAACCTGGACAGATACCACATGCACTACCACTGGTTCTCACCTACTGCCTAGTCATCCTCCTTTCATCCAAATCTGAGTCTTTGCTATATGGGGTATACTCTCTTAAGGCCTTAATTCTGCAAAGACTTTAGAAAGATTTTGCGCACAGACTGCTCATGTGATTTAAGTGTTTGCTGACTGAGGCCTTGTTTTAAACTTACTTTTGCACCTACCCTATAGCCTTCATGCTGATTACACATGCAGATTATTTTGAAGATGGAAAACACAAAAGGAAAAAATAAAGGGGCACTATAATAGAGCTTACTGACCAGCAGAAATGGCTTTAGTGGTACAAGGCTAGAGAAAATCAGCAGTATGCTATATCATCATTCTTCACTAAAAAGAAATTGTGTATTTTTAATGAACAAGTCAAAACAATTTCATTCATTCTTCTCTACACTTTTTAACAGTTTTTCTTGGGCAAACCAATTGGCAACACCTAATTTTCTGCCAGCAGGGTTAACTGCCAGGTTTAGATTAACCAGACTTCACCTGTTTGGACCAAGTCTAAGCTAACTTCAGTTCAGCACCTCTGACTGAAAGACTACCAACAGGAAGGCTCCATTTCCTATTTTTCCATTTGTTCCACAAGCATTGATTTCTCTTAACACTCACTCACCGGAAATTGCAAGCTGCTGTATCTTAAACTGGATATTTAAGCTTGGATTCTCCTCTGGCTTGGGGGCTCCAGACTGTAGGTTCACGATGCCCTTTAGATTTGGTAGCTTTTGAGGGGTAATTTTGCCCACATCCCATGTTAACACCTTGTCAGGAAAGAGAAAATAGTAGCAGTAACATTTTAGTAACCTCTCTACGAGACCAAGTTCAGGTCAAGCCTAGCAGCCCTGAGAATAACTCCCCTGGTTGCCGAGCTGGCATGGTTAGGGCTCCCGCAGGTGCGCTGGCTTCTCTTCCCCAGCCTGCCTTTTGCCCCATCAGGGTTCCTGAGTTGGGCTGTGCACTTAATAGAGCTCGTCCCCTTAGAACTAATGGCTGACCTCACTGTCGGTCTGGGCCACGCAGGTCTAAACAGGGAGCGTAAAGGCAGCAGATATTTAAGCATGGAAAGGAGCAGGTGCTTAGCAAAAGATGTTTAAGATAAAGTAACTCTTCTAAGAGATATTTTTTCCCATTGATTCCTACACTTTAAAGCAGGTACACGTGACAAAGTTGGTCCTTCACTCACCCACAAGTGGTTGTTTTTTTTTTTCTTTTTTTTTTCCCACCATCTTTCTTGTCGTATACAAAAAAAATTGCTAAATGCACAAAAAATGATTTTTTTCCCTACTTCTAGAAGCAACGTTTTGCAGTTACCATCCAACTGTATAGTAAATTCAAAGCAACGTGCCCAGAATTTCTGTAGAGCCGAGAGAGGCTCCACCGTGTTGCTGAGGTGCATAACGGTTTGGGTTTAAGCTAAACAAGTTAGACATCTCCTCAGTACAGCAGTAGTAAGAGCTATTTTAGAACTGAGCCTTGTCACAGCTTATCACAGATCAGTTTAAGAAGAAAAACAAGACTAAGTTCTGGAAAAGGGGGCAAAATGCAAGTAGAGGGAGAAGTTAATTTCAGGGAATATCAGGAGTACAACAATCCACTTAGAGTTATCCCAACTCCTGAGGAAAAAAAACAATAAAATTTATTTCTGTCAGTTATGACTCCCTGTCTTTTCTCTCTTTGCAGAGAGGAAAGGTGACTTCAAGGTGGTTTGTTTTTTAAAAAGATTGGTGTCTGTTGCTTCTAAAACCGAATGTTATTTGGAGAGCTTTCACCTCCAATTCAAGTGCTGACTGAGAAATTCCAAGAGCAGCAGAAAACTCAGAACAGGGTGTTTGTTAAGAGCCAGCAGAATGGTTTGGCTCAGACTGTGTTCCAGCCAAATGGTTCCTCGGGACTAAAAAGCTTCAGGAATTTCAGGAAATTTAGATTTCAAACCACAACTGAGAAGCAAGAAAGCAGGACTCTAAGACAGAGATTTTCAGACTTTTTGTTTTCCATTTTTCCTCCTGTATGTCTTCAGGCAGATCTTTTGGGAGAGATTTGCATCTCCTGCTTCCTGTTTTTCCAACTACTTATTTTCAAGTCTGCAGCATTTTCTCCAGATAAATTTGTTTTAAAGGGTGTAGATTGCAGTATGTACCACAGCTGAAACCACCTGCAAAATACTGCTGCATCTATTAAAGAAAAAAAAATGGGAGTGAAGGTGCAGGAGAGAAGAGATGAAGGAGACAGGGAAGTGGCGTGCAGAATGATATAATGAGAAATCACATCTGGTCTTAGGATTGAAAGTAGTGAATTTTAAAAAGAAAGTTTTAATTCATGAACATATGCTGAAGGAAGGTGTTCCAGTACTCTGCAATATGTATAACTTGCTCTACTGTTGCCTTAGATATTTAAATAAATAAAAATACAAGACTTACTTTAGTAACTGGGTCGAACGTATAGCTGCCTTGCGTAGAAGTGAGGTTCATGTTAAGTACTGCCTTTGGCATGTGAACTGTCATGACAACTCCTTCTACTGTTTTCCCCATATTCTGTTTTGGTCCAATGGTAACGTCAAATCTTCCCGAAGAACTATTCTCCTTAAAACTGATCATGTGTTTTACATATACAGGAATTGCCACCAAGCTGAAGAAAGAAGACAGTAGTTGCATGCATCCTGGTTACTTATTCATTGGAGAAAATGAAGCTCTTTTTCATAAACAGACCTTATATTTCTGGCAAGTGTAAGTTAGAACCAATTTCTTTCAAGCAAGAAGTGATACTCAGCTCTTCAACATCATTGTTGAAATGATTTTTATTAATGGGCAATCATTTACGGAAAAAAACAAATTCTTCCAAACTACTTTTCCTAATCTCTTTCCTTCCACTTTTTTTTTTGAAGTAATCTCACTTCTCAAAACAGCCATCAGTCAAATGAGATTTAGTTTGCAGATATTTGGGACTTAGGCTTTTTTTGCTTTGTTGTTTTTATGAAGTTTAGGATCTCTGTAGATACAGAAACTTAATCACAAAGATCATCAGCAGTTATCAATTACCAGGACTGAAGAGCCCTATATTCCTATCACATGTGATTTATGCCACTGAACAGTGATTGTTTATTAGCAACAGCTCTGCTGAAAAACCTTTTCTTGTTTTAGTATGGACAGAGCATCAGATTAGACAGAGAACATGCATTTTAGCAATAATGCAAATTCCCCCTGTAACAAGGGAAAAGCTGCAGTTACCCATATGGAAAATATTAAATGGTGTAATTAAAGAACTAGCATGTCTAAACCAAACGTACTTCTGTGAGCTGACACGGTAGGAGATCAATCTGAAATTCCCATCAGGAGGAATAAACGAAAGGACTCTTTCAGACTCCCAGCGTTTGAACCGAATGCATGGATGGAAGCTGACATCATCCAGCAGCCTTGGGTTCTGTAAGAAGTAGCAAAGTGGTAAGTGAAAGCTCATAAAGTGTCAGCAGTTTGAACTAGACTACTAAACTCTATACCTTTCCTATTTCTTATACTCCTAAGTATTTTTCCTGACCATTATTAGAGACATGTTACTCAGCTACATGGATTTCTGGTGCGACCTTGTACCACAGTTCCTGTATTTTCACGTACAGACAAAAGTCATTCCAACTACTGAACAGGTAGCAATTTTTACAGTAGAAGGCAAAGCCTGATACATCATTTTTCACGCATCTATCATGAAGCAGTTGTTGAATACAACAATTATTTTACAGTTATTTAAATCAAATCATTAAGCAAAATATACCCAGAGCAATTAAAATTGCCAAATACACTGCTAAATTTACCATGAAAGAAAGAGAAAGATCTGGCATTCCTGAGAGCTTAATGCACGAATCAATAACACCTTGGATTTCTGCAAAGACTGTAGAACCTGGGACAGAAAAAAAAAAGACAGATACTTATCAAGGGCATAACAAATGTTGTGAGGTGCAGCTAGAGGGCACAGACACCATTTGCACAGCACTCAACAACATGCCAAGCACAGATAGAAAAGGTCATTCCAGTTACCTGTGGTCTAGGCTGCTTGCTAAAACACGTGAATTAGAGCAAACAGCTTGTCCCAGATCAGTAAATTATACTTGTGCAAGCTGATACCCAGAATTTGTTCTGCATGTGCTCAAACTGGTTCCCAGCAATGAGCAGATAAGAATTTCAGAATATGCAAGCTCTGAATTTTCTTTCCTTTCAACCCTATCCTCTGTCTCCAGAAAACTAGCCAGTTGTGTAGTGGTCCCAGGAAGCTGAAGCACATCAAAGCAGTCAACACCACATACAGTAAGTTTGTGCTATGTAGCTCAGGATCTTGTTATCCTTGGTTTCCACAGCTGGAGTGTGGCTTATTTTTTAGTAGGATTAAATACTCATTTAGATGTTAAATAAATCTATGGTCAAAAAAACAAAAGCAGGATTACTAGGTGCCTTACCCAGGAAAGGATCATTTCCTTAAATACCTAATAAGGGCAGAAAGGCATGAGCAGGACTCTGGGCTAATTAGCCCTACAAGTAAAGGCTGTTAGAAGTAGAAACTATTGCTGACCCAGTTAAAGGGAGGGAGAAACTGTGGGTTAATACCTCCCCTGAAAAGAAGTGATCCTGTTTCAGATTAATGCATATAACCATATGCCTATGAAACAAGATAACATCTACTCTAGGGAAACAATCTTACTACTGCTT
Source organism: Rhea americana (assembly GCF_003343005.1). NCBI lineage: Eukaryota > Metazoa > Chordata > Aves > Rheiformes > Rheidae > Rhea > Rhea americana. Next base: position 1,807,636 of record NW_028186490.1, read on the forward strand.
AGTCCTAACGAATGTTAGGAAAGAAGATTCCTGCGCTGCAAGTCCTCGAGGAATTAGAGGAGAAAAGAGTAGTTACGATTACAGCAGTGGGTCCTCAGTAGATTTAAATAATCTCAGTGGACTCACACTCTAACTAGGGTTGAAATACATACAGAAATACACGTAGCGTCTTGATTATAACTCCTCAGACTAGGCATGCATACTGCTAATACAGCCATTGGGGTATACAGGCTGTGATCCCCACTGCCTTTTAGTCTCATGACTGAGCATGAGAGTTGCACAATGGCCATTTATGACTCCAGTATGATTATAACTGAAGTGTGTGTTGAATGGGTGTACGGGGACAAGAAAACATTGACTACTGTTACAAACAGCAGCACTGAATTAAGAAATCAGAGATTTAACCCCCTCTCTGCTCCCACAAACTGGTATCATACAATCTTCAGCTTTAATAGCCAATGGGCCCTGCTAATGAACAGAACAGCAGACACTTGTGTACAGCCCAACAGTTTTCTTTTTGGATCAGCCTTTTTTCCATTTCCTGGCACTGGCAACATTTACACAAAAGTTAGCAGATTCCTCTTCAGAGCTAAATTTCATATTAAAGATTTTTGTATTTGAAGATATCATTTTTCTAAGTTATTTACAGAAAAGAAATGAGTATTGTTATGCTTCATAACATTTAGCTCCAGTTTATATATAAGGAAAACAATACCATCTGGCTATTTTGCAGCAAGTTTTGTCTTGCTATCAGAAGACAGCTAATGACTGCTTTTGTCTTGTTCAGTTGAGGGCCTATGAGGACCTACCATAGACTGTTGGCAAGAACAAGGGAGATAATTTTGTCATCATGTTGGCTTTAAATATTTTTTTCTATTTGTATCTCCTAAGAGATAATCATTATACAAACAAACTATCTACGTACAGAATATTTCTTGTAGGTGTACAGCACGTTCTTTAAGCAGCCTAGTTGCTCTAATATGCAATAATAGCACGTTGCTATTATAAAATGCACTACAAAATATATTTGGGCATGTTATTTTAAATGGGCTATGTATTTTTATTTAATATATGGATATATTATATAGAACATACAAATAAATGCAGAAAAGTGGGCTGTATTCTCTCTAAACATCAGTGGCTAAATACAAAAACAAAACAAACAGGTAAGAGTTCACATGTCATCTTACCTGATTTGTCTATAATTGCATCAATTTCTTCAATGACATCAAAATAGGCTTCGTTGTTTGTGTATTTTACCCCTGCTCTGCGCCAGGGAATGTTGGACAGCTGCCCAGTGGGAAGTGTGTCACCCACATTACTACTGCCTTAAAAATGAGAAGAAGCTCATAGAATCAGTAAGTAATTACAAGAGCATTCCAGCTATCACAGTTATGAATCAAAAGCAGAATTTGACCCTAAGAACTGCAAACTAAAACCTGAACCACTAAAATTTCATTCATTATATGATTTGAATTAACTTCAAGTATGTGTCCAGACTTACAGCTTTGAGACTGTATACTTTGCACAAAATACAAGGCTCAAGTCAGCAAAAGGTTTGAGTGGGAGTAGATGAGGGGCTAGCTTCCCCAAAGCATTCAAATGCTACAATTCAAGACATTGCAGCTCCTTGTGAGGGCCCTGAGCACTGTCCCCCCCCCCCCCCTTCCAGGATTTTAGCTGACTGCCTTCAGGGCAAGTTTGCAGATAAGAACTATTATGAAAAAAAACATGGAATAAGCCTTAGTGGGGGCTCCCTCCCCCCTTCACTTGGGAGCTCTTGCCTTTGATGCTCATCTGAGCTACCCTGCAGGATGTGACAATCATGTCTGTGCCAAACCACGTACCCCACTGATTCAGATCCTCACCCGTGGACTTGACCTTCCAGCCTGGTGATCACTGGACTGCGGCTCACTCTGCTTACCGCCTCCAGCCCTGATCCTCACCCTGACTTGCTGGCTCCATTCCCTTGCTGCTTGTTAGCAAGGCCACTGCCCTGCCTGCCTTGCACTCACAGTCAGCTCCCAGTTCTTCTCCCCTTGCAGCACAGCCTGCCCATGCTGCTACCGAGCACTCCTACTCCTGGCTCTTAAAATAGCACCTGCAGCCTCACACCAGTAGATAAATAAAATTTGGTTCTCCCAAAGAATAAGATAAATATCACCCAATGTGAGTAAAGGGCTTCCTGAGCCACCTAGTAATAAAGTAGAATGATGGTTCTTTAAAATGGAAAACAAATCATATTTCTTCTAGGGATTAAGTAACTGATCTTGAACTCCCAGTATAGTGGAAACAGCTCCCTCCGCTACGCACCGTCATCCGCACCAGCCTATAGCTCAGTATGAGCATGGTGGTGCGCTCTGCAGAGCAAGACAGCTTCACTGGGAGAGGCAGGGGCAAACGGGCATCACTTCTACATAACTTGTGGCTACACCCTCTTCTAGGAGCCAGAAAATTAATGGTAAAATAAACCTCACTAAAAATACCTTTACTAAACCCGGCCTCAGTGCTGTGGTGGTGGTGGTGGTGGTGGTGGTGTGAAGGGCAACGACCTCCCCCCTCTAGCTGCCTTTCTGGAGGGAGCAGCTGCCATGGCTGTGCCCTTCACTGCCTTGCTGGGAGCAGCAGGCACGTGTGAGCTGGACTCTGCTGCCAGGCCAGGCAGGTGGGAGAGCTCTCAGCCTGCGGGTTCCCACCGGCTCAGGGCTAAGCTGCTGACTTGGACAAGACGCAGGTTGTCCCAGGCAGGCACTTTATGCTCCCAGGGATTTCTAATGAGGCTTTAGGTGCCTGTGTGGCAAAACAAGAGGATTTGAGGCTGCAGCCCTTGGCTGAGGCATCTTAATTCCCCTTACAGTGCTGCATCTGGTCCGTTAATGACGCAGATGTTTTCCAGGAGTGTAACTACTGCCATCCAAGCCCCCATTTTTCCCCAAACCAGAAATAAAACCTGCTGAGACTTACATACAAAAACCAGGACACCTGGGTTACCCCAAAGACCAGCTCTTCTGAGCAATACCTCTGTGTTCCCTGCAGCCCACCTACTACTCATTTCTAACACAATGTACAGACAAATGTTTTGCTGTCTTGACCCCACGTGACACCTCACGGCTCACCTACCTCGCGTCCGCTTGCCAGACAAGCAGATTCCACCAGCTCAGCTGACAACCACGTGGCTCTGTCCGTGCGAGAAGTACCCGTTTACGACTGCCTGAATCCAGCTCCAAATGTGATGGATGCTGATGGTAGCAGGGTGTGTGTGTGTGTGTGTGTGTGTGGAGGAGGGAGAGCAGAGTGGCTATTTGCTTCTCTTCACACTATTTGTTCCCAGTCAGCAAAGATTTATTGGGCTATTATTAGGTATCTGTTACTTATCTTTATATAATAATTTCGTATAGCATGCATAACCTTCTCCAGTGCCTCTGAGTTATTCAAGACTTGGGTTAGCTCTGTAGCAATCCCAGAGCACCTGTCTCCAGTATGCGCTGCCTGAGCTGGATCCTGCTACTCCTGAGGGACTTCAGCAGCTGTGGCTGGACCACCAGATACTACCACTGAGGATATCAAAGGGGCCCAGCCTAAACTGCAAATACAGAGTGAGTTGCCTTTATTCAGCTCTTAATTATGGGAAGTGGAAGGACCATGGCCTTACCTTACAAATTCAAGCCAATATGGTATTACTTTTTAATTAAAAAGCACAATGGGGGTGATGGGGGTTGGTTTTTAAGCAGTCAGTTAACTCTGAACATTATTGACGTTCATACCTGTGATGGAGTTGACAACGGAGCGCAAAATTGTGGGAGGCTTAATCAGCTCCTTCAGTATGTTGGATTCTGTTGCCAGTGGAAAGCCATTGTCTAACATTTCTTCTAGAAGCTCATACACAATAACTACATTGTCCTTAATTGCAGTCTCAGAACATTCGCCAAAGTAATCCTAAACAAATCAGAGATTACAAAGGGGAGGACTTTTATTCCTGTTAAAATGTTTTTTTTTTTTTTAATGCTTACAGAAACCCTCTAACATATCATTGAATTTCAGAGCTGAAAATGACTAGCTACTTCTACAGCCTGATTGCATCACACGATAAGGTTGCATTTACTATGTAATTAGAAACAAAGATAGTGTGAACAATGAAATTAATGCAGTCTAGTTCACAATGGACTTGTGTCCTAGGGCTTCTCCCACTTGTGAACATTAACACATCTTCAGTCAGAAGAGCGCTATGAAATATGGGAAAATATCTTTTGGTAACACCCAATCTTCACTGAGGTTCTTTTATTTACAGTATCTGTCAGATAGGTTGAAAATTGACTCACACTTACTATCCCTTCTCTCCCTACAGACTGCTTCATGACTGCATGCTAATTCAGTTCATCAATACAACACAAACACTATAAAAGCTTATAGAAACAAGGGAGCTTTTATAGACTGGCATTTGGGCTCTAGTGCATTTGCACTGGTATTTGTAAATCAAATGAATACAGAAGACAAACCTTCTTTTCCTTTGTACTTTATAAATCAGCACTTGACTTAAAAATTGCCAAAGGGAAAGTCATAATAGGAGGGTTTATTGCCTTTCTTTTAAAAGAAAGAAGTTTACATAAAAACTCCCTTGGAATTATTTCAATCTTAAAATTACTTAATAGTGACACACCTGGAAAGTATCTGCTACTCGGTGAAGAAATTCAATTACAAAAAGTGGTGGCACTTCTGTCTGTATGACAGACACAAAGAAGATTTTATCCCGATAGATGCTGATGAGGTAGTGATGTGGTGTTGAGATGACAGGAGGCACATTTTCAACATCAACTGCTTTCTCCTGAGCTTCAAAGAAATAATCACACACAGATTGGCTCACAACACTCTTCCAGTGCTTCTCCAAGAATATATCACCAGAACAGTTTATAAGAAACAGACTGTGGATCATTTTCTGTTGGAAACACATTTGAACAAGTTAAAACAAACAAAGGGATTTGAGAATTGACATTTTTTCTTCCCCAGGTCCCCTTTGTTTTAATGGTTATTCTTTATTAACATTCACTGTAAACAAACTTAAAGAAAAGATACTGCTTTATTGCTGTTTTTTAAAATGGTGATTTCTTTACTTACAGGAATGTTACACCACAAAATAACTCAAAGGGACTTAAGGGACTAATATATATCATAATTTATGCAAGAAGCTAGCACCCTCGATTTCTACTTTCATCCCTATCTGGCATTTGAGACAGGCTGATTCTCACCGGTCGGCACCCACTTTGACATGTTGTTTGATAACAGGAATGGCTATCCTATGCACGAAGTTTCCTACTTTTCTTGCAACAGAGGAGTTTGCACAACATTTACACACATAACTGAGCACTGATGTCTCTTAAAGATAAATATCCTCAGTTTGTCATTTTCAGCTTCCAAACTATAAAAGTGTTTCTTATTTGCTAGCCTATTAGTTTTTTAGCTTTAACCTATGCCCTTGGATAATGAGTTGGAATTCACCAGCATTACACAAACTCGTAAGTTTATAGCTGGTTTAATTAAATTACCTCAAACATATTTTTTGAAAAAAAAGCCTGTAAAATATATCTTACATCTAATACTAAATCTCTCATGAAACAGGAAAGTATTAGCTCCAAAGAATATAATCCCTTTATTCTTGTATCTTTCAGGATTTATAAACAACATCTCTCAGCCTCTGACACTTCATTTTATTCATGGGAAAAGAAGCTTATCTACCTTTTTAAAAAAACGAATTCCTAGTCCATTTTTCAACTTTCAATGAAACAGTAGCTGAACGAAGAAGTGAATAAATTATTTTCTTCACTTCTATAGAACAGATAAATGCTATCAGACTTCAGCTTAGCTCTTCAACCTTTAAATGAGGCAAGAATAATGCTTAGCTTGACCTGCAGTATAACTGTCCTCTGACAAAAATTAAGGTCTGCATTTAAATTCAAACTTAGAAAACAAAACAAACCAAGTATAACAAAGCACAGGCTCCTGGAACGAGCTGCAATTAACCCATTACTCATTCATTCTTGTGCCTTCCAGGTATTGACAGTAACATGCCCATGGCTCTGTAGTTCACTATATTAGGAAACTGGTCCATTCAAACTGATCCAGAAAAAAAGTTTTCAGTCAGATCAGGTTCCTGATCCAGGTCATTGCATTGCTAGAAAGTGAAAAGAGCATATACTAGTAACTGGAAGTTCATCTGGCCTTTGGAGGAACTCAGTTGTGACCGGAAAGAGACAGAACAGTTACTGTATGTCAGCACCTTTGGCACTGGGGACAGGAAGACCACCACCAATTCTGCCAGACTAGGAGAAGCCAAACATATCTACCAAAACCTACCGTAGTTTTCACTCATCTCAGAATCATGCCAAAAAAATGGAGATAAGCTTTGCTCCTTAGCTCATTAACTGGCATAGAAACACAGAAACAGCACAGAAGCATCTAGATGTGAATGGCCCAGAGAGTTTTTAAAGGAGTCGAACACTGCATGCCATAGCACTAGGAAAAACCCATAGCTCCAAGAGTGGACTCCTGTTGCTGTGTCTAGAGCTCAACTATGCAATGTACTGGGTTAACCTTCCAACTCACCTGTAATACTGAAAAACCGTCTGGGCCCAGCAATTGACAATACAAAAGTCTGTCTTCCAAAGCTCACTTGAAAGGGTGAGAAACGAGTAATAAAGAAGACAGCTACCATGCTATTCCCCTCCATTGAAGACTGTGGAGGTGGGAGGGAGTCAAGATGCAGCTTTTCAAGTTCTATTCTCTATTTGCTCTTCCGCATGCCGGATACAAACACGCTCATCTTCACTGCAACCTTACCATGTCTTAGATACCTCCTATAGTCTTTGCAGGTAGATACACAAAGAGCAATAGTCAATACATGGATAGAAAGATCCTATTAAGCCAACATAGTACATAACAGGAGTTTAATTTGGAAACTATAACTGTCAGTTTGCTTAGGTGTGGGAAAGGAGATGAATCTATAAACTAGCACTACTGAGAGTTTCCACTATACCTCTCATGGTTCAAATTTTCTCTCTCTCTTTTTTTTTTAAGGGGAAGAAAAGCAGACAATTTTTATACTGTAAGCACAGCATTCTTATAAAGGAGCCTTGACAACAATTGCTTTAATCCAGTTTAACCAAATGTGTTCTGAGTTTAGCCAGCGCTGAACATTAAACCCCTCCAAAATCTCCTGGATAGTCACACAACAGTGGAAAGTATAAGCAACCACTGAATGTCAGTATTGTTCCACATCAAGGCAGCCCAAACATATGAAGGTGATCAGCTATAAAGCTCAGAATAGTTCTCTGTACATTTTAATATGGATACAATAGCACATCTGTTAACAGAGATAAAGTCCAGTTCCCAGTAAATGCATGCAGAGCTGCATAGAAGAGTTCCAGTATCAGCAGTGCTAGGGCTGGCTGCACTGGTAAGACTCCCATTTACAGAAGACTTGATCTACGGATCACTGTGAAGAAACAAGGCTGGACTTTGGGCAGCTGTGGATGCTACACTGGTGAAGTCTCCCTGGGATGTGTTACAGAGCGCTTTTAAGCCCTAGCAGTTGTTCTGCTGTTCAAGCTTACACAGATTATACTGATCACGAACTATTGCATTTGTTACTATATACTTAAACAAACACGGCAGTCCAGCATGCCAACAGAATTGCTAACTAAATACAGTCACCTACTTACTTACACTGTGATCACTGCAAGCTCTCCTGCTAGATGAAATGACTGTGTCAGCATAGCCACTTCTTTTGCCAGAAATCCCACTTATGCCATTAGACTATGACTTGATTTGCAGCAGAAGGGCCCGGGTAGCCAGGAAGGGCGGCAGCACTCGACCGCTGCGCCTATCTGCTCATTTGTGTTCTTGCCCCATCAGCCCAGATACCAGTTGTGTTCGTATGAGAGTTAGTGCTGCCACGTGGTAAACTGGAATAACAAATGGATCCAGGGGACTATGCTTGGCAGATTACAGCTTTACAGTATCTGTGGAATGCTGAGCAGTAAAAACCCACCTAGCAGCCTACCATACCTCTGGCAGTTTTTACAGGATTTCGCATTATGCATTATTACTTTACTTCAGGCACAAAAATTCCTTTCAAAACCTCACACGTGCTCATTTCCTCTTTCACAAGTTCCAGCAGCACGCTGCTAAGAAATGTGAACTGAAGCACTCTGGAAAGATGGAAGCTCCCTGTACAGACCAAGCACACAGCAGGCAGTGCTCACCTTGATACCAACCAGCACAAGGCCTGCCCCATCGGAAACCGGGCAGCTCAGCTTGATCGCTTCTCTCTGCCACTGCTGACGACAGAGAAGCTCTAGCAGTGGTGGAAGTACCAATCTGTTAGGTGCAAGCACAAGACCAATTCATTTGATTTATCCCACACAGAATGATTGAGGCTGGCAGGGTCTTCTGGAGATTATCTAGTCCACCCCCCCTCCCAACTCAAGCAGGGTCACCTAGAACACACTACCCAGGATTGATCCAGACAGCTCATAGAAGAGCTAGAAATTTTTAGCTAAAGTGTCTTCAATATGCTGATTCCAATTCTGTATGTTTTCTTTTTATTTTGGAAATGTTTGAAATCTGGATATTGCAATTTCGCTGTTTTCTCTTTCTCTTGGCAAGGAAACATCTGGACTGAAGTCACAGCAAGTTCACAAGACAAAGCAGAACTCATTGGTTAAAGGGAGAGTCTATGCTCATGGAAACAACACTGACAGCATATGCTTGTCCTCAACTACAATTAGGTACTCTAAAATTTAATTAATGTAGAGATACTCTTGCCAGCTGCTTTTCCGTAACTGAGCTGAGTTACAGTCAAAGCTCTGAAAACTAGGTAGTAAGGAATTAATCACCGGCCTCTGCAACGCCCTTTAGAGCTAGTAATAATTACTGAGAATGTCTCAATACGGGATGTGCTGTAACAGGTAATCCCAGAAAAGTCTGAACATACTATCACTTGCAAAGTATTCCAGAGCTTCTGTGTTCCTGGTGCTTAGCAGAGCTGCCCCGAATGGTGAAAGGATTAGTGGGAACGGATTGTTTGAGCCTCTGTTGTACATTTGTGGAGATGAACTTCTAGTGAAAAGCCCTTAACAGAATGGAAAACAATCTAATGTTTAAAGTAATCTAGAGAAATGAATAAACTAAAATAGGTAGATCTGTTTCTATTTTGAAGCTGGTATTTTTGCCACAATCAGATGGTCAGCAGCTCAGGTTTTTCCTATAAATTCAGGATGTGACACATGACAAAACTAGACAACCTAACATTTCTCACTGCCCCAACTCCACCCACCAGCTCTTAAAAGAGCAGATCTAATGAAGCAAAATCCTATCAATTACTAGACAGCCTGTGTAACAGCTCTAAATGTATATATAGCTAATAGGACTAACCTTGATACATTAGTAGTTATGATTCAATATTTGTGATTCAAACTGATGCACCTGCAAATCTCAGATCTCATTAATATATGAGTGTTCTGTAACTACCATTTTTTTAAGGGTCCCGTCACTGTTGGCATGTTACTGCTGCTCAAGTATCATTTATCTTTTCACTCATAAGATACCACAGCTTAGGTATCCATACTACAAGCTAAAATTTATTTGCAATCATTCTTATGAACTGCCTGGTGTCTTTCCCTGTTATTCAAGTGAAAGTCCCAGAATTGAAGCAATTCTAATCTAAGACCATGAAGTGCTTGCACCTGTACAGTAACTACTTAGATGCTCATTTTATCAGCAAATTCTTCCCTTTAAAGACTAAACAGCGAGCATCCCAAATGCTCACTATATATTTATTTTTCTTCACTCTCAGTTAAAATATTGGTAATAATTTTCTGGAATTGTTTTTGAAAGGAAGTAGTCCTTTGAGAATAAGATACAATTGTCTTAAATCAATATTTAGTATCCATAACAACCTTTCCAACTACCTCCATATTTCTTTTTAACCAATGACAATCACAGCCTGCATAACAATTTGCATCTACTGACAGACAGACTTTCCACTAATATGTTTGCATGCTGCCTTTGTTCAATTTAGTTTCAGCATAAATCCTCTAATTGCTGGCAATTGCATATATATTGCCAACACAATAACATTAGATCAAAAATAATCAAACAGTATCAGATACTGAATAATTGTGTTTCCCTAGGGTTCTGCAGGAACTGAAAACTTCAGTGTAAAAGCTGAACATCTAATAGAATGGATTAGAAAAAAAATTAAAAATTGATTGCTAAAACTACATTTTTTACAGGAAGATGGAACAGCATCTCTAACACAAATTACATCAACATCAGTTGATTTAGGACTATTAAGGGACCATTTAAGAAATTCATTCTCTGAAAATGGTACTGAATAGACAGATAGGGAAGACTAAACTGACACTGATAGGGTCAATGTCTTATCATATTTCCTGTCAAAGGGATTTTCAGGAACAGACATAACTAGGCTCATATCCCAGCCAGACCACAGAACTGTGAAAGGCCAAGGCAGCAGGATTCAACCACAGGAAACAAAAGCCTTGTCTTAGTAGCTCTTAGAGAAGATGTTTTCCATCATGCTGTCCCATACATTGCTCCAGCAACAGGCTGGAGAAGCTTTGAACTGTACATAGCCTCTTGTTTGTTGAGGGAGAAAAAAAAAAACAAAAAAGAACTGAGTGGTATATCACTCTAAATGTCAAGAATTTAATCTGTGATATGTTGGGTGCTAACTAGCTTTATACTGCTCTTTTCTCATATGCTCTATTTTAAGAGCCATTCTAGGTTCAAGAAAGGACATGCACTGTGCCCAAAGAGCCATGCAGTACTGAAATACTAGACCAGAGCCAACAAGTATTGCTGGAACCTTGCTGTAAATGACAGCTCTTACTAAGGTGTGTGCACTGTGCCACAACTAGTTCAAAATCCAGATGACAGAAAGAAGACAAATTACCATTTTTCCTTCCTTTCTCTTCCATGAGAAGAGCACAGAGATGCACTCCTTCATTTTACCATCAGAATGAATTAAATGAGGCTTCATAATACCACGTGATAAAGACATTTCCAAGAAGTTCTCTTAAAAAGCAGCCTTTGATGCATGTATGTTGAATAAGTATTAAAAAGACTTCACTTGTTTTCTGTGTAATACTTAAGTTTTGAAAGTAACATAGGAAATAAGGTGGGTGAAAATAATGGGAGATTAAGAGGAAGAAACTCCACATTTTAAAAAGGTTTAATCAGGTTTCTTCCTGTCATTACAGCTAAGAAGTACAGCTGCCACTTGTCACCTGCTGTTCACACTTCTCTATCTCAAGGACTTCCAACTTCTTCGGAAGTAAATCTTATGATGAGAATTTAAGATTGCCTAAAGCAAAACTACTTGTAAGGGGAGTTTTGTTTAAAGGAGTAACTGGGACTTAACTGTGTCATAATTATTTTGCACAACAGAAAACTTCATTTTGAGGCAAGCAAAGCAAAATTAGGCACTACGTTCCATGGAGGGGTCTTAATATTTAATTTGCCATTTGTGAGGAATTTTCAGGTAAGTGCACAAGGACTAGAGAGAATCTACCTATCCCATTTTTTCAAAACCAGACTTGTTTGTGCTTTGATTTAGCACCCAACATATCACAGATTAAATTCTTGACATTTTGAGTGAAATACCATTCCGTTCTTTTTTTTTTGTTTGTTTTTTTCCAATAAACAAGAGGCTGTGTATAACTCAAACCTGCTGGCAGCAGCTGGCTGACTCATTCTCACGGCTGATGTAGTCACTCCCTTTGTAAAACATTGCTTCCATCATTTTACCTCTGGCAGGAGTAATTTGATTTATTTGTGCTTTGCTTGCAAAACAGTTTTTTCTCTTTCATACTGCAATATGCTTTTTATGAACATGAACTTTCATTATTTGTTACGAATATTTGGTTTGGTTGTTTATACAACAGCTACATTTCATGGTGAACCTATTCTTTCAGTTGTAGCCAAACTTACTGGGTACAAACCATTCAGCATACTGAAAAGATGCTAAGTGTATTGCAGCTTCAAAGCAGATCAGCACTCCCGAAACAAAACAAAATAAGCTGCAACCTCCATGCAAGTACCACGGCGGAAGCAATGTGCAGTACAGAGCATAAGATGACAATGGAGTAATTTCTAGCATATATCATAGAAATTTATACTCTCAAAGACCCTTGCTAATTAAGTACCCACAGTACATGCAGAACCATTAGGTTTGCGGCAATGATGCCAGAGCAAGATTTGGAGAGCCGGGCGCTGCCCTCCTGCCCCAAGGTCGCTTTGCTGCAGGCTGTCCGTGCAGCCTTGAACAGCAGGTCCCGCATCCTTTCTCCTGGGAACTTCTGCTTAAGGAGGCCCCGTACCAGAACAGACCCACAGACCCAGATCCGAAGAAACCCGGACCACGCATGGGGGGAGGAAGGAGGAAGCAGAGGGGAGGCGTAAGTCGGGGCTCCAGCCAGTCAGCCCCGCGGGGAACCCACGCGTGCCCTGCGCACCGCAGCCTGGCTGACCCAGAGCCTGCTCTCCCGCAGCTACTCTCTGCATCGCCCCGGGTGCACCGTGACTAACTCGTACTGTTCTCCTGACTCTTCTTAAAATGGCTTCAGAGAAAACCAAGGAGTTGCGCAGACACAAGAAGGCCACGAAGGTGACACGTACACTAACTTGTTACGGCAAGCCACAACTGACTTCACGGAACGGTAACTGCAGGGGCAAAGCTTTTGCCTGCATGGCGAATTTGACCTGCCCCCTCCTCCCATAAAAACTAAATTAAATAAAGTTGCCCCGTAACCGTTACCCCCGACCCGGCGGTTACGGCGCAGGTTAAAGAACAAGCGGCCCGGCCAAGGCGCCCACGGCCGGCCAAGCGCCCCCGCCGCGCCGCGCC
>NW_028186490.1:1821301-1829353 GCF_003343005.1 Rhea americana
CGGGCCGGGCCGGGCCGCGGTGGTTGTGCTGCCGGGGCGCTCGGGTAACCTGTGCCGGTGCGGGCGGTCTGCGGACTGCCGGCGCGGAGCTGCTGTGTGCCGCGGCGCAGCGCTGCCGCCGGTTGGCGCGGAAGTGCAGCCCGCTCCCCCCGCGTGGTGGTGATCGTCCTTTCTTTTTTTTTCCTTTTCTTTTCTTTTTTTTTTCATTTTTTTTTCCTGAATCGTGCAGGGGTCTCAACTCGCTCTCGTCTAGGCAGGATTTTAAAGCGATCTAAACTTCCTTGCCAGCACGTATACGTGTCTTTTCCAGGATATGTGAAATATTCTCAACTATGTTGAGGTTAAAGCAACCTGGAACGGGATATCGGTGCTGCTTGCTGTACTTCGCTGTTCGTATGAACATTGTGTAATTGCATGGATTGAACCCTGTCTTCTGGTTCATGGTTTACAGGTTTATAGAGACAGCTCTCCTTTTCCTTTTTTTTTTTTTTTTTTTTTTTTTTTTAATGTTAGTGCAGGAAGTGTGGTCAAAATGAATGTTGAGAGATTATCAGAGGAACTCTTGTTGGTGCAGTTTTTGGTTTGTTTCCTCCGGATTATTTAGACATGAACGTAACTGTGTGGTATCTGATCTATTTTCAAGTATTCAGTGTACGAAGAGGATTAATGAATGACATAAAGCTTGAAATGCCAAAATTGATTCTGGTGATAACTAATAGCTTATTCAGAAACTGTAAAAGAGATGCACAGAGTAGAGAACAGTCCCTTTCTGTACAGAGGGCCCTTGCTGAAAGAACTAATCCTGTTAAATTTGTCAAAGTCAGGGTACTCGTTCTCTTGGCAAACTGAGTGACTTTTCAAGCCTAGTAGTAGTTGACAAGCTCAGCTGCAGATAACAGAAGAGGAGGAAAAATGTAACTGAGCTCTGAAGGTAAATAAGTGGCATGCAGCAGTGTAAACTTGTAATGAAAAAGCAACAACTATTACCAACGCAGGATGAGAAACTGGGAATTGCAGTATTTCTGTTTGCACAGCTTAACAGAGGAAACTGCATTTTACCTACCTGAAGTCCAAACACAGAAATTCAAAAATTGGGAGAACATTACTGAAGTTCTGAGTTAAAAACATAAAGGATGTTTACAGTGAAACGGAAAGCCACTGTGACATGCTCTTGTAACAACCTGTTATGCCAAAAATAATAATTTATAAGGTGCAGCATGGATACAACATAGCAGGAATGCTGTTACAACCTGTGTGCTCTAATCCTGTTACAGATCATTTCAATATGAAGTGTAAAGTACATTTTAGTCCTATTTCACAAGGGAGAAATGCTATAGCTAACTGATAATCAAACAAAGTTAACGTGTTGTAGCCACAGATTGGACCCCGAAAGGGTGGTTGGATTAGGTTAGGCAGATCTCTCTGCCCTTTTGAACGTAGCCGCGAGAGCGTGTTTGGCCGAGTGCAGCTGTAGGACCTTGTCCTCTGCTAAGAGCCTGTGCAGAAAGTACCAGGCTGTACCAGTAATGAGGTTCCTGACTTTGTTGTATTTGTAATGAGGGTCAGGTGTTAATGCAAAGCACTCTTAAATATGCTTGTATTATGTTAGAAACAGTTTACAGATTAAGAAAGAAGTGAAAAGTCACTTAAATTCTTGGGAATAGTAACTTATTTTTATATTTGTTGTACAAAGAATTAGATGAGAATTCCTTGTTCTCAACATCTTCTAGCTCTTCTAGATTTCAGACTCTCCAGCCTCTTCAGAGGACCATGTTTAATGGACTGAACAAGGATGGTCTTGTACCCTACTTATTCTGCCATGAGGTACTACGTAAATTGAAATCTTCTCTTCATGTGTTAATGAACCTGTATCTACCCTGTGGCTACCACAAAAATTACTTAGTTAGAAAAGTTACATTAAAAAAGTTAAATCTTACTCTGTAACATAAGCTGTACCATGGCAACAACAATAAATGTCAGCTCTGCGTTTTGTTTCCCTCATATATTTATTTATTTATTTTCCCATCAGTTTCCCTGTACGTGGTATCAGGGAGGTTTCTTGGATCCAAGACGGCTCCCTCGTAACATAGGCAAACCTGGCCTGGCCCAGCTGAAGTTGTTTGAAAGCAATGTGAGATAGCTGGCTGTTGGCACCCAGTGAGCAGGACACAAAGCTTGAGACCCAATCTTGTGCTCCCAGCACAATGATGCTTTGTTGCTCTGTGCTGGCATTAATCTGCCAGGCAGGTTTTGCATCATCTTCACTGACGGATGCAGATCACCACTAAAGCCAGCGGGCTTTAGACAAGGCCATTACTGCATGTTATGTATTTCAGACTTCTGACCACGTGAAATAAAATATCACTCTGTGTGTCAGCTGTATTATTTGAAGAAAAAATGGGCTGCAAAATGACAAACTGAGTTTTTTACTGAGCAGTATACTCAATTTACTGGAAACATGATGAAGCATCACTTCAAAGGAGAATTACTAATGAATTGATTTGCTTTTATCCTAGAAGCCTGTGAAAAATATAGCCGGATTCTGTTAGCAGATAGTTAAAGTTATAAAGAACTTGAACATTCTCCTTAGAAATGTGTATGAGTGCATGCATACATTTCTATATAGAAATATACATGCACGCATAAGAGAAAATGAGCAAAGTTTTGAAATCCACCATGATAAAGTCCTCTCTGTTACATTATGGCCTTCTGGCAGCTCTGCAGCTGCTGTATTGATTGAACGGTCATGACGTAGTTGGCTGTTTGAGCAAATCAGTTTATCTACATAAAGACAATGTAAGCATTGAATTTGGCAAATACTTTATACTAAAAGTACAAAGTGCAATATTCCTCTTTTTTCTGTTACTACTAGAGAGCTGCTCCTTTTCTGAATAAATTATCAAACACTATGGGTAACTGTTATCCAAAGCAGTCCTTTATTGTTACTGTTCCGTAACGTGAGGTTCCTAAAATGTACATTACTGTACATTTTAGACTGCTTGATAGTGGCAACTGTAAAAAAAATTGCTAATTTCATACATTTTTAATTTTTGTGTAATAAGCTGAGTTTTAATTTTACTTATTCTTCTATCAGCTTTCTTCAAATGAAAGAAAATTTTGAATATTTTAAACTAGCTGTGACAAAGCCTTCAGTTAGCAGTTAGTAATTCATTATCTTTCTCTCATTATCTCTATCTTTTTAATCACTATTTTGTTTAATCTCACTCCTCATTTGTATTTCCTCAATTTCTGTTTTCATGGCTTTTACTTCTAACTTTTCTATATCTGCAAATACGGGTAGCTTTCCCTGTATTGTTATTCTTAATGGCCTTCTAGTACAAAGATCTGACACTATCTGGCACCTTGCTGTGTTTGTTTACAAAAGAAAAAAAACACTGAACATTTTTTCAGGTGGATGCTTAAACACCTTTAGAAAGCAGAGGAACAGAACTTTTGAGGAGACTAGCAATGTACTCTTACAAATTTGCTTTATTAAGGACATAACAGCAACAAGCTTCCTTTTAAGACTGTTGGTATAAATATATCCAAATGCTGAATGACTGGTGAGGTGGAAAAGAGCTCTCTGTTTCCTTTATTTGGTTATTTAACTCTGAAGTTACTACATAGATTCATGTGTCTTCACCTAAGGTAATCATGCTGATTTTCTCAGAGCATGTGTTACTGCATGCAGCTTTTACACTTTCACGTTACTGTATCGGATAAGTTTATTACAGTGTCTTCATCCTTATCCTTTTGACTAAAATAATTCCACATTTTATGACAAGTATGCAATTTGAAGAAAGAGGAGGTCATGGGAAGGTTATTTCTGCTGTAGACTACTAGTACAGCTGGTGTCTCTTACTCGATTTACTGACATTACCTGCAGCATACCTAGCAGAAGTGACACAGACAGTGATAGGTTAGACATATAATAGGCAGTGATCCTGGAAAAACGTATGTATCTGACATTGTATGTTGTCTCGTTGAAGTCAACAGGACTGACTAGTCTTGTCCCTAAAGCTGCGTACATGCTCAGTCCTCTGTGGGAGGGTTATGACCCTGCAAATATGCCTCTTTGATGACGAATCCTGAAGTTCCTCTGAATTTTTGAGTTGTGCAAGTTCCTTCTTTTTCATCTAATGAAACAGCTTGCCTAAAATTTATCATCTACATTCCAAGGTGCTTGGAAAAGAGGCTTGAGTGAATCAAACAAAGTTAATTGCAATAGTAGTTAGTTTAAAAAGTGCTTTTATGTAGGATACAGTCTTGCGTTATACTGTTGAGTTATATTTGATGTGGAATTGTTGGAAGCAGAGCTCTGGCTTGTGATTCAAGGTTGCAATATTGAATTTGAGCAGTTACACTGATATTGTACACAGATATTTCACAAAACCAATTTCAGAATTCAGGAATATATTGCTATCAAAAGGTCATTAATCGGTATTTGCTGGCAAAATGTTGAAAAACCTTATCTTCTTGAAAAAAGTAAATTGAACCTGCAGATACAATGTCAACACCACATTCTCTCAAGGCTGTTCATCTTTTTATTTCTATAAATTGCCTCTTAAATCATCTCAATTTACATGTTAATTTTATTTATATAATAAATATCTAAGCTTTTTGTGTGAAGGAGAGATGTCTTTAAGTATTACAATTCAGTGAAAGGAAAGGGATTTCTTTTCTTCCTTTCCATCTAGGACTGTAATCACTTCTGTAATGACTGACTACAATTAAAGCTGTTCCATGCTTGAAGGATATTGTGACGTAAAGCTACTTGCTGGCTTTATACTGCCTTGGGATTTCACTTCCAGTGAAGGATTTTTGTTTGGACTTTTTTTTTCCCCCCTTGTACAGTCAGTGGCACAAAGCTGTGGTCCTATCTGAAGGACTAGACTATGTGACTTCAATCAGGGGAGAAAGAATACAGTAGGGAAAAAAATACAGCTGTCTGCAGTATGATGAAGACTTAGCGTTATCAAGGAGTTTATAGTTTCTGTTTTACAGCTGTATGATAGCGGAAGCTGTTATGGAATTTTGAAATAGAGTGTATTTTTTATCTTGAATGGATCTATTAGCAGAGTATTAAATTTATTTTTTGTTTTGTAAAATAGAAAATTCTCTTTATAGAAATATTTTCAAAACAACCAATGTTTTAGTGGCAAATACATACAAATACCCTTATTGAAAAAGGACTTGTGGACTTACTGCTTGCTGCTCTCATTTTATAATGTCTGCCGAGGCAGTTATGTAAAAGATCATTTTTCTGTCTTGCAGAGGGAGAGAAGTGGGCAGCACATCTAAGATTAACCTTAGTTTAGTACATTGAAGAAATTGTGTGAAATATGAGGGTTAGTGAAGAACTTTTTGATCTTAATTTGTAATACAGAAGAGTCATACTGAATGTTGTGTATGGAACATACTAATTAGTCCAAGGATAAGTCCTAGACTAACCGTGTCTTGGATATATGCATTACAAATGTGTAGGATGTGTAGTTTCATGGATTACTTCAATAAGATGTTATTTGAAAAGTTTTTACGTTCTTGCTTGCTATATCAGGCAGGGGCAGAGTTCACTTTTAATTCATACTCTCTGTGAAAGCAAGCATTTTAGTGAAATCAAGTGAGGAGTCACTGTTCATCCTATTTAAAGGATCTGTTCCTTACTATATAATAACAGAAGCAGTCGGGAGAAGTTGTGGCTAGATCCTATCAGATCTTATTTTTCAGATGTAAAAGTTGTGAATTCTGTATTTCTCTCTAGGGTTTCTAAAGCAGAAGCATGCAAAGGCACAGCTCAGCTGCTCTGCATGGGCAAAGCAAGTACAGAATGTAGCAGGGAGGCTCTGCAAACTTGGATAACCTACCACATATATGGTGTGACAACAAATCGAATTTGTGGCACAGTCATCATGACTTTATGATTATCATCTATGAATGATCATAATCTATAAATGACCATTTTACCAAGGTTTTCCTGATTGCTGTTGCTCCAGCTATGTATTACAGTGTCTAGAAGTTCACTGGCAAATGACCAAAAAACCCAGTAGCAGTAGGTGATGCCTTGAAGAGATCAGTAGAGTAGGGTCTGCAGGTATGTGTTAGTACAAGCAAGATGATTGCTTGACATACACTTGGTTACAGTTTTAAGTTTATAAAGTGCTATTGACAAATGCTGTTGCAATGCCACACATGCTATTTTGTCAAAAGCTCTTTTATTTTCTAAAAAAGAAAAAAAGAAAAAGCACCCTTCTTGTTGAACTTGTAGGAAATAAATAGTGCGATGGTAGCTCATTTGGATTCGCTAGCTTAATATTGATAGTATACAGTTATTACAATTATAGTGATCTGTAACATGTAAGTCCTGTTCATGTATTCTATCTGTTTTCTTTTATGTATTCCTGTCTGTCTGTTAAAGCCAAGTAATTGATTTATGAGGGAAACTACTTCTCAATTATTTAAAATAGATTTGTTATTTATTACTTAAATGTAGTAATGGGGCTTACAAGACTCAGTTGTGTTACTGCCATTATCATATTGCTTGTGTGACAGGAGGTTTTCCCTCTTTTAGTTATAAAACAGGGGTTTGGCTATTAGTCACTGAAATTGTTAAACTAGGAGTAATCTGCTATTCAGCACTAATCAGAGGCTATAGCCATTGTATATCCAAATACAGTATTTACATTTTATTGGAGTTCAAAGTCCTCTGTTAGGCTTTGGGGGGGCTCTTCTAGTGTGTGTTCAAAACTGTGGGATGGGATTTATTTCTCAGTCTAGTTAGTTTGTTTTGGAAAGTGGATTGACAAATGTGAATAACTAGAATTTTATAACTGGTGATTAATTTTTGAGCGTTCAAAGACCTAGGAAATCTTTCCTCCTCCTGATATTAAACAAAAATTCCTGTTATCTTCAAGTGTCACTGTAGGCCCTTGAGCATCCTGAACATCTCTAGTTTTGGCATCTTCTTTTCAGACACACCTAAAATCACTCAGTACTTGAAAAGCTTGGCCTTAATTTTTCTGACTACAACATTCCCATTTCATAGAAGAAGGGGAAGAGGAATTTAGGCTAATAGCCACATTAGAAAGTTATAAAGTTTAAATATTTAAATGTTTCAAAGGGCTGGAGGAAAATCATTTTGTCATTGGTGGATTAGAAGTGATAGAGTAATACTCAACAGAATAACATGGGATTCACTTTTGGCAAAAACAACCTTTTCTGACATCAGTTTCATGAATCAGTATTTCTGGTGCTGGTAAGTTAACAAAATAAGTGCCAAATCTGCTTGGAGTAGCAGTAACTTTGATAGCCAAATAAGGAGTAAGTAGCTTGGAAGATGGAAGAGAGAAGAAGAAACAAGTATCTGGCTTTAATGATGCTTGTCATTTCTGATGTAGTGTTTCTCTGCTTGAATGTCGTATGTGGTTTGGGACAAGAAAGAGGTTAGATAATGAAGGGCTCTCCTTTTTCCTGCAAATGGAGAGCAACCTGACTGTTTCAGAAGGCAAGCAAGCCTACATCTCAGCCTCGTCTCCACCCTTGCCCTGTGTCAGGCTTGAAAGATAAATTTAATGTCTGATAGCCGCACGTGCGCTTCAGCATCCTGTGAATGAAGTAATCCCATCTCCGAAGGAGACGGAGGCTCGCCGCAAGCCATGCTCCGGCGCCCGGGTTCGCAGGGGCGCCTTAGCCTTGGCGTTCGCGCCTGGCTGCCACAGCAGACAGAAGAGCTTCGCGGGGAGCCGCCTGAGGCGGTGCCGAGGTCTTGCCCGATGCGTAAATAAAAAGAATGAAAACGTGTGCTCGCTGAGTGCGTACGAGTCAGCCGGTGGTCGGGGAGCAGCGGCAGCGGGCCGGGCGCGTGGGGCGCGAGGCCCGGCAGGCCGGGCCGGTGGCGGGCTGGGGTCCCCTCCGGAGCAACGGCTGAGTGACAGCAACGTCTAGGCCATCTTTAATGTGGGCAAATTAAAGGGACCTCCGCGCTAGGCGCTACCTCGATTTAGCGAGGAAAAGATTTTTTTTTTTTTTTTTTTGATTATTTACGAGCACAGCTGC
>NW_028186490.1:1830241-1964778 GCF_003343005.1 Rhea americana
GCCGGAGTTCAGCGCGGGGCGGTCGGCGAAGAGGAGCGGGGCGGCAAGTTCGCGTTCAGCGGGGTGCGACGTCGTGGCCCCGCTGGGCTCTCGCAGCGCTTCGTCGTGACCCGGCTGGCGCTGTCAGGCGAGCGGCTGTCCGTCCGCGCGTGGGTGAGCCGAGCAGCCCGTTGGCCGCTTTAGCGCCCCCCGCCCCGGGGCTGCAGCTCCCGAGCTCGTCCGGCGAGGCCTCTCCCGTCTCTCTGCGGCGTGCCGGGGGGCGCGGGCTGCCGGCGGCTCCTTGAGATCGCCGGCGCGTCTGACTGCGGGGCGTGCGGGGCTGCCTCGGCCCCACGGCGCCCCGTGGGCGCGGAGCGCTCGTCCTGCGCTGTAGCCCTGCTCCTGCGAGGCCAAGGCTCTGCCGTGCCTGTACCACTGCAGAAGACTCGTCTCATAATGAATAAAACCTTCCCCGAAGATACTTCTCCAAGGCAGTGTGTAAACGTGTAACTCCTTAGCCAAATATTACCTTTACTTAAGGCCTAAATAAAGCAAGCATGTGAGTGGTTTTGCTGCCTGCTTGTATGCTTAAGGTCTGTGTGCTAAAGTGATTTGCTGACTAGCGATGCAGAGGGAACTGTCTGAACTCTGGAATCATGGAATAATCGTCCTCAAGTGCTTTCAGTGTCAGATAAGCTACGGTGAACAGTAAATGGCATTTTATTTGCTTACATTCAAGTTGCATGGATAAGTATGAGAGAAGAATGGTCCTAGTCAAGGGCCTATAAGCTACTCAGAGGCTGTTAGCATCCGTACACGTATACAAAATAAAACGTTAGTACCATGCTTTTTAATTAAATCAAAATCTTGTGCAATTAACGTGGGCTAAGTTCTTTCATGACTGGAATAGCTGTGCTGGGAAGAGGCTTAGGACATGTCTTGTTTGGCCTTGCTTTTAACTATGCAGCATGATCAAACTCTATGGAAACATTAAAATTTCAGACCTCATGAGGCAATACCTTATTTTCATAAATGGAAGACTAGGCATACAGCAGGTTGTCATGCAGTGTGGTTTAACCCGCCTGAGTCATGTTTTATTAATGCTTTCTGACAGTAAAATAACTCTCAGCACAAGAATTTCATATTAAGTGTACATTACAGCCACACAGCAGTGTAAGGCTGTTAAAGACGAAAAGGTGAATTTTCCAACTTAGCATACTTTACTGTTTATTACTACTATATAGACAAGATTATTTTTGCAGCATTTAACAGGAAAAATGTGAATTGCTTGTTACGGAAATAGTAATAAAAGTATTTTTTAAAGTAAGGCATGCCATTAGCCATAGACTCAGAATATTCCTCTATCTATGTGCTAGTAACTAATATACACCTTCATAGCTATTTTGATGTTGCTGTTCCACTGAAGTGCAAAGCAGTATGAGCCGATAACATAACTGTGTGATACTTGGATACTGTACTGCAAACATTCAGCAGCCAACTTGAAGCCAGGCTGAATTTTTAAAAAATGTGTGTAATACTAAAGCAATTACTAATATATAACGATGAATTTGGATGCAGCTTTCAAGATAATTCAGTTGCAGTTGATTTTGTTGACCTTTTAAAAAAATAAATGCTTGAAGGGTAGCTCAGTACTGATGTGGATATTTTTTTGCTTGTTTTCTTTTGTTTTTTGTGAATTTTTTTTTTGCTTTCTTTTTTTTTCTTTGCTTTCTTCCAGTTTGGTTGCACTTCCATTACTTCTGCAGCTTCTACTGAGAAAAGAGTAATACATAAAACATAAGAGTAGTGGATGAAACACTTTGGCTATTTGTGAAAAATTAGTGATCTTTGAAATCTCCCCCAAAATGCCACAATTAGCAGATGAAATCTTATGTTTAATGGTTTATATTGCTTGAACTTGTAGTTAAAACTAACTCTTCCTCTAGTACAAAGTTAAATGGCACATTCATATATTGTTTGCTGTCAAGCATTTAGAATGTAAATATGTTTTATATCCAAACCGTCTGTGAAATAAGTTGATATTGTTCTTGTAACTTTGTCTACTAAGTGGACAGAGTGTTTCTGTGTTTTAGATTTGTATGTATATTTTATTTATTGTTTTAGAGTAGAAACAGTGTATACTTACGTACTGTCCATTTATATTTATATCACATATATGTACACACATGCCCACATCTCCACTCTCTATACCTAAGATATGGCCTTAATTTGTGCAGGTTGTGGACTTGTCACTTATTTTTTGAGGAGGCACACATTCTTTTTTAGAGGGCTAATCAAATTAAACAGTAGCATGGCTCTTGAATAACGTTGTGATATTACGTGCATGAAAGAGAAGGGACTGTGGACAGCGAAAGAAGCTGCGGTGTACGTTGATGTTGCATTTGTTGTAGAGGTGGACTTCCCAAATAACCAGTGTGTTATGAAATTTTGCATTTCAGGAAACTATTGCTGCTTTCCTCAGTGTTTTATATATAGTTAGGTGGAAATAATATGTGAAACTTGTCAGTCCAGTTATCCAGTGTGACTGAATAGCAAAGCCAGTAGCAAGGCTAGTAGTAAGGTTCATGTATATTGCTGCAAGTGTTAAACTTTTTTTTTTTTTAAAAAAAGTAGCAGTTTAATTTTGCTGGTTCTTCTAGGCTTTGTAAGTTTAGTAGCTGCCAGGATCCTAAATAGTATTCCTAATTTATTTTATACTTTTTGCAGTATGTGGCTTTATGGAGAATACGTATATTTCTTTCTCTCTCTCTCTCTCTCTCTCTCTTTCTTTCTTTTTTTTTTTTCCCTTATTTTTGCAGAGGGGCAAGTCCCCCTTTAGCTGAGTACCTGCTATACCTCATCTGGTACCATACAAAAAAGCAATAGTGATACTTTGCAGCCCCTCAAGAAGGGAAGGCTGATTTGCACTGTCCTGAAATGTAGCCAATGTCAGATTAACCAGGTTGAACATATTAAGGGTTCACAGATCAAAGCCTTTCTCTTTAACCATACAAACACTGGATTCTTCAGATCACAATCTGAATCATATTCAGAATGGTTCCTAAATCTAATGTCAGAAAAGGCCAGTCACAATGGTGCCTGATTAAACTTGTTGAACTTTTTAATATGTGATTTGGGAAGAGATTGCTTAGACTCTTCCCATTTTGCTCAAAAAAGTATTTCTATCAAATGAAGTATCCAAAAAGAAGCAATGTGACTACAGTCTGCAGTACGAATGGGGAGGGTGAATTTTCCCCCTTTCTGAAATTCAATGTTAATATGTAGGGAAGCATGAAAGTTCTAGTACTATGGAAATGATTTAATTTAAACATCTAGCTGAAATCACTGATAATGTGGTGATGTCTCTATTAACTGAAAATACAAATCTAACTATTGGTGTATGTTAGATTGTTTTGAACTTATTTGCAAAACTGGGTTGAGTGTTAACAGTCTGTGCTTTTTTCCTCATAGAAATTGAATAGTTAATGTACTCAGGGTTGTGTGTGTGTTTGGAAAACTGTAAAATCCTGCTGCCTTACGTCTGGCTATGAGAAACAGCTATGATGAAGCTGGGAGGAGTTTGCCCAAAAGTTTCAGGGGATGTTTCTGCATGTCCTCTTACTAGTAAAATTGCTATGTTAGCTTTTAAAGCTTGCTATCCCAGATGATATGCTACTACAGCTATTTAGCATACTTGAAAGGGGATGATTATAAAATACTATGTGAGAAGGAAAAACTCAGGGATAAAACAGCAGCTCTTCTTTTATGTGACGTAAAGAACTGCCTGGATTAAACAGCCCTGAAAGAGCTGGTTCCTATGGCTCGTAAGTTCTTGGTAGAATCTGAAAATCAGGTAAATGTGGAATACAACAGTATACAGTTCTGGACATTTTGGACATTTTCTACATTCAGCAGTGTTAAAATTCTGACTTGTTGGTTCCTCCTCCTACAATACTCCTCAAGGAACCATTTTTAAAATGTAGAGTTTGTCTTGTCTGGGGGTTCCAGCTGCAGTCTCCTTTACCCTTACGTCCTTTTAGCTGTTATCTTTCCCTCCTCCCTTCCTCTAGCTATATATAACTTATGTGGTTATTTTGAACCGACTTACACGTTACCTTCTAAAAGGTGCAACACTTCCTCTCACATTGACAAAAATATTCAGTGAGTTGTACAGGTTTTTACTAAGCAGACGTTACCTTTTTTGATTAAGAGCGAGCTGCATTTTTAATTCTGATTTTCAGAAAGCAGTCTTCTCCGTAAGCCTGCCTGTTTAATGAAGTGTGCTGTAAAGGCCCATCTTCAAAGCTACAACAACAAAATAAGAAACTTAAAATGGTGCGTTGTGTTTTAATGTCAAGGATATGAATCATATTTGCCACTTCATCATTTCTGGACTTCAAAATTTAGCATTTACTGGAGGCTAATGTGACATCCTAAAGAGAAGAAGTTTGCGTACGTTTGGCAAATGGCTTCAAATTTGACAGATGGTTGCCAACTAAAGGGCTTTGCTAGTGATTATGAAAGGAAGTACACGACTGAGTTTCCAACTTCTGTTGGACACAACTCATGAGATGGTTCCATATCGTCCCCTTTCTGCTTGTATTGAATTCTTTTTTTTTTTCTTATCCTACTAGTTAGGAGTTAATGAAATGCATCATTTGGTGTGCAGATATCAGGTCAATAGAACACTCCTCTTGCTCTAAATGGGCCAAAACAATTGGAAACTCATTCACTTTCTTTGAAATTCATCTAACACTGTTATCTGTCTTTGAGCCTTTGGTTATTGAAGACTGTACTGTTACAGTAGTACTTTTAGAGGGATGGGGAAGGGAGAAATTGGGAAAATGCTTTCTTTGCAAACACTAGATAACTAAAAGATATAGCAGAGGGGGAGGCACATTTGGTGGTTTTAATACTGGAGCCACCTTTGGTGGGAAGCAGTGTTTGGCTTGCTGGTTGGAGCCAGCAGGTGTTAGCTTACCAAGGAATGTGATAGTTCTGAATGTAGTCTTGTGCAGCCTTGAAGGACAGCTGCATTTGCTCCTATTTATCCCTGAGCCATATATTTAATCTTTCGATATCACTACATTATCACCCAAGTACATGCTATTGAGGAGAAGGAAGTACATGATTTTTGAATGAATCTTAAAAAAAAAAAAAAAAAAAAAAACGAAGTGAGCTCTTTCAGCTGTGCCAATCTTTCTGTGATGTCTTGCTTTAATGTGGCAGAAGTCATATGGCGAATTTCAATTTGATTAAAAAAGCAAGTATGAACATTCTTACCAATGAACAGCTATGCCATTTAAGATGCCTAATTGACAATGCAGAATTCATACTCTGAATTTCAACTTGTTAAAACAGAATTAAATTCTTTAATTGCTGGCCGGTTGCATGGTAAACTTAGCTACTGACTCTGTTCAGTGAAGCTCTATAACCTGGTCTGATGCTCCCCCTGTCTAAAATCTGGTATTACAACCTGAATACAGTTCTTCAAAACTGCACACTGTGGCATGCAGCTTTAATTCTTTTTCTGAGTGGTGGATAGTTTAACAGACTATATACACTGTTATAGTCTTGACTACTACTGTTCTGTATATAGGTCACAGAGGATCAATAGTACTTAGCAGAGTAGTACTTCATTTGAATTTGACTGTCTGTTCATATGCCAGGAAGGCTGTCTTTTCTGTGCTGGGCAAAATGTGTAGTTTTGTTCTGTGCTGTATTCAGGAAAAACTCTTCTTCCTAATATCAAATGTCTTCAGTGTGTTATAGTAGGAACGATAAGGTAGTAGTAAACTAACTTGAAAATAACTTTTTCTTCCAGTGAAAATGTCCTGTTTGGAATGGGAAATCCTCTACTTGATATCTGTGCGGTGGTGGACAAGGACTTTCTTGACAAGTAAGTCCTGAAATTTTTTTTGTTTCATTTCCAGAATGATGCCTGTAAGTAAACACAGGGCTGCATGCTTGGGCAATGCTCTGTTTGCCTTGCTATCTGTGCAATTCGGGCCTTGTACTGAAAGAAGCTGACATTATATCAGTAATTTGATTGTTCCTGCTATTCAAAGCTGTGCTGTTGTTGTCAAGTAGCAACTTCAGTGGTCTTATACTGTGTTTTTGGTATTGGTTATTTATCATTTATTCTAGTCTCTGCATGCTGTCCTTCCTATCTCTTAATTGGAAGGAACTGTCAATGAAAGAAGCAACAAAAGTATTAACTTACTCGATTTATCAAAGCTTTTGATATGATGTAGGTAGTGCTCATGTGAATATTTGTACACTACTCTTAATGTATTATGACTGCACATCTCCCCCCACCCCCTTTCTTCAGTGATGACTTTGGGGCGGGCAAACCATTTCTACAACATGCCAGAAAAAGTTGTGCAAGTGTATCTTCATTTTTATTTCAATTTCAGTCAAGAGCAGGACCACTTGTTATCATGTGGTCTCTTATCTTGCTTGAGCCTAGATGTTATGCTACCAACCAATCACTGAATTGCTGTTTATGTGCTGCCAGTGGCATTAAGTTTACGCAGTCTCTGATCAGCGTATAGAGACGTGGCTCTTTAAGAGCTGTAAAACATAATTTGCTCTTTTAAATCCTTCTGCACAAGTTTTTCTTCCGCATGCTGCTCCATATCCCTAAATCAAGTAGTGAGTGAATAAGTTGATTTAATCTTTCAAAGTGTTCACAAATCTGTTTCGTGTTTAAAGTGTTAATCAATTTTTTCTTTACTTATTCTTTTAGTTACTAATGGGAATGCTGGATCAAGAATAAATTTCTTACCACTGAATAAAGAACAGCTGCAGAGCTTTTGTTTGTTTGTATGTGTATTGTCAGCCACAAATATTTTGCTTCAGTGCTTTAATAAAAGGCATAATTTGTTTCATAATTGACATTTTACCACTCAGGTTTTATTTAAAGGTGGGTTTAAGTGATAGCCTGAATATCATAAGCTGCAGGCAAAAGACAAAATTGTAATGGAATGTTTAACGTTCAAAAATGTATGGAAGTTAGAACCCTTGAGGCAAACTCCTGATTTCTGAAAAGTTAAATTATTCTGATTTAATTCTCTGCCGCATGTTTTCATTGAAATAAGTTGAAAACAAGGCTCTGAATGTAAGGTTTTTTTTTAAAAAAAAAAAAGCAAGCAAAGAAACAAACAAAAAAAACCCAGCATTCCCTGGTAATCTTTATAAATGTTACCATGTGAGTGGTGGTGGGAACTATCTTGCAGCAATTAAATTCTGCAGGAGAGTACATCATGCTTTTCACTGGACCTAAAATGCTTTGCAGAATTCCACTGATTTAAAAATCAGTACTCAAATCTGAGTCCTGTCAGACAAGTTAAACCATCTCCTTGAACAGTGTATATTCTGTGAGCATTTTTCTACTGCCAAATGCCTTGTAAGGTATTGCTTTATTTAAAACAGTAAGCAGTCCTCCAACAGCAGCTGCATAGGGGACCAGCTGATAGCGTGGTGACTGACAGTAACCTGGAAACTGGGAAGCCTGTTTACCTTCTTCATAAATTCTTTATTTTTCTTCTAGCTCTGTATTTGTGGGTGTGTTCACAGTAGTCCACTTTTACAAGTGAACATGCATGTTCTACTCCAAGCCAAACTAAGTCTTGCACTACTTCTGAAGTGGAAACCAAATCCCATGCTTCCTCAGCCTGTGCAGGATAGATAAAACTACAGATCTAGCTGTAGAATGTCTGCTAAAATGAAGATTCAGATTGTGGAGAGGTGTGAGGACATGGATGCTTCAGGACTCTGAAGCATTTGACAGAAATGGTTAATTGTAGCAGAAGCTGCCAGAGATGAATGGAGAATCTGGAGGTACTACTTAGCCTAGTGTCTCTGGGTTTTCTTGTCAAACAAGGCACGCATCCATCTCTAGCCATGTACTGTCAGCTCTTGGCATCTTGGTAATGATTAACTTTGTGGTGTCTGCATCTCACCTCTTCAACTGGATGGCCTTCTTAATGGGGCCATCAGACTGGATGGGATCTGGCTTAAAGTAGCCCAGAGGAAAGAGAGATTAGGTAAACTGAACACTTCAAGAAATTTATACGTTTAGCTTTTTCCACTGTTTCTGTTTGTTCAGCCTCCTCTTTTGTATAACCACTGCATTAAGAATGAATATCTTTATTCTGAATAAAGAACTTGACTTGATGTTGTAAATTTAATCATGATTTCCTGTCTGTGAAATAAGGGAATGTTAAAATTGGTCCTGCTAGCCAGATTTGTATTTTTTTGCAGCTGTTAACAAACAGAATGCAGATAGAAACAGCATGAAACTGTGCTGGAAGTCTTAGATGGTCCTTTTAACAGTATTTAAATGGCTACACTACATGTTGGAAGTAAACCTGAAAATGAATGCACCACACACTTTTACCCTTGGCAGATTTGAAACAGCTTGCCACCGCGCCATACTGGTTTAAGAAAACAAGCAATGGGGGGCTATTTTGGCCTTTGGCTGTTAAAATAGTCCTATCCTTTCTTTTAATATGTATTTTGGTTTAATTTGGGTTCCAAAGTCTTTTGTTCTCTGAGCAAGTTTAGGAAAACATTATGCCTTTCCTAGACCATTTGTGGGAGAGTTGGTCTTAATTTATATCATAGTAGGACTTGGTCATACTAGCTTTTCAGGCCATATCAGCAGCTTGGCATTGTATGAGCTATAGGAGCTTTGATCTCTATCAGGTAGTTATGCTGGGCATCACTTCTCATCTCTCTTCAGGGAGACAATCTGAAATAGTGTTAGCAATATTGGTTGTCCTGATGAAAGCTGGTAACATCCCAAATCTCTTCAGTTCTTGTTCACAGAGCTGGAGAGTGGTCTTGAAGCAAATATAGTCCTTTGCATATCCTTGGTTTTCTGAGTGTCTGTGTAAAGGAAATAGCAGGAATGTGAGAGTTTTTCTCTTACTTTTAGATTATGGCAAGTGAAAAGAATCTTTTTTATGCTCTAGTATGTAAATACTCGCTGAAAGGGGAAAAAGAGAAACAGACGTTTCCTGGATGAATTGCTAACTATACCTGTGTTAATCTGTGAAAGTAACTTTGTTTGCAGGTATTTGCTAAAGTTCTTGGCGTGATTTGTTTACTAGATTCTACCTGTAACAGTTCACAGAAATGATTCCTTTACCTAGGAGTAACTTAATTACACTAAATGCATTAAATTTTATAAAGCAGGCAAAGAAATTCTAATTAACAGGTCAATGACATTTTAAGGCTTCCTGTGGAAACTCCGAGTCTCTGAGTCTTTTAACTACTCTTATGTCCTGCTGTTAAAAGTTAGCAGGTGGCATCTGTCTCATTGCTATTTCTAGAAGAGTGGCACTTGGTTTTGCAAATGTTAAGTAAATGTCAAAAACTGCATTATATTTGAAACACTTAGGCTGTAGAGGTCTGCCCATTACTTATATTCTCTAGTGTACGTTCAGCAGCTGTAAAGCATGTCTTGGCAGAAGAGAGAAATCTCTTTGTTGTCCAGGAGTTTGGTATATAGCTGCAGGAACTGAAGAAGTAAAGAGAATGATTGACGATTTCTGGTTGACAGAATTATTATGATAGAGTTAGAACAAGTCAGAACGTCTAAATCTGTGGAAACCTTGTAGCTTCTCTAATTGGCCAATGAAAATGTGAGACAAATGTTATTTGTAATCACTAGTGGCTAAATAAATGTGTCAATATCTATCAGTCTGTGCCCTTAAAAGGAGTGGAGAAAGGGGGGAAATTACCATGTGTGCCCAATTTCTCACATCCAAGTTAAGGAAGGTCATTGCTATATTTCACTTTATTTCTGACTCCTGACCAGAGCTGTGATCTCAGTAATTGGGGTATGTTTACTAACCTTAGAGATTTGTATGCCAATTTCCATCGTATTTGACATCTCCAGGCTGATTACTTGCTGATGGGCATCATTGTCCAGAATTACAAGCTCCAAGAGTGCTATTTGATTTACTTATCAGTTGTAAAGCAGCTGAGTCTTTTTCTGTTTGTGTGGGATTTTTTTTTTCTTAAAATTAGGGATCTGTGAAAATCTTTGCCCAGTGTCACTTCACTGAAGATGCTCAGTAAAAATCTGTGGCTTTTAATGGCTTTCATGCAGTATATGCACTGCTCCTTAGTTCTCTTCCTTGACACTTGATGCTGTTGAAGTTCTGTAAATACAAAAGAATCACTCTCTGTAAGCTAAGTAGTGGGTTTTTGTTATTTTCACTCTTTGCTAGAAAAGTAGATTTTAAGAACTAGGAGAGAATGAATGGGGTCTTTGAAGTGTGCATGTGTTTTGGGGATGTTAGCGGTTAATGTATGAAAAAAGAATGTCGTCATACTGAAGAAATGTTGTAATTTTGATCTGTAAATTCACCAGTGTGCTATGGGTCTCCTGCAGTCTACTACCACCCTGTCTGCAGCATTGAAATTGGTGGGGTCATCACAGGTGATCCCATGATGCCTGGTTCCTCCCGGCCTGTCCTCACTGCGAAGTGCTGTTGATGGGTGACAGATGAATAAAGCATAAACTTTACTTTATGAGCAATGTTGGCATCTGGTAAATTAAACTTCCTTGTCTGGTGCTGTTTGAGTGTGCTTGCTGTGATATAAGTGAAGGAGATATGTATATTTCATCTTTTTCTCACTCTTGCGAGAATTTGAATTATAAATAAGGAAAAATGCTTACTTGCACTAAATTTAAGCTGGTCTGTATAGCTGTGCGTGTAGCCATTCTGCCATGTGTTATTCTCCGTATTTTTCAGCTTGTTACCTTTGCTGGTATCTAACAAACCTGTAACTTCCAATAGCAAGAATCAAAATATACTGCTCACACAGTTAATTATCACAAATCATCTGAGGATCTTAACAGCATTTAAAAAACCGTGAGTGAGTATGTTCCCCAAAATTGAGGTTTCAAAGCAATCTTAATGCTTCAGTACCCTTCCCTGAGAACAGATGCAGCCATGAGCTTGCAGGAGGACTAAGAAAGATGAGTGGTGATCCTGTAGTAGGAATCCTCTGCATCAGAGAATACGCAAGTCTAGGTGTGGACTTGACTGTCAGGTTTACTTGAAACATGTACAATTTTAAGCCTTTTCGGCTTCTCCTATGTGTTTAGTTTGACTTTGGGTGCCTTGTCAGCACTCCAGGGGACAGGTTAACAAGGTCTAGTATTGTTTTGAGTTGGGAGTTGTCTTGTCTATCTGTACAATGCAGAAAGTACTCAAAGTACCTAGTAGTAACTTAGAAATCTGTTGTCCCTGAGAAGCTACCTTTCATTTTTTGGAAGATAGTTTATTATAATGTTCCATGGTTTCAATAGTCTAAGCAAGATTGCTACTAAATAGTTTCTGTAGCATTGGCTCATTTGTTAGAGAAGCTGAGTAACTCAAAGTTTTATTATTACCCTTTGTTTTGAGTTGTATTTGTATAACTCTATTCAACTTATCTCGGAGTCTGAACATAAAATGTTGTTAATGATACTGTTCAGCCAAATTGCATCATCTGACTGCTGGTAAATTATAAAATTTCTATATTTGCTTACGAAAACTTAGAGTAATGACGACTGTCTTAAAGAGCATCTCTCAGTAGTAATGCCGCTATATGTTTGGTAGCATGCCTAGCAGTGTAATTAGGGCTGCTGTACTAAATGCTTCCTTCAAGCCTGTTAATGTCTTCTGCTATGCTTATGTAACTATGTTTAGGTTAAATGAAAAAAAGATTGTAATTGAGCTTCATTTTGAAGGGGCTGTGTGAAGAATCTGCCTGTGCAAAGACAAAGCCTTGCTGAAGGGGTTGCGACACTTTCAGAGTATACTGAGCTTATAACTACTTATAAATAGGATGTAAAACATGGATGAATATGAAATACTCAATTCTTACTATCTCTTCTCTTGTTGATATATCAAGTGTTTTCACTTTTTAAAATGTTTGCCTAGTAAATAAAACTGCAAATCATAACCTATTAGATACTTTGTTTTTCAATTTCTCCACACAACTTGCTAGTTTAATTACATGTCAGTAGGCTATGGCTAGTTTTTGGATTAATTGTTCTTCTTAGAATGACCTTGAGACATGTCTGACTGACACTCACAGCTTGTCTGTGTTTTCCCTCCATTCTCAAATAAAAACTTATTTAACAAAACTTTGGACGTTTATTTATTACAAGGCACATGATGAAATACTGGAATTTTAAACTGAGTTCTATTTGTCTAGTCTAAATATAACAAAGAATAAACAGCAAAGACCTGTCAGTGAAAGAGCCTTTTGAATTAAATAAGTTTTGCTGTTAAGTAGACAAGAAAAGTATTAGATTAAAAAGACCCTCGCTAAAAATATCTGTAATGAAAAATCTGTATTTCCCTACCACTTGAACTGGTTTAAATAAAAGGGTAAAACTCTTTCTTTGGAAGTGATGCTTGCTATTTGTGCCGAAAAGCTTTTTCATTTTAAAGTTTGCACAAGAATTACTCTTATTTAGAATACATTAGATAAAATCATTATTTAAATTCTGCAAATGGTTCCAAGCATTCTTTCCAATTCCAGGTAATAAGGTGTGATTCTAATATTGTTTTCCATTCTCATCCAGCTTGTCCAAACCAAAACTACCACCTGCACAAGAAAGGCTAAAGACTTATTTCTGGTTACTGTAGAATGTAGCGTTTCATCACTCATGAATTGCAGATTAGAAAAGTCCAATTAAAAATTAACAATCGGCATTGTCAGCTTTTTGGCTTTTTTAACTGTAGATGAAATCGATTTGTTATTGAAATGTCTTTTAAGAAAAGAGGACTTTTAAATAATATTTTAAAAGTCTTTGGAATTCCCTTTTTTAAAAAAAATTCAAATTTTAAAATTAGATTTTTTAACTTGACCTAAAGGAAGTAAAACAATCAAATACTAATGAACATTAAAATGCATTTAATTTGTTTTCTCGGTAGCTTTTCTTCACCAGATGAGAGAAATTCCATCCTCCTTTTCTCAAAATGAAATACTCATTTTTTAACATTTCTTCTTTGCAACATAATTTCATCATTCCTGAACAGCATGCAAATATGTTAGTGTTACTGTTAAACGTAACTGAAGTTACGAGGTGCTGATGCTACTGTTGATCCCCAGTATGCTGCTCTTGTGCTGTCCTTCACCTAACCACGTCCCGGCCTGCTCTGTGCTTTGCCTCTCCTTGTTGTCTTCCTTTTTGCAGCGTTAGACCTACGGTCTCTGCTGCAGCCACAGGGGAGAGGGTGGAGGCAGGCTGTGTTTCTCTCTTAATTGCTAGTGTTCTTGCTCTTCCAGAGTCGAGGGCTGGAAAAGGATAAACCTGCTATTCAAGTTGCTTTTGTTGTTTTGAGGTTGGTGTTTTTTCTTTTTTCCTGGTGGTTGTGGAGGACCTTCTGTATTCCAAGCTTCCGGAGAAAGACCAAGCCTGCGTTGGAGGTTTCAGGATGTTGTGAGGCCTGAAGTTCTCTAATAAATTCAGATTAAATGCAGAGCTGGGGAGAAAGATCCTTGATTTCGTGAACCCTTGACCCTCCTTTTAATAGGATTAAGAATATCTCAGTGAGAGTATTATGGTTTCTTATTTTTAGTAGATACGAGATTCAGGTGCTAGTTCATCAATCAGTAGCGAAGCAGTTACAGTGCTATATGTCCCGGTATGTCATTAGATTCTTAATTTGAGCCTATGCCAAATCCTATAAATCACTGTTATGTCTTCTACTGCAATTCAAAAATTGCACTCAGAAATGTTCTGTGTAAGCCTGACTTGATTTTAGCATACAAATCGTCTTCCTTAATTCCACTTAAGATGTGTGGGTATATGTTTGTCTTATTATCAGATGAGGAATAGGGAGCCATGGCTGTGGAATTCTGTGTGATTACTTTTTCTGCTTGCTCTAGTAATGCTTTTTTTCTCTATAATTTCTTTTTAATAGGAAAAATAAGAGGGAGAAAGTTTTTGTTTTCCCCCTTGTCCTGAAATGGCAGCAAAACTAATTGTTTCAACAGGAGCATCGGAGATGCACATGAGATTTAAAGCATAAAGGGAGCATATGACGGTCTAATACGATAAACTGTAATATATGAACAGTAACAAGAAATTGTTGAACTATGCAGTGCGTGGTTTACAATCCTTGTATAGTTGAAGCTGGTTGAGTATTAAAAACTCCCTTCTTCATCTTGGTGGGCTTTTTGCTTTTTTCTTTTTAAGGAATGGGAGCTTTCTGTTGATAGGAAATAGGCAGTAAATATTACTCTAAAACTGTACTATTGATCTATCCAAGAAATCACTTATTGCAGAGGTTTATTATCTGGGAATTAGCTATCTTTGTATATAAAAAAGGAAAAAAAAACCCTTGGTTTGCAAAATCCTTTGCTTTTTACTGTAGTAGCTCTTGTTCTAGAGGCATTCCTAACATATTAGTTAATGCAAACTGTAGAGTTGCATCAAGGCATTCTGTCATTCAAATGTTTATTAATAAAAAGATGAGTAAGTTGCTTTAGTAACTGCTAGCTTTCTTCTGTTTCAAAAGCAGCAGCTATGAGCCCCTGCTTTAGCCCAGGAGGTCTGAGGCATAGCTGACTTCTGCTTCCAAAGTAAGACGATGCTAAATATTTATGCAGATTGCTTAAAAAATAATAAAAAAAGCCCAGGAACTCTATGAAAAGAGATATTTTAAGTTTCATTTTTTTGCTGACTCACAAGATTAGAAATGCTCCAAATACCACCTTCTGCACCCAGCTCTGGGACAAAACCGTTACGCAACCGAAGTAGGAAACTCCTTTGGGCATAGAGGACAGGAACTGCCCTTCCTCCTCTGCCAGAGCCCGGGCTGAGCTGGGGCTTGCAGCTACAGCCCTGGGTGAAGAGTTAAGATACAAAAAGCACAGCAGCTATGCTAGAGGCAACAGGGAGGAAGCAGTTCTTCTCAGAAGCCATAATTGCTTTTTCTTGGTGTGTCTGATCCTCTGGTGGCAGCAGAATAAAGAGTTCAGCTCTCAAGGACTCTTCCCTGAAACTCTGTCTTGGTGTTGCTGCTTCATTTTTTAGAATGAAATTAAAATTTTCAGTGCAGTAAAGAAACCTGTGCTATTTTCCATGGGCTACTTCTTTTTTAGTAAAGATAACACTTTTAGCACAGCTGGAATTTTATAACAGCAACACCTGTCTCTGTATAGTTGCCTGTATGCTGTCATAAGGGTGAAAATCATTTTTAGAGAAGACAAATTAAGGTGTGTGAACTCCTTGATGATTCTCTCTCCGATCTGCTGTAAGCTGAACTGTCCTGTAACAAGTGCTCGTGTATGGAAACAGACGGGAGAGCAACCTGGATTTCAGGCAGCTTAAGGATTCACTTAGATGGCAATAGAAATCTGGAATTGGTACTTCTACCTAACCTAACTAGCACAAACAGAAAGGTATTCATTAAGTTGTGTAACAGCAAAATAGACTACATCTTAAGCCTTTTTTAAAAAAAATCTTCTAAAATGTATAAGATCAGCTGTTAGTTTAGTGATGATTTCTAAACCAAGCAGTGTATTGTAGATTTTAAATATGATATACTTTTGCTGTGTGAATTATGAAAAGATCAATTGCTCTATGAATTTTTTTCCCTCTATTAATAATGAAAAGACCAGTTATTAGAATGTCTTAAATAGCATCTTACAGCACAGCAGTCACAAGATTTGGTACAATCTCAGCACTTTCATTATTTTCCTTTGGGGGAATTTATTGCTTGAAAGTAACGTTCTGGACTGACTTTGCTTATGTTTTCTTGACTGGAGAATAATTGATCTTATTGATGTGTTATTAATTGCTTTTATTGATGTATTTATTTTTAATAGAGAATATTGAAATAATTTTGTTTTAGAAATTCTGTTTTAATTTTTCTGTTGGAGGGGGAAAGGCAACAGATCTAGCCTGGGCACAAAGTTGTAATTCAGTTATGAAATGTATTTCTTTCTGATGAAGCCTAAACTGTTAGTTATTTGTAATAGTGTAATGTCACTACCTTTTGTTAGTTTATCCAAGATATTAATCTGTATTTTATTGAAGCAGTAGAGTCTGAACTTCAGACAGATATCTAATGCACATGGCTTTTCAAGTGTGCCTTCTTCTTAGAAGTAATAGTGAAGATCCATTTTCAAGCTGAAGGAAGCTCTCCTCAGTAGCTCACAGTGCTGTTAGTGTATGGCATGCACGCTCTTAATTTAGAAGAAATCATTAAAATAATCTGTAGATATAGATGACTCTCTGAAGGTCGTATTCACATCTGCACTGCTCCACTTCCCCCAAATGATCTTTTGTTTCAGTTTCCTTGTCAAGAAGAGCTCCTTCTTACGCACAAGTAAGGTATTTGTCTGGGGAATTTCAGTACTAGTGGTGATAAGATCTGTTGTTCAACTGGTAAAAGTTGGTCCAAACAGTAAGTTTAAAAGTGATAATAGCAAGTGATCATGGCTAACTAGGGAGAGAAGCTGCTCAGGAACCCTTCAGTTTTTTGCTATCTAGATTATGTACAAGTTAATTGCTTTTTGAGATTTTATGCAAATTAAATTTTAATTCAAAATTATGGCGCTTGGTTGGTGTTTATAATTAATTATAATATAATGTTTATAATTAATTATAAACATTTATAATATATAATATAATGTTTATAATTAATTTAGTTACAAACCAAAGTTTATATATTTGTTTGAAGAAAATCAATACATACAGGTTAGATTAGAGTTTGAGAGCAGAGACAATACAACATGATAGATGGATTAAAGATGTAGTTTATATATAGAATGCTTAAAGGAGTAATATTAAAGAAATACATAAAAGAGTTCAGTCTATAAGCTGAACAACCTACAGTTCTGCACAAAGTTAATTAAATAATATTTTATTACGTAATAAAATTGTGAAAAGTCAAACAGATATAAATGCTGCCAATGTAATGAGTAGGGAAAACAGACTAAGAATTCCAGAATAAAAGGTAGACTGAGGTGACTTACTTTTAAAAATAAATCATTTTAAAATGAAAATAAGACCAAGGTGCTTGCAGTCAAATATTTCCAAAATTACTACTGCAAAAACATTTTCCTCTACATATGTGCTCTAAGTATTTAGACATGGTACATTTTTGGTTCACTAGTTTATCATTAAGTTATTTTGACAAGGCCACTGCTGTATGCTTCAGCCTAGAATGATGGGGTTGACCCTATTAAATGACCATAGTTTTCCTCAGTCTAGTAGTTAACAAGCTTTGAACTTTCCTGGCTTTCTTAATCCATTTTAATCATTTAAACCTATTATTGTTTTGACTTCAATTTCAAAAGCTGTTTAAATCTGTCTTACAATATTAATAGCTGCTTAAAGTCCTGATTTCCTAGCATACCATCAGTGGGGAGTCTACTTTATTGCACCAAATCATTTAGGAACAGCTATTTAGGAAAATGTGGAATCAAGAGGNAAAAAAAAAAAAAAAAAAAAATGCCTAGTAATGTTTATATTTAAATTAGATACCATATCCATGCAAGAAACTGAGAAACAAAGTACTTGTAATTTATTTGTAACATCGACAAATGTATTAAAATGCATTTTTTTTTCTTCAGGTTTTAGAAGTGTAATTTTAAATTAAATCTGTGTTGAAATTTAAGATCTGTCTTCTGTTTTAATAATAAGTATCATAGTAAAAAATCCTTCTGGTAATATTTTTGAGGTCTCTTTCAGCCAGAAATCTCAGAAGTTTTTTTTCCGAAAACCAGAGATATTTATGTAAGATGTGATGCAGTCCAAATAAGACTCCAGTCATACTAGTACACAGGAACTAGGAAAGACTTCATTTTTGGAAAAATGAAAATGCCAGAAACTTCTCCATGTGTTTTCCAGACATCAGTGT
This sequence comes from Rhea americana, assembly GCF_003343005.1. NCBI lineage: Eukaryota > Metazoa > Chordata > Aves > Rheiformes > Rheidae > Rhea > Rhea americana. The sequence goes on from NW_028186490.1 coordinate 1,848,109, forward strand.
GGCTTCAGTTTCTCAGTAGTGACATTATTTCTATTTCAGTAGCAGTGTTTAAAGTCTGGAAACTTTTATAAATGAAAGAACCATGGTCTGTGGTTTGAGTTGAGTTTAAATTCTTTAAGAAGGTGCTGTTTTGATAAGCAGTGTAATTCGCTACCAGGGCAGAGCCACCTTTTTTTTTTTTTTTCTTTTCCTAGCTGGACTTGATTCTTTCTTTAACTATGAAAATTCACTTTCTTTTCAACAGTCTTCAAACAGAAGCATCTTAACTTTCTTGTATTGCTGGTTTTCCTTGTCTCTTTCCCATTATGGCTAGCATGTGCTTTATTCCTACCTACATTTCTTTCTCGTAGGTTACGATTTTTAACTCCATGTTATTCTGTACAGATTTACAGGATTAAGATAGAGGGGAACAAATTAATTACTGAAACTGATTCCTTATCTGGTTGTTTTTGCTGTGCTCCTATTTCCATATTAAACTAGTTCATTGACATCTTTACTCTTTGACATAAACTAGAAGCTTGTGTTGAGTTAGTTGTGAATTATGACCCTGCCCCCACCCTCAGATTACAATTTTGTGGGCTGCACTTTACTCCAGTCTTTATTTGTATTCTTTTTGTTCAACTTCTTGACTCTGTGTCTGTATTCTGAAGTTACCTGGTCTGAATGGGTTCGTCTTGCTGCCTGCTGGAGTGTTTTGCTGTCGCTGCATGCCCTTGCCTGTCTGCTCTCATCTGGGGAGTTTGTCAGCAGTTACTGCACTTAACTCCAGATCACTCATAAATGTGTTGCATAGTGCTGGATGTAGCACTGATCCATGCAGAAGTCAGTCTGAGATGCACATTCTCCCACATCCCCAGAACTCTTCTAGAGAAATATCTGAGAAACCTTTTAGGCAGTTTCTTCTTTTTATGGTTAAGTTTTTCAGGAAGCAAGTTCTCTTTGGGATTTCAGTGCTATCATATGTAATCCCTCTTTCACCTTTTAGCTTCTCAAGGAGAAGATGCTGGACTTGGTTTTGTGTTTGTCAGCAAAGCAGTATCTACTCAGTAAGGAGTTTTTCCAAAACTGTTTAACCTGTAGTCACCCTAGCATAACTGGGGATGATGATCAGCTGTTATTAAAGAAGATAAGTCATAGAATCAGTAAGGTTGGAAGGGACCTCTGGAGATCATCTAGTCCAACCCCCCTGCTCAAGCAGGGTCACCTAGAGCATGTTAGCCAGGGTTGCATCCAGGTGGACCTTGAATATCTCCAGAGAACGAGACTCCACAACCTCTCTGGGCAACCTGTGCCAGTGCTCCGTCACTCTCACAGGGAAGAAATTCCCCCTCACCTTCAGGTGGAACTGCCTGTGCTTCATTTTCTGCCCATTGCATCTTGTCCTGTCACATGGGACAACTGAAAAGAGTTTGTCCCCGTCCCCCTGACACCCTCCGTTCAGGTACTTGTACACATTGATAAGATCCCCCCTCAGTCTTCTCCTCCCCAGGCTGAAGAGGCCCAGCTCTCGCAGCCGTTCCTCGTAGGGCAGGTGCTCCAGCCCTCTGATCATCTTCGTAGCCCTGCACTGGACTCTCTCCAGGAGCTCCATGTCTCCCTTGTACTGGGGAGCCCAGAACTGGACGCAGTATTCGAGATGAGGCCTCCCCAGGGCTGAGCAGAGGGGCAGGATCACCTCCCTCGCCCTGCTGGCAACACTCTTCCTAATGCACCCCAGGAGACCATTGGCTTTCTTGGCCACAAGGTCAACTTGTTGTCCGCCAGCACTCGCAGTTCCTTCTCTGCAGAGCTGCTCTCCAGCAGGTCAGCCCCCAGCTTGTACTGGTGCCTAGGGTTATTTGTCCGTAGGTGCAGGACCCTGCACTTGCCCTTGTTGAACCTCATGAGGTTCCTCTCCGCCTAGGTCTCCAGCCTGTCCAGGTCTATCTGAAAGTCATTGCTGAAGGGTCCCTGACTTTGCAGTCAATTTGAGACTAAGAAGGTAACGCAGAGGGGAAGGTGGAACAAGCTGCCATATTTATGGAATAGGAAGGAAGCTGAATGGAAGAGGAATTTTTGAGGGAAAAGGAAGTGTAGTGTCTTTCAGGAGATGAAGCTTAGAGACTGTAGGGGAACAAAGCAGCAGAGATGAACTCAGGAGAAATAAAACAGCAAATATATTAGCATTGTGGTGAAATGAAATATGGTACAAGTCAGGCAAGAGATTTTGACTTTCAGGATATGAATAAAAAACCTTTTAGAAATTGAAAATTTGATAATATGTAGGTTAGGGTGTATGTACATGTCAGTTAACCAAAACTTTACTTTTGTTTAGCTGGTTGCATCTGGTTCAGGATGGGTTTGGCTGCTGAATTAATGCATAAGGTCTAGGTTGTGTTTTTTTTTTTTTTTTTGTTCGCATCTTGATTTAGGAAATATGTAGTCTCTAGAAACTTTTATAGCAAGTTTCATGTAATGATAGGGGAAAAAATGTGAAATCATAATACTTATGCTCCATATTTGAGTACATTAAAAAGAACACTAGGCTAATCAGCAGTAGCAGGCTGTATTAGGCTTTCTCAAAATTTCCAAGCAGCTGTGACCAAGCCAAAAATTCAGAAATTTGCCTTGCTTCAAGTAATATTTTACTACTGTTGGAAAAACAATTCACTTACTGCCTTTTTCTCTCTGTACAGATCAAGTCTGAAGAAATAGAGTTAACTTGGCATCATTACTTGTTCCATCTGATAAATCATACAAGGAAATTTAAAAACAGGCTGACCTTCTGTCAGTATCCCATCCCCCTCTTAAATCTGCTGCGGTAGACATATTTTTGGAGCTTCTGTTGAGCTTGACCATGTGTGTTGGTCTGCAAGTGCTCGTGAGAATGCACTGCTGTTGCAGTTCACATGTGTTTCTAACCTGAAAGATCTTGTGGGATGTGTTAACCATGTTTGTTTAAAAAGTAGTTGATAGAATCCAAAAAATGGACAAGTATGCACCAGTGTCCCTCAGGCTTCCTGTCCTAGTTTTATACGATTAATTATTAAAGAAAATCCAACCAACAGAAAAAGGACTGCATTTCTTTTTATAGAGCAGTGGAAGTAGCTTTAACATCACTTGAAAGTTCAGGCAACGTAATGCTGAATCATTCTTCTTGAAATGCTTTCTGATTAATTTGGAGTACAAGAAAACTTTACATTTAAGTCCTTAAGATTTCTTAATGGCTTTGTGGAAAATGGAAGAAGTGTTTCTGCAGAGCTTGGCCTTAAGAGACGCTTATATTGATGAAGATAGACTGCCTCACCCTTATCCAGTTAGTAAAACCAATGCACTTTAGATCTCTGCCAGGAACCTCAAATGCTGTTGTGGATTGTTATTTGATAATTTTCCTGCAAAGTTGGAAGAAAATGTTGGAAATTACCCTCCCATGCATACTATTTTTAATCAAACTGGGAAACATTTAAAAGAGCAACTACAGCAGAGCTTGTCAAGTACAATGAGCACAGGAATCAGCAAAGTTCATCGCAAGGGCAGCAGGGTTAGTCAAATACAGTGGACTAAGCCTTGTACTGTGGCAAAGTTCATACTTATTTGAACATCAAACAAGGCAGAAGAATGATTGCACTGATATGTGCATATGTTCATAGCTCCTTAGGGTGCTTTACCATCTCGGTTTAATATGGAAATACAGTTTTTATCTTTTTAAATGCTGACTACTTACATTAAGAATTAATACAAAAATATTCTATTATTTCTGACTCCTTGTTTCTTTACAAGTATTCTTGAACTTATTATGAAAGTATTACATGAGCATGCATCTTTGTATTGTTTAGTGCACCTTCTTGTTTCTGTATAGTCTGCACGCTGGAGACCTTAACTTGCCCAAGCAGCAGTGTATACGCAGCATGCACATGCTGATTTTTAGTTCTGTGCAATCTTCTGATATTATGTCTATGTAAATTTTTGCTTAGATTGGTGGACATTTTGAAAGGTAAATGAATTTTGAAGATGTAAATTCTGTTGTCATTTTTAAAATCTGTTTGCTCATTACCATGCTTGTTTATTTTGGGCTTTAGGCCAGATGAATTTTACCAGCTTTTCCAGAAACTGGTTCATGGAGCAGGTCAGGACTTGATATTCATGTAGTGTTTTAAATACATACAGTACACATTTAATGTAGGCTGTGTGTTTTGTTTTTGATTTGGTTAAGGCTTTGTAAAATTGGATATCGTCTGAAGGGGACCATACCTTACAGCTATTTGTTCCATTAAGAGCATTATTGCAAAAATGCTGACTGCAATCCAAGCACATTAATCTCCATAGTCTCTGTTTTATTAACAACTAGAAAGTGAAAAAGCAAAGAGTTGTAGCTGCACCATTTCAGGAGAATCTTGCAAGTGCATTGCACAAAAAAGGGCTATGCTTACAGATTCTAATTTCCCTAAAACAATTTAAAAACAAACAAACAAACAAAAAAGTTTATATATTTCTGTAAAATTTGCAGCTGAGAAGATAATCTCATGTACGAATGCTAGTGAAGTCATATGAGTACTAGAGTTAGAAATTAGTGAAGAATATGCATTCTTAATTATTTTTGATAGCAGTGTAACGAGATAGAACTTGTTGGCTAAAGTTGTACCTTTAGCTGTTATAGGCAATAAAAACTCCTTTGAGTGGTCTTAACATTTGTTTTAATAGAAAATATTTAGCTATACATATCACCAAATTTCCTTAATGCTATTCTGGCTCTATATAATATCTGTGTCCTCAGACTGTCTGTAGTAATCTTTTACTGTGGCTCTGTGCTACTTGATCTTTCAGGTTTGTATAAAGGAAAGTACTTAAGACTGAAATAACTATGAATGTATAATTAAAGTTTGAGGGAGATAGTTTTGATATTTTTCTTTATGTATCTGTTCATGTACATAAAAATTGGCTCTGAAAACATAACGTTTAGAAAGGGAGAAAATGACATGAAGTTCAGATGTAAGTTCTGATAGTGTTAATGGTTACAGTAAATAGATGAGAAAAATATCTGAGAAGTTCAGGAAAGCTGTGCCTTGGAAAGGTGAAAACATGCCTAATCATAAAAATTCAGTTATTTCAACCTTATCTCACTGAATTTTATTGCTACTTTGTTAATTTGCTGAAGTTATAGAGTGTGTGACTAATGGCAGGCATTCGTATCACCTTGCTTACTAGGCTAATTCAGATATCCTATACCTCCTCCATGTAGTCAGTAGAGGGTGAGAAGAGGGTGAGATGCTTTTCCAGATAATGAATAGGTTTGGGTCTGTTTTTTTTTTTTGATGGAATTTAGGGAAATTGGTTTGCTAATTTTTCCTGTTAAGTTAAACGCCTGAACCTGGGTGGATTGAATGCCTTTTTTTTTTTTTTTTTTTTTTTAAAAAAAAAAAAACAGGTTAGCAAGAATACTGTTTAAAACTTTATCTTAGCACTGAGCAATGTTATTTGTATGAAGGGCTGTAAAACTCCTCAGTTAAACTGAGAGTGGAGCTTGGATGGTAGAAGGATATTCTCTTCGGTTTGCAGGTGGGTTACTTGTGCTTTGATCAGACTAGGTTATGCTGGAGGGATTATGGTGCAGTGGCATCTAGAAGTTAGACCAGTTGTGTTGTGCCCTAAGAAGCTGCATAAGGAATCAGGTTTGCAGAGAAAGCTCTAAGTCTTCTAAAAGTTGAAGCTTTACACAAATACAGTCAATCTATCAGATGGCCAGAAACCATTTGCTGCCGCTCTCGGGGGCTGGTCTGTGCGTATCTGCCTGGGCAGCTGAACTAGTTGGGCAGAGGACAGCTGTGCGGTGACAGTCGCTGCAGTCGGGGCACTTTTTTTGTCCCTTTTTGTGTGACCATGCGCAGCTGCCATTTGGAGGCGACGGCTGGAACGCTGGCTGCTCTTGGAGTAAATTAAATGTCTGTAATGGACACTTGTTTAAATGCATAGTTTCTGAAACATGCTGCAGTTTCTGACATTTGCCTAGCATGTTGCTATAGAACTTCGCCTGTTTGTATTCTTTTCCTAGGTCCTGCTTTTGAAATGGGATCTTGAGTGATGATGAAGAGATTTCTACAAAATTTCAAACTATATTTATCCTGAATTGGCATGTAATGGATGGTTGAAATGAGAACTCATTTTGTGCTAGGATGTGTTGAACTTGAAATTTCACAGGGCAGGACATGAGAAGGAAAAAAATAGCTGTGGTCTCTTCAGCTCCTTTGCCCACTTTGAGTGTCTTAAGTTATTTTAAAATGCTAGATTGTATATCTTTAACCTCAGTTTTGCGTTTAGTGGTATTTTTTTTTTTTTTTTAATTCGGGGGAGAGAAATTCTTTGTTCCAGTTCTAACCATCATCAGTTAGGAAAAGCCAACTGGTGCGCCTCAATCTTGCCTACAAAACACATTTTGGGAAATAGTTTGTAAGAGTGGTTCAATGTGCTAGCTGCACTTCTAAATGCATTAAATACTTCAGCAACTGTGTGTGAAATATAATATGCATCCTATCATAATGTAGAAAATACTAATAAAAATTACAAGTATATTGAGGTAATTTTCTTTGACTAGTTGATATCAGAGCCATATATTCTTTAGGGAACAATGAAGGGTATTTGAAAAATTTGAGGAGCCTTTCTCAGGCTGAAACAAGAGAGAAAATGAAGAAAATTAGGTAAAGTATGGTGCACAGAAAGAACCATTCTGCAAACCTCAAAAGTAGCAACTGGTTCCCTGCATCTCCACCCCAAACTCCTATTCCTCTGCTATGTCAGTAACCTACTGAAGGCAGAAAACCCATGTTTGTTAATCAGCATTCCCGTTAAGTTAAACTTTTTTTTTTTTTAATCTAGCCAGCTTACTCAGATAAAGTAGTAGTGAAGAGTTTTGTTTGTTTTGGTTTTTCTTCAAATAAGTGGATATGGGAGTTAAATTATAAAAAGGTGAGGAAACAAGGAACTTGGAAGAATCTATAAAAAGCTCAGGCGTAGATATTAGTGCTTATATCCTCAGCAGATAAATAGTATTCAGTTCTAGCTGAAGTGTTGTGATTTTTTGCTTTTAAATTGTCTGTGGAAATGCATGCCATGGTGTTCTTGAAGAATGGCGGTTCTGACATTGTGCTGATATTTTTTTAATGGGCAAAATTACCTCTTTTTGCATAATGGATGGCATATTAGGCAGGGTATGTCTGTCTGCGACAGCCTGATTTTATTGTACGTGAGATTACAGGTCACATGAAAAGAATTCTTGTCCTTTAACTTCTTAAAGGTGTTCGTTTTAGCAATTTTCTGGTAGCTCTTTTCTTTCTTCTGACATATAACCAGTTGCTATCAATGAAGTGCTTATTAAGACATGATTAGCAAAGATGGTTGGTGAGGTGTAGGAGCGTTGTGAAGAGGCTATACTGGACCTGACAGTATTCACTGAAGAAAACATTGATCTGGAAATAAACACAGCAGGTAAAATTTGTGGCTTAAAGATTGATAAAATGGTAAGCAAGAAAGACATTTGGGCAATTAAACTTAGTGATCTGAATATGTTACTGAACAGTGTGTTGAATTAATGTATATACTGAGTGAAATGCGAACTATGGCTTTAAGATGCATAGAGTGAAGGAGAATGTGGATGGATCCTGCTGTATCTTGGTTAGAAGCAACTCCATGAAGGATTTAGCAGCCAGGTAGATAAATGGATGCAAGTCAGCATGATACTATGGTGAAAAACGCAAGACAGTTTCAAAATAACTTGATTGTAACACTCGCATAGGGGTAATTTATGGTGGTTCAACAGACTGGAGAAAGGAATAGAAATAGAGGGCAAAGTGACAAATGAAATATTCTTTAAGTGTGAATTAAGCATAAAATTGCCATTTTTAAAACCATAAAACTACATTTTATGGCTATGTTTTCAAAGGAATAACCATGTTTTGTGTTTTGTTTTTTCTCAAGGTACGGGCTGAAGCCAAATGACCAAATTTTGGCGGAGGAGAAACACAAAGAATTGTAAGCTCTTCTATATCTCTGCTTAACATGCACATTTTATGTATTTACTCTTCTATGTGTGTACATAAGATATACATACCTTCTTACTAAAGGTCTGGAGCAGACGTTTTGTGTAGCCAAAACGTAGTTTCTGCTTTTTGGCATCGTATGCTATGAATTAATGCAAATTACATAGCTTGTCTGAAAACTAATTGAGTTTTAAAAAAAGTGAATGTTTCAAAAGATTAAAAACCTTATTCATTTTTAAAAAATTATTTGCTTAACTGCAGTTGACACTTGCAATTTAAATATCTGTTCATTCTCATTGATGCTCCGTGTGTTAAAGTGATTACACTAATGCTTATACTTGCCTGACGTATGTGTGTGTATAAGTGTGTGTGTTTTTTTTTTAATCTAGCAGAAATCGAAAGAAAGACTTTTTTTGGGTAAAGTGTTGGTTCACTATTTAAATTTGTTTACTTACGTGATATCATGACCATCCTTAGCCACTGTGAGCTGTAGCCGCGCAAGTGGACTGTGCAGTAAGCATCCACCAGTGCCCTGTTAGTTATAATAAAATTTTGCCTATTTTGGCAAGTCTGATTGTATAGCCTGAAAACTCTGTTCATGGAGATACAATTTTATTGGAGACTGTATTTCATTGTTAAATGGCTCATTCTTTGTCTTGCAGGAAGAGTAGCCACAGGTGATCAAACATTATAGTAACACCACCTTAAAAGTTCTTATTCCTTCGGATGATGGAAGAGATGCCCGTATTAAATAAACTTGAATTTCAAATTTATTTTAAATCTGGAAGTGAAGTATTAGAAATGCAAACCATCTCTAGGTCCTCAGCAAACCACTGAAAGCTTACTAAGAAAACTTGTGTGAATCAATATGACATTTTAATTTTACAGCAACCTCCATGTTCTGAATAACCTTTACTTTTTATTTTGGCTCATTAGATACTAAAATACAGAATTTCTGTATTTAAATTGAAAAAAAATACTCTGTAGTATACCTAAGTATGTTGATAAACATTTGAAAAAGAGAAAGTAAAAATATTTTAGTGGGTATTATCAAGACATGAGGCAAAAAGCTTTGTGTTTGTATACCTTTGTTTGTTGTAACTTTTTCAGTTTTAGTCATTTTTAAAGCAATAACTGAAGTTCTTAGTTACTGAATTTTGAATTGTATACATATTTTGAAAGTGGGGGAGACTTCATTGAGCTTGGTATGTTTTCTGTAATAATTGATGTGTTCAATCAGAATTACTATATTAAGAGAAACATTCACTAAATAGTGTCTGTTTATATAAAAACTTTATGTATAGCTGTGTATAAACAGTATACTAAGACTAAAAAAGTCATAATCATAGTATTCCTGCTTGTTTGAATGTATGGATTACATGAAGCTGCTATTCCAATACTTTTCAGGATGTAGTTAAAAAATAAATTCTCTTGCTCTAAAACCTTTTCATAATGTGAAATAATTGTCTGTCATAACGACACATTTTAATTCCTGCACATCATTACCACTAGCTGAAGAGTGGTAATACTGAACCCAGTTCATGCAGTTTCATTCACTTGCTATGCTGCCTGAAAAATACTCTATTTGAATGTCCTCTTTGCCATCTCTCAAATCTGTATTATGTAACTGTCTTTTTTTAAAGGTAGTTTGTATGAAAGACTATAGAAAGTGTTTCACTTGTCAGCCATTACATAACTCTGTTGATCCAGTGTCTTTTCCATAGTGACTAGTGAAATATTTATATAACAATTACGTTTCCAAGTCAGATATAGATTTTCAGGACCACTTTCGCATTTCTTTCTTTTAGGATAAAGGTAGTGGCTGATTTGGTCCCTTCTGTGTGCATTTGCACACTTAAATACTCAAAAAAAAAAAAAATAAATAAAAAGAAAAGAAAAAGAAAAACCCCTTTTCTCTGCTTCTAAACTTTCATCTTTGTACATAATTGTCTCTTTCCATTGTTACATTACCAGATGTGTTTTATCTTATTTTGAATTATTTCATAGCATCCATAAAAGGCTAACCAGTTTATCTACATGTAAAATGAGGCAGGTATTTCAGACAAATTAATATCTATAACTGCCAGGTTTTTCTACATTAAAGGTTTGGATATTTCTCAGAGAGGTCATAGGTTTCAAATTGTGAAAGAGAATCCTGGTAATGAAGATTTAATTTATTTGAAAACAGAAGTATATGCCAAAAGCCTTATTGACTGAACTGCTAGCAAAATAAAATTTCAGTGCTCTTTTTGAGGCTGGAAAAGATATTTTGTTTATATTTGTACATCATGGTAATGTACCCGTGATATTAAAACTGCTAGCACGGCAGGCAGAAGATAGGCAACAGCCATTGCCTTTGATTAGCATATTAGGTTGGTTTTTATACAGAACACTCTGTAATAATAGAACATTTGGGGACAGCATAGTTGTCATTAAGCTATTAAATATGAGAGACCATTTTAAAAAGACTTAAGCTGGAAGTATTAGAAGTACTAGCATGTTGGGGGAGTGGGTCAAGCACAAGGTACACACATCTGTATTTTGGATGTTACAAGTTGTACTGTATACACACAAGTTTTGTTTATGCGATACACACTGATTAAACTTAATATGAGGTACTTAATTTGAAGTAGTTTAAAATACTCTGTGGTCTCTTTTATTTTTAAGTGTATGTTGCACGTTGATTATTTAATTGCCTATTAGTTACTGACATGCTTATGACAGCTATTGCTTAAATGAGGAGTTGAACTCTCTTAAATAAAATTCAGTGAAAATAAACTGCTTTGCAGGAGTCAGCTGCAGCAGAACCTTTCTTTGACTTTTCATTATTATCAGTACAGTAGCTCCTAGGATGATTTATACTCTGGTTATGATGAAAGGATTGGAACATGCTTTTGCTGTTGACCTTGGCATCTTGAATGTTGCTGGATGCTTGGCAGGGAAAAGACTCTTGCAGGTCAGTGTTATGTTGTTTCAGGATAGACCTTTGGAAATTTTCTAATATGTCTTGTGCTCTATACGAAGTATCTTAACTCTCCAGTGCAGAGCAGGTTAAACAGCGGTGAACCTCAAAGAATTTTCTGTACTTCTAGTTAAATTATCTCATTTAACTCACAGGCAAGTTGTTAGATACTTGGCTGTCTTTTTCTGATGTTTACATAAGCTTTCATATTTAAATATTTAAAAGAACTGCCAGTTCTTAGGAATGGTGCAAGACTGAACTTCCCATCAGGGTAATTGATCTATCAAATATCTATGTTTCAGTTCAGTGCCCTTATCAGGTGCTCTTCTGAACACGTCCTTTATATTTTCTTAAGTCCAAAACAAGGTTTTCCAGAAAAGTTGCTTAGGTTTGTCTCTGCACGTATTTTTTCAGTGCCAAAATCCTTCTGTGTAAAATATTCCATCTTCCAGTTTTTGAAATGTTTGCAGCTTTATATTGACAAACCTAGCAAAGATGACTAATTTGGCATTCTTTATCTAATAGCTCTAAGATGATTTCTTGACTATCAGAGATCCTTGACTTTCTTAGTGAACATTTTTGTATATAGTTCTTCATAAAAATATAGATTTAGTTCAGTAACTGATACACTATCTCTAAGAATAATTGGGCAAGCTACTCCCTGACTTGGCTTGATCTTGTTGGCCTAGAATCTTAGCTGTCTCGTGAGGCAAGTACAGCTGCTGAGACAGGCTGGAGTTGGCTTACAGGCATGGCATCATGCTGAAATTCTATTTTGAGAGCTAAGATTTGAAAGATCTTTTTTTTTCTGCTTCCTGTTCACTTGCACTGCAGCAGCCTTCTAATATTTTGTCTTTTCAATAGTATATCTTTTTTTTTTTTTTTTTTTGTATCAGAAATTGGTGGCAACAAAGTTATAAATTGGATGACTATACCTTCTTGTCTGGATCCAATTGGAAATACTTGTTCTACGTCAACTCTGAATGCACGTGAGGTGGAGGTTACTGCCCTGCAGCTCAGGCAAGGAACGGGAAGTGTGAAGGTTCCTTTGTGTGCTTCACTGTAAAATAGCAGATTAGTTCAAAACATCTTCATTGATGATTAAGCTAAGCATGCCAACTTTGCAGTGAATCAGATGAGCAATCATATTTGTTCTTACTGGTTCAGCAGTGGTAATCTCTAGCAGAGAATAACAAAGAGTGAACAGTAAAGTATCTTCAGTTTGCAGAGTTTCTTGCAAGGTGAGTGTGCATTTGTGGCTGAATAAAGGTCTGGGAGATGCTCCTTCCCACCTCCCCCATCCCGAATAATTCCATATAACTTGGAGGGGGAGGAGGAAGCCCTCCATCCTCCAGGGTTGCTGTGGAAAACTGGAACCAGTGATGTTGATGAGGCCTTCATGTTGCTTGTTCTTCCTGTCTGAGAACAACAAATAAATATAAAGTCTGAAAGAAATGAAAATATTTCTCTTGATTCTTTGTATATTCTTTGTCTTGCAGAAGTTGCTCCTATTTTTAGCTCTTAGAGTTGGTCTGAGTGACTTCAAGGTCATATTGACCAAGTTTAGTTTAAGTGTATGCATGTGTGCGTGCGTGCACACATGTGGTATTGCCAAGGCTGATCTGACTCTGACTACAGTTCCAGATCAAAAGTTTTCTAGGAGAATAAGGATGACTGCAGCAAGTGATGAGAAATGACCTAAGTTAGCTTGTCTGGAGGTTAAATAGAAATGCTTTATTGTTTATGCAGTCCCTAGTATGACTAGATACACAGAATTCCTTTTCAGTGGATAAAGGGTTAGCAGTAGTGCTGCTTTTCTAGTAATACTCACATTTACTAAAATATTGGCTGTAACAAAATCTTGGAATTTGAATTGGCAACTAAAATATACTCACTGTGATTCTGAAGAGCAATTGTTTCAAAGTTAGTGATACCACTGAGCAGGGCTTTGGGACATTTAATACAGCTTTGGCTGCTGGTCATACAGTTTTATAAACTGTTTCATTTGTTCATGACTGAACACTTCACTTTTTTGGAAGTTAGCTGAAAGAGAAAATAGGAAATGTGGGAGCTGTTCTATGCCTTACAGCTCTCTCTCTCTCTGCTTTTGTAGTTGATATTTTTTGCAGCAACAAAGACCATAAAGTGAGAAAGATGATGATGGTAAATGAATATAGCCTTCCTTCTTCAGTCAGCTGTTTGATATGTTGTAGTAGGAAGGGGTGGGGGGCTGTTGCACTGTTGTAAGTTTTCCAAGAGGAATTTATTTGTGTATTTTATTCTTAATTTCACACTCGCTGTGTGCTGTTTTTTCATAGTGAAATTGAGTAAGGGAGAAATGCACTATTCAGTTGGAGAACAGCTAGTTGGGGAACTGACTGATCTGCTTATGAATTATGAACAGGATTTCTTTTTTTTCTTGTGTTACGGTTTGTTTAGCCTGTGAATGTATGAGGGAAATGGGTACTGGAAGGGTGAGTCTTGGGGACATAGGAGACCTGTTTGGGAGTTACAGAGGGCCTGTGTGATGCCTAGAATAGAGCAAAGAAATACAGTAGAGGTCTTGAAGCAGCTTGGCTATTTTAAGGAGTTAGAGGCTGTGAATAGGATTTGAACCTGTTGGTGGGAGGATCTGAGAATGTTGTAGTGGAGTTCCCTTGTATTTTGGGTAGTTACCACGTGTAAATCGCTATGTATCACAAACCTTTAGTGCAAAAGCCAGCGGGTTCGAGACGGAGCCCATTGCTGTGCAGTCCTGCCTCGCAGGTCGTTCAGCGTGCGGCGCGGCAGGCGTGAACCCCGGAGAGGCGAAGGGATGCGGCTGTCAGCCGGGCGCCCCTGGAACCGGCCAAGCCAGCGTTTTGTGCCGCCAGAGGGTGTAGTTCGTCTTCAGTACGACTTTGAAAGTCCTTCTGCGTAGTTTGCTTTGGGGAATCCGTATCCTGTTGATAGCTAGTCTCCCTAAAACACCTTTGTTTTTTATCCATCTCGTTCCCCCCCGAAAAGTAAAAAAGAGGATGGAGGACTGTTTTTGAGGGAAAGATGCTAAAATTACAGGAATACGAAGCTTTAGATCTTCGTGTTTCGTCAGCCTACTCAACATATGCTGACAACACAGATTATTTGCACTGTTGGAGTGATGCGTGCATCTGTCGCAGACATCTTGTCTGTTAAAGCTGTTGAGTTACTTTATATAATACAACTTGCCCATAATTACTTTTGAGTAGGCTAGTATGCGATATGAAAAAAGTTTTGGTAATGAGCTAACGTGGAAACCTGTTAAGGCATTAACTGAGTGTCCAGCTTCATGAAAAAGTCCACTAGTTTTGATCTTTATGCAGCTTTATTTTAGGTTTTCTCCTTGTTTTCAGACCAGGCCATCATACTGACCTGTTTTATGGTGCAGTGGTTTGTATGGAAACTTCATGAAAATGTATATTGTGGAATTGATAGCCGTTTTTAAAAAATACAGTATTTTTAGAGTTGATACAAATGAAACATCTGAACCGGTTTTTCAATGAATTAAACGGTAATTTAGAGTGATCGGCCTCTTTCTTAAATTGCCAGCTTCTCCCACAGCAGATAAAAATTCTGTTTTATATTGACATTATTATTCTGTGGCATGTTGTTGAGCGCTTAAAAGGACAGTAAGTATTCTTTAAGTGCTTGGGACTTCTGTGGGTTGAGAATCTGGACAGTGTTCTGCAGGTATCTGAAAAACATATAAATGTGTAAGAGATTGATCATTGGGAGGAACTCTGTGCTAATCTGTAATGCGTTTTGTTAATCTTATTCCTTGAGTTACTGGCTCCCTCTGTAGAAACTATTTAAAATTGCAGCTTGATTTCTCTAGAATTATCTTATCTTTTCTGTAAAGTATATACTAAGGCTTGATTTACATGTACAAATACAGCTGATTTATGGTTAGCTACAAGATTTCTATTACACATTAATCCACCTTCTTCCCTCCTCTGTTCCTTCCCTCTACCCCCACTCCCTTTATAAACTCTTCTGAATGCAGCACCAAGGCAAATTAGCGCTACACAAATCATCTTACACAAAATTCTTGCTAACAGACAACTCTGCATAAAATTTCCAAAAATGAAGGATCCAAATTATGGCATAAGTACTTTCTTTCTTTTTTCTTTTTTTCCCTGTGATGAAGGTCCTCTTAACATTTGCTTCAATTTAAAATGAGAAATTGCAAGTGTTAATTATATTGTATGACTTCATTTTGCATCTTGCCATTGATTATATGAAATAAGTGGGTTACTTACACAGGGTGGTGAATGTATTAGGTCAATATTTTAAGTTGTGTTCCTGTATTGACACAATATTGTAATTCAGCCCGCTGCCTCTGTTTGTTTTAATTTGTGTTAATGCAAGTAGTATATTTAAATAAAAACAGAACTTTTCTCTTAGCTTTGTAAGCTCTACTAGAACAGTCTGAGATGGATTGCTTGTTAAGCAGCTGTTGAAAGTCAGTGTTGATTCATTCTTACGTGACACTGTGGTGATTTGGTATGGCATAAAGTAAAACTCCTGTTAATAGCTATGGTTGGCAGATGAGAACAAGGCTTAAGTACTCTGGGAACTTGATTGTGTAGTATGAGCTGCTTATCTGAGGCTGTAGTGCAATGCAATGCTTTCATGGGAGCAACGAGAGAAAAGCTGGAGGGGAGAAAGGCGAATGGGTGTGGAAGCTGAGGGAGAATCCAAAGTATTTCTCTATACATTGTATATATTATTTATATACACAGGGGAGCCTAATGCAAAAGATCTAAAAACACCTGCTAGAGAATGGAAACTTAATTTGCTTAACTCAAGTTACAGAAGTTCCTACTGTTAGGTTTCTTCTGTGACTTAGTCTCATAGATTAATTTTTCCTCTCATACCTTTGAGATGTTTTCCAAACACTTCTATGATCTGTTTTCCTCATTGCTGCAGCATTATGTATGGTACAACAGATGTCAAGTGATCCTCCAGTGGAAAGATATTTTGGGATATTCCAAATTATAATTCCATTTCAAATTTGAGTGCTTTTAGAAGCCCTGACAGTACTGGTTATGACGTTAAGTTGGTCTTGCACAGCCATTTCTTACACTCTGAAAACTTCTGTCTGTAAGTATGTGTGAGAGTAAACAGCTGGATGGACATTGACCTGGCTGGCTGTGGTTTTTTTGTATAGTGAGCTAATGAGATGAGTTACTATGTCACTCTTTCTGATCATAATTATTGATACTTAATATCTACTCTTCATACCCTACTGTGTTTAAAGTGATGGAATACATTTTTGCTTTTGCCGCATATTCCTGAAATCATCCTGAACCACAGACTAGCTGACGGTTAAGCGGTGTTAAATTGAACATCCAGACTTCTGTGGCTCAAGTGTTTTCAGCCCCAGTTAAGGGTTTCAGCTTGCTCTTCACCCGGCATTCATGACCAAGGCTTCACAAACAGCCAGAGATGGTTTCTTATCCCCTGGGTTTCGTGCTTCTATAAATGCAGATGGGACAGTCCATGAAGTGTGATGGTGAAGAAAAAGGAGGCTCTTCCTTCACTGCTTCTCTGGACACTTACTTTTACAACAAATTCCAAAGTTGCGTGGAAAAAAAAAATCGGCGTTAACGCTATTTTATATTGATTCCATGTATGCATGAAGTGCAATGCCTGTACAACAGTGACGTGACTGTGCAATTGCTGCCGTGTTTGAAGACTGGGTTCTGCATGTGCAGAGTAACTTTTCCATTGTGCTATGTACTCCTCTTACCGTAGTGATTTCGTCTTCCAGAGGCTGGATTGTGTATTTGCTGTGAAATGTGATCTTACGCTGCAGAGCTTGCAAACTCCTTTGAGATTGCCCTTTCTTATTTCAGGTAGTGGTTTTCCCCATAGTAAGATGGGCTTCTTGTGAAGGATGTGTATGTGCATGGACGCAGATGCAGAATGTACTCTGTAGCTGTCCTCAGTTGGTAAATGGAGGAGGCAAACTCACCTAAAAAGTCTGTAGACTGAGTTAAAGAGGCATACTGTGAATACACATCCCTTGGGAAATACTCAATAGAAAAAATACTGTGTTGGCAAAGGGATGCCTTGAGCTGCATGTAACTGGGGGCTGAAAGAATGAGAGTTTTGTGAGGAAATGTTGCTATATTTTTGCATGGTTCTTATACCTTTATTCTGTTAGTGCTCCCATCTGCTCTTTGTATGTGTGTTTTTAAACTAAGCAAGAGGGACTGTTACTCTGGGCCTCCTGTTGAGGGGGAACGCGGTGGGGCGCAGCGCAGGATGGGGGGAGCTATCTGTAGGTGAGCTGTGAGCCGTACTGCGGTGAGATGGCAGCGGGTGCAGGCAAGCCTTTAGTGACTGCAGCTCGGGCCGTGTGTGATGGAGGGCCTGGCGGGTGCTGGTGGGGCTGCGCTAGCGGCTGCAGCTTTCTACCCGCCTTGGGCAAGGGGAGCACAGCGACCTGCAAGAGCTGCTGCTGTTCTCTCCTGCCTGCCCTGCCGCAGATCTGCGGGGAACCGATGGGGCCAGCCTTTCTTCTCCTGCAGTGCATTGGGGATTTTCTTGACTTTGTGGGGGGGGGTTCATTTTTTTGTTGTTTTTGTTTAAAATCTGTTGTTAATGTTGTTATAAATGTGAAAAAGTTGAGCCGTGATAGATCCACTTCAGCCTTCTGAGAGAAGGTTGGGGACTCTCAACTTCTGAGCCTTCTGTCCGAGGTGATCGGGATGTTCAGATACCTACTGTGCCGCAGCTTGTATAAAGTATGAAAGTCTTAAACTTTTTCATCTTCCCTCTTGCTGTCTGCGGGAAACCATTCCCCTCTTAAATTTTGTGAGGCATGGCTGCCCGGCTACGTTCCAGGTACTGCTGTTGCTGTCATAGCCCCAAGGCTTTAGGCTAGATAGATCTCTAGTTTGAATTGATGTATCTATCATATATTGAATTACACGCAAGAGTTTTGTGCAACTAAGATAATTTAGTTTTTATTTAAGGAGTTGCCAAATCTAAGGCCAACCGAAATACTTTATATAAACCAATATCAAATAGTGGGAAGCAATAAATCTTTTCTGCAGTTTTTAATATAATCATAACTTACTTTGCTAGGGCAGGGAAAAGTTAGACTACAGTTGTATAGCAAATGTGTGTACAATATTAAAGAACTTTATATAACAACATTCATATGCTGTAACTCAATTGCTCCTATTTTTTGAAAAAAATAGGAGTAATAAAATTTTATTTTTATTTCTCTGAAAATCATTTTTAAGCTGAATTATACAGGCCTTTACATTTCAATTGTAGCCTTAAGATCATTTGAGCTCATAATTTTATAGCTAATAATGTATAGACCGTTCTAAATGAAATCAGTTTAGTTTGATCTGGCACCTGCGTCTTTTTCTGTTGCCTGCAACTATCAAATACAGAGTTTGGAAATGGACAAAATCTATCTTAGGAGTATTAGTTTGTATGTGATTTGAAGTATAGCATAAACTTTTTATTATTATTTTTTTTAATTT
Organism: Rhea americana; assembly: GCF_003343005.1. Taxonomy (NCBI): domain Eukaryota; kingdom Metazoa; phylum Chordata; class Aves; order Rheiformes; family Rheidae; genus Rhea; species Rhea americana. Next base: position 1,866,603 of record NW_028186490.1, read on the forward strand.
AGAGATGACCAATTGGTCATTTTACTGACTTGGAAAACATACCATTTCTCTTAAAAGGTCCCTGAGCAGTAGTACATGGGGTAGTCTTGTGCCATTAGTTTTGCGCATTTCTGCAGCTCTTCTAGTGCATCTGCTTGAAGTATCCCAAGAGACAGATTGAGAGTTAAACTTAATACGTGTCTCCCCCTTGTTCTTTTACAACGCTTTTCGCTTGTCAGCGGGTTGCCTTTTGCTCACAGCCCTCTGGAGATAGTACTTGATGCAGAAGAAGTGCTAATAGCTGCCTGAGCATTTTAAGAAATTACATTAAGTTCATAAATGCAGTGTGTGTATATGGAATGTTAAAAATTTTTTCTCTTAGCAGAGATTTTTGAGTTATGTTTTTGTACAAACTTTAATGAAAAAACAGCAAAGCTGTTGAAATCTTTGCTATGCTCAGAAACCTGAGGAAAAAGGATGTGCAATCACTACTGTTTTTGTCACAAGGTGGCGTGTTATAGTAGCTAGCTTTATGGCAATTACCTGGAGACTATAGTGTGTTTTCTTTTTTTTTTTTTAAAAAAAGAAATGGTATGTTTTCTTAAAATAAATAAAGCTTTTAACTAATTTCAACTATTTTGCAGTGCATAATTATGTTTTTGTTTAGACTTCTGTGCTTGAGTTCAGAAGCCTTACTGCTTTTATCGAGACAAATTAACTGCAATGAAAATAAGAAACATTTTCTTTTGCACGTTATGTGTAAACAAGAACATATTGTTTAAGGTTGCGCATTTCAGATGCACCTGAGTATAGCAAACAAATTGTTTCTTTCATAACACAGGCCACAAATATCTTCTGATGTACAGATTCTTTAGGATAGGTAATTTGTTAATGTACTAAATTTGTAAAACCCAGAATGATAGTTTAATAATTTCTTCTGTAAACTCAGATTTGGTTTTTTGTTGTTGTTACTGGCATTATTTGGTTGAGGTGATGTGCTTTAAAATCACTTACACAAGTTGCTGGTATGATTATCTAAGAGTTGGCCAATGCAAAATAAGGGATTGTGTAGATATGTTGCTCAGTTTAGAGCAAATTAGTTATGAAATTCATGTTTTTGTTTATATTCATCTTTTGGATAGGTCTGATGGAGAATCGTGTTATTTTAAGAATAAAACTTACTATTTGATGGCACCTGTGTGTATTTGAGTGTGTGTTCTGTTTACAATGCATAAAGTATGTAATTTATGTTTCCTTCATAGTTCTGTAAGATGCCTCATCATGCTATAATGCCAGTGTTTTTCCTAGGTATATTATTAGTTGGCTAAGGAGATGCATTATGGCATAGTGCTGTTGTTCTGAGAACTTGTACTCTTTCACTGAAGAAAGATGTGGTGTATATTTCTCCCTTGCTAGGACTTCAATTTTCCCATTTAAGATCTTTCTGCAGTGAGACTGTTCTGAAGTGAATTGCCACAGGAGAAATTCAGCTGGTGTCGTGCTTATTATACCATTGTAAAAAAGGCATGACCAGATCAGATCTTCTGTTTCCAAAGATGCTAAAGCAATATCCTCTCTCTTCACTAATTTAGCTTCAAAAAGAGCCTCATCTACAGATACAAGCTCCCCAAATAAAAAATATAATAAGCTACATAGTTTATCAGCAGTTGAAAGAACAGGTAAGTCTTTATCACCTATTCAGTTGTTTCTGAGTTAAGCTTAACCCCAAGAGTGCTAATTATTGCTCAGTATATTGGATTTTGCTATTTTAAAGGAGATGATCATCTATCAGAGAAGATTATAAATGGCCTGTGTGAAAATAATGTAGTAGCTCTCCATTAATTGCCTTCCCTTTCACAGAACTTTAGAAAGGAACCTCAAGAGATCATTTAGTTTCATTCCTCCAGTTCAGCTAGAGATGGATCTTTGTCCTTCCTGGCAGCTGTTTGTTTAGCCTCCTCTAAAGGTCTTTGTGGGAAATAGTAAGATGTCATGTGGAGACAGTGCAATCTTACTATTTAATCTGTACTGGTGTGCAGTTTCATTCCTACTAAGTTCCCCCGGCCCACACAGCTAAATCAAGGTTTTAATCTATTCTGAATAAAGTTCAGTCCCATTAGCTGTCCTGGCCTCCACTGACTCAGAGAATGGATTATTCGCTGTCTAATTGTTGCATTCTTTTTTTTATGTTATCTACTCTTCCCTTTACTTTCTGTCTGTAGACTAGAAAAATGTCTCTGAGTAGCTTACATCTTCTAGACTTACTAGTTTCACCACTTTCCCCTGGACTTCATCCAGCTGTTTTAGCTATTTCATGCAGTGTGCTACCCAAAATGGGACATAATCTTCCAGATGTGGCCTTATCATATGCAGTGTAGAAATCCTCAGGCATCAAATTAAAACATATTAATCTCAAAGCTGACAGAGTGCAGTCTTCTGAGAAGTGGTGGTGGAAGTATAAATGTTTGTCTTTGATTTTTTTCCTGTGACTTTGGGGATGCTGGTTGCCATGGCTTAGAATTAAAAATATTTGATATTAACATTCAAATTTACTAAGAAAAAATTAATAAGCTCTAATTAAACCAATTATTACTTCATACAATTAAGATTTAATTTTTTAACATTTAAGAGTGAATATACTACTTGTTTAAAAACGAACTGTAACGCAGAAATGATTATTGAACACCCTATATTGACTTGCTCTTACGTCTGAACAAATTCAGGTGAAGAAAGCAGATGCTTGAAACCATGCAGATAATTGGTTCACTGATGTTCTTTGGTTATGCTACATAAATACAACAGTGAAATAGTTATACATGTTTAATTCCCCAATGTGTCTCTTTTACTGATGACTCAGACTTTTAATGTGGCTGCAGAGAGTTCAAAATTGCTCTTTTAGAATGGCTACTGAATTCTGTTGTTGTTAAGGAACTGGGTTGTTCTTATTTGCAAAAAAGACATTTACCTTCTGGTGAATGGGAGACCATGTGATGAAGTTTCTCATAATATTCAGTTGGAGTGATGCTTCCAAGGTGTATATTACTTGTTTAGAAAGAACTGTTATTTTACTTCTGAAGAAGGTGTTGCATAAGAGCCTTCCTATCATGAGAAACAGTGGTACAAAATTTGGTGCTTCTATTCCTTTACAGAAGATTTCTGTTCCACTAAACCTGCTCTACGAACATGGAGTGGCAGAGAGGCTGCAGGAGGAATCGCTAGTGACCTTAAGTAAATTGAACAGTGGAGAAGGAAGAGTGAAGAGGGAGCTGGATGAACAGGATGAATATAAAATGAGTAGGAGCAGAGATGGGAGGAAAATGGGAATGGTTCTAAACTAAGGAGCAGAAGTAATACAAGACCAGCAGTTTAAGGCCATATGCAAAGAGAATATGCATATGTATTTGGTAGGGCAGGGTTCTGTACGCCTATGCACCTCTGGAGAGAAAAATGTAGGATAGCTAGAGTAGCCTGTTGTGTGAGGAAAACATTGAGACTTAACCTATTTTATTAGTCTGATGGGAGAGATCACTGGAAGTTCACCAATTTAAATAGGACGTATAGCAGCTACTACTAACTACGGTAAGTATATATGTTCAGTATATGTGGTTTTACATTGGCAGGGAGGTAAACTTGTGTTTCCATGTAAAGCTGATTTGTTTTCTTACTCAGCATGAGCAGCCTTGCAGATTTGCCAGGAAACATGTCTTTTTCTGATCTACATACTTATATAGCTCAGTCGTCATTGTATCTGGGTGCCTGAGACACTTAAACTAATTTGTCCTAGCAATTTCTGTTAAATAAGATCCTAATGTTATGGATCTGTGGCCAAAGAAAACAGGGAATGTAGCTCGGTCAGAATTGCATGGCGAACTTGCTGCAAAGTCAGAAATTGCATGCCTTAACCACCAGCCCATCTGTTTGTTCCTGCCCTAGCACCGTACTGACTGTATGATCAGGTGACCTTGCTTTACAAGAAGCAGCAACAGCAACTGATGCACACTGCTGCTCCTGTCCCCAAAGCAGTGATCACAGATGGAGCGCAGCTGCTCTAGGGGATTCATTCAGTGGTACCTTCTGGTTGCCTGAGTCAGCTGGTGCAGTTGCAGCTGCCACTGTCTCTCCTGAGCAGCTGAAGCCAATGTACATTATTCAAGCTGGTGCAGGAGCATGTGGGAGGTGAAGGAGATAAACTCCTTGGGCCAGTCAGGCAACTTCAGCACCCAGGCCGCATTACATGCATCCTGGCCTGTCCTTGACTTCTGAACTGCTCAGCAGGTTGTGCTTGTGAGGGAAATGATAATGGACCTCTTAAAATGCAGTCCACACCATAAGGATATGAGGGTATTAATTCCTTTCAAATATTAATTTCTCATATAACCACAAACTTGATAGGAGAAGAATGTGTGCATACTGACTATCCTGCTTGTCTTAGATTTAAGTTGCTAGGGTGTGTGCAGACTGTGTACTTGCCTGTCAAAGGTAGGTAGGTAGAAGCTTTTCTACTTTATTGGAAAAAGTATCTTGAGAAATTCAGTATTGGTACAACAAGGTGTTGGGTGCTTCAAGTTCAAAGTGAATATTTAAACAAGATAGTTAATGTTATCCTTTTAAACTAGTGACAAGTTATCTTGCGGATTTGGTGAAAGGTGAAATGGGATACTGTCATTTGCTTCTGAACTCACTTGAATAACTCTTTAAAAGTAAGTGATAATATATATCCAGCTAACATTTCTAGCATTCAGCAACAGTAAAACATGTCTGTTTTCAACACTGAATAAGCCCAGCATTCTCCTCTGTTGGCAGGCTCCTATGTGGATTTCTGAATTCTAAAAAAAGAACAGTGTTGGACTGTAATCCCAACAGCAGCTATGGGAACTTATTGAAGCAGCAGGCTTTCTTAAAACTTTCTAGCGTGTGAACATCCTGCTTAACAGTGAAAAGAAAATCATGCCGTCATAATTGTCCGAATGCATGTGTTAGTGGTTGATACAATTTATAGTAGTTTTTCCTATATTGGGAAGATGTGCCAGTACTAGAGGTTGGGTTCTATTTTAGTTGGAACAACTAAACTGCATGACTTTCAATTTATTGTCTTCTGTACTCTGAGAATAGTGCCCTGAAATTGTCATTAAAACCAGTTCTTTCTTTCCTGGCTTATTAGAAATCAGTCTTAAGAAATATATTTTGTGATTCTTGACATATTGCTTATTGCAGTTGGTGGAAGGCAGAGATATTCCAGTACAGCAGTCTTTCCCTCCCTGCCCGCACCTTCTCCATCTTACTCAACACCTTCCCTCTCCCATGTCCCCCCTGCAATCCAACGTTCAACCCTGTTACAGATGCAGCTGCTTACCATGAGTAGAGGTTATCACTCTAGTACCCCAAAATACTCATTTTTTTCCTAAGGAAATAAGACTGTCAACAACATGAGTGGGAAATAAGACCATCAAAAAAGTGAGTGGAAGATAACTGGAAGATACGAATAAAAAAAAGGGGGGGGGGACAGGAAGTAGGCCAAAAATATACAGAGGACAGATTTTTTTTTTAAAAAAGTAGTGCTTGTATTGAAAAGCCTCTGAATCAGTCCTACAATCCTACGTAAAATGCAGAATAAAGCTGAGATTCTGGGGGAAAAAAAAAGCAGTTTCAGCCTGCTGTGAATATAACACTAGCATTTCAGCGCTGAAACAAATTTGCATTACACATCTTGTAAATGTTAGAAGTAGCAGAAACCCATGTTTGATACTTGGGAGTTCAGTGTTTGCACAATTACTGGTTCATGCAGTTGCTCTTTTCAGCCTCTTTGCTAGTACTACATTTCCTGCCCTGATCCCTCTGTTTGGAGAATGCAGACTGCTTACTGATCCTGATAGAAGTGGAACCTGGTTTACTTCAGCAGGATCACAAAAGTAAACTGTGAACTTTTTAAAGGAAAGATATTGCCACTGGATGGTGCTATTGTTATAACTTAGGTTCTCAGAAAATGTGAATGACGTGAAGTCTCTACCCCGGTCCTCCCCAAAGATTTTGTAAAGCTCTACTGCAAGAAAATCCTGTATATACAGGTCACAGTACCAATGGGGTGGGGGGATAGTCATCTTTAACCAATACCTTCACAAAGGTTGGGCAAGGGTATTTCTACCTAGCATGGTGTATATTTGAGCTTTGCAGATGAATGTTTAGTACAAGTTCAGGGGAAGCCTGCTGCATGGTAGTGCAGTTTTTTTAATGGAAGGTGATGTTCTTGAGGAAAGGGATATATGAGCCAATCAACTCTGTGAAATCTGCATATTCATAAAATGTCTAATTATCCAGAAAGAGATGCTGAGTTACTGAAATTGTCATTTTGAATGCTTTCCTAACAAGGGGACTGTCTTTTAAAACAGCAGGGGTTACGTAGTTAGCTACCTATTCCATTACCAAAAAAAAGGAATTTTGACTGTTTTATGCAAATATACTGCATTACCTCATATAAATGAGAAGGTAAATCAGCTTTTGAAAACCCTTCATATTTTTGAAGGGGGGAAGGGGAGAGAATGAATTCTCCATAGAAATTTGCATTTCAAGAAGTAACTACTTGAAAAGGTGCACCTTCTTTTAAAGATTGCAGTTTTATAGAGGTTTGAGAGTTAAAATGGTTTCAGAAATTTTTGAAATTCATCTTTAGATATACTGTGAACAATTGGAAATGTATTTAAATTCTCACATGAGCTGATTTAAAAATTATTTTTTATGCTTACTCTCTCTTCCCTTTCTGTTTTTCTTTCACACATTTTGATCAGTCTAGAACAATTGGAGTAAAAAAAAATTTTTTTTAAAGCCTGGAAGAGAGGAACAAGAAGAAAAATCCCTAGAACCTAAGAATATTGCTACTGTCAACCTTGACTTCAGAAAAGATAATGAGATTTGGCAAGAAACCATCCTGTGTACTTGTAGCCTCGCTTTTTTACTGATTGAGTTATCCTGTTTCTATCATCTAATAGTTCTTAAGCTCACTTGACAATTTCATAACTGTATTTGATAGGGATGCAAAAATTTCTAGGATAATAAATTCTTTCATGCGAGTTAATGATTGATAAAGAAAAAAGCCTCATGGAGGGGAAGGTGGGTAGAACTCAGCTGTTCCTTACTCTCAGAAGGTTGATGCCTAGCTTTCTGGAACAGCCTTTAGGTGGTACTACCTAGTGTAGTACCTTCTTCCCCAGCCAAACTGCTAGGACGAATGGATGATTGTAGGGTGAAGATGATGGTGGGGCTTTAGAGCATGACAGAGAACTAGGACTGTTGGAGTAGGAACTATAGAATATGAAGTTATGGAAAAACAGATTTCATTATTTTTCTTATCAAGAAGCAGTTTTACATTCAGCAGGTATATCTTGCAGAAGAAGCAACTTGTTACAGTATGTTGATTAGTTTTTGAAATGAAAACTTGTTTGCTTGCTCCATCTGCACCTGGAAGACCTCGATCTGTTTATGCCATACACGCTAAACCTGTCTTGGGAATTCTAACTTTCATTTCATTACTTGTGCTTTTCTAAGAAAAAAAAAAAAACAGCTATTTTCTTAAAAAGTTATAAAAAGTCAAACAACCTGTTTCAAACCTTCCACTCTAACAAGCGTAGGTTTCAGCTGCCGCTTTTTGTGTAATTATTTCATATACTTAATGCTCATTTTTCTCTTTCCTGTCTGAACCCACAAATCATTAACTTATTAAATTGGTTTTTTACACTTACTAGCATAGCTGTTAGGTCTATCTAGCGCAGATATTGCTGATGGCAACTTAACCTTTTGAGATAATAGTAAGTACATCCTCATATAAAGCAATACTATCTATCTTGAATTCTTATTAGAAAGAAGGCAATTCTGTTTCTGGAGCTCTACTCAAGAACATGGTTTAGGGAAGGGCAGAGTGAAGATAAACTGTGAGGAGCTGACTTGAAGAGTAGAGAAGCTATTTCTGAGAGGAATATCTGGAAAGATGTGATGAAGGGGAACTGTTCAGGAGCCTAGGGAGAGGGACAGGAGCTAGGTGGGGAGCAAGAGAAGGTGCAGGGAGTCCTGGCTAGAAACTGGAATGCAGCTTTTTGACAGGAAGCTGGACAGAACACTTTGGAGCTTGGTGTGAGGACTTTTGCTATAGCAGTATGTGGTAGCAGTTTTGTACTTGAGGTAGCTGTTAGGCTGGAGGTCGGGTACGGTTGCTTGGAACAAGGCTATAGCATAGAATCTATGCACAGTTACGTTGTAGGTGGCAGAAGCTGAGATCCAGAGTATTAGTCTAAGTATGTGGAAGGCTTAATCTAAAAAGATCATGAATTGGTGAATCTATTTCTCTTGCATCAGGGAGATGGAGAGATTTAATTGTAGTTGAAAATTCCCTCTATCATCATTCCCTTTCTTGCACTAGTTGGTAGAAATGTTTATATGTTTTTAATAGAGTATTATAGCTCTTCCAACTGAATACAAGAGAATGAATATTGAAACATATTTCTACTCTTCCAGGTTTTTCAGTCATCACTTGTGTCTTAAAATCCCTTGATAGTAAAAAAGATTTAGAAAGCTTACAAGTAAACAAAATAAGAATCTTAACTAATGCTAACTTTATTGCATCTAAAGACACAGCAAAGGAATGTGGACATCTTTTTCATGCAATATATTTCTATTTCTTCAAACTTTTAAACTGAATATCTTTTAAACATCTGAAGATACTTTTCAGAAACAAAATATGGGAAAATCTTTGGTTTTTTGTGTCCATTTCCTTTAGAACAAACTGAGGTCGTATACAAGCAAATATATACAAGAACATGTGCTTTTGTAGTTGAAGGTGGAAAACCCACTGTAGAGTGTTTTATTGTACAGTACCATGTCTGTGTGAAGTTTGGTTAATATGTTTCATGATTTAATTGATCATACTTTGTTTTGAATCCTTTTTGTAGGGTCATTATAAAATAATTTGTAATTTAACAGTGGAAAAAGTTGAGTGTGTGTATGTGTGTTGTTTTTTTAATAAATTTCCTGGTGGTATATGATAGAACTGAACATGAATTCTGTATACAAAAGAAGGTTTCAGTAATTAGAATGAAATTTTTGTACTCTAGAAGCTAGGTATGTGATTCCAGAAACAGCTCAGTTTGGGGGATGGGAGGGAGGGAGGAGGTGGTGGTTCTTGACTTTCAGATGTGCGTGGGAAGTAATGATCGCATTCTGTTGCGTGACCACTGCTATGCCCTCCCGCTTCTGTATGAAATAGCTAAGCAGATTTATCACTAGCCTGAAAGCGTATGAAATCCCAGGTACATTTCCATGTGGAAGTCTCACATGTTCAGTGTCTCGTGGGCCTATGTCACTTAAATTGTTATTACTAGAGAGCCATTTTCTGACTGCAGTGAAGTAACACGTCATAGACTCATGTTTTAGTTAGTGTGACTGTGAATATAGATAGTGTTCAACAACCAAGACACAGTAGTATTTTCAAATTGCGGTAGGTACTGTGTAGCATATGTCTGTCATAAATGTATAACATACAGTAGTGATAGATTTCATAAACAGATATTGTTTCAGAGCATCCAGCTTCATTTGTGGTAAATAGAATTCTTTAAACATACCATCTGTTCAGGCCGTGAGTTCTTGGGTCCGACGCCTCCTTAGATTTATGAATCTTCTCTGATTTTTAGAAGTCTCTTCTTCCAGTTCTTTTTTCAGTGTTCATTTTATTTTACCTTTCCTGCCTAGCTAGCCTTGCTGTAAGGGTCTGGAAGTTGTGTTTGTTAGTAAAAGAATTTTTTCTTTTCTTGATTCATTCCCATATGTAAAAACACTTAGAACTTGCAGGCTTCCTGTGTTTTGAGTGAGAATACTTAACAGGTGCATTTTGAAGAGAAGGAAAGCTGTGGTCTATAATACTGCTCTTGTGATGTTCTTTTTTTTCCTTTTTTTTTAATCCTGGATTCTTACTTCTTCACCTGTTCTCCTTATTAGAGTTAAGAATGTAAATCTGTAAGTTAATGTCAACTTTTGACCTTGTTTTTTTTTTTTTCACTTTTTCTGAAAGATGAGGCACGAGTTGTCCCATTTCAGTCATTTTGACTGGCTTGTGTCTGCGGGAGCTCTACCTCTCTCTGTGGGGAGAGGAATGTGAAAACCTTGGAGCTCTGCCAAAACCAGCTTGCTTCGTATGCCATCCTCCTCCTCTGGTGTTAAAACTTCAGCTTTAGAGATGTTGCTCCAGGCTTGACAACAGGCTATGAGTATCTCAATGGAAAGAAAATGCAGACTAGTGGAGGGTTTTTGTAGGATAAAGTAGAAGCATAGACAGATTAAACCAATCTGGCAGCTTGAGACAGGTAAACTCGGATCTAAAATGAGGCAGGCTGAACTTGGCAAGCTGGCCAGATGGAGGAATGGAAATCCTATAAGCTAGTATCTTGACATTTTAACAAATTATTTCTTTCCTGTTAAGTTCTTAATAAAGTAGGGCAGGGGAAAGCACATACAGATGTTAAATTTTGCATGAAAAATCCAAAATCACAACGGAAGGGAACACAGTATACAAATTTTCCGTATTATATCATGACTTGTCTGTGGACACTTGGTGTTATGCAAAAGAACTTTGGATTGGGTAAACTTTGATCCTAATGAAGAACACTTGGTCATTTTAAGTTCTCGAGAAGAAATATCTGCAAGTATTGTATGTATATTTAAACAATATGCAAATACTACTTTTTTAAAATGTAATATGCTGATATGCAAATTTCTGTTTTTACAGCTTTCCAAATTGTGCTCCATGTTTAAGTTGCTCATAGCAGAACTAAGCGTTTATTTTATGGACTTTCTTGTTCTTCCTGCTCTTCCATTATGCAAATACAGCTTTGGAGTGCGGTTGTGTAGGCTTGCCGTTAAAGGATGCAACCTGCATCTCTACCTAGCCCTTTTTGGTGCTGGTAGAGTGACAACTCATTTGCTCTTATTGGTGTACCCTGGGGGCAGTTTCTACTGTAGCCTTATCTCTTCTGTGTGCTTTGCAGTGTAATGGAAACATTGTTTTTGCAAAAATAAAGTATTATGCTTCCCTGAGACATTATGCCTGTCTTAGTTACAGCAGTTCTGGTTTATTTTGGTTGGGAGTCAGCCCTTTTCATGTAAATTCTAGTTTTTGCTTTAAGTAGACTATAGGTTATCTAACTCTGTCGGTGTTAGTATGTAAATGAAGTCCTTTCAAACTGACTCACTGAGTTTATACGTAGAGATAGTATTTTGGAAAGGTGGGTTACATACATATATATATATATACACACACACACACATGCATATATATATATATACACACACATATACATATATACATATATATATATATATATATATATATATAACCCTGCTGTGATTTTATGAAAGTAGGCTTTGAGGAAAGGATGTCTAGCCAGTCTGAATGTTGACTGGGCAGCTTGATCTAATGTGTTCCATGGGTGCATTTGTGTTAGTGTCTAGTTTGAATTTCCTTCCTGCTGCTTTTGAAGTGAATTTCCCAACTGTCCCCATTTAATGCACTTGGTTTCATTTCATAGACTGGTATCAAAGCACATGAACTGATTTTTTTTGGGGGGGGTGACACTAACACAAAGGTGTGCTGCAGGAGCACACCTCGCCTTTTCCAACTGCTCCACAGCTCCAGCTATGGGAGTAGACCAGAGCTGGTCTTGAGGGACTTCTTGAAACAGTTGTTGACTGTATGGATCTGCACCTATTGGGCTGTGCTATTTATGTAGGCACAGCTAGTGTTGACTGCTAGTTCACTGTTGATGTTTTCCTCCTTTCTTTTTATTTAGAAAGGAGATTATTACCTCTTGTTTTTCTAAGCAAACATCTCCAAGTCTAAATAGCAGTGGAAAGTCTCTGCATAGTGAAGGCTAAAGGATATAGTTCATCCCCTAGTTTGTTCAACTTGTGTTACTTCCACTTTCTTCAGTGGCAGCTTGTATCACCCTTATTTCTGGCTCTGTATATAAGAGCTTGAAATTATTTGCAGACCTAGGACTTCTTGGGGCAATGCACTATCCATCGAGCTGTCTGGATAGTTATGATGGCATTGTTAAACCTTTTAAATATGGGACTGCTGCAAGTAAGCTCGTAGTGGGTAGTGCATATAAAAAGCTTTTATCTTCTCTGAAGAATAAACAAGTGAAGACATGGCGAAGAGTTCAGCGCTGTGTTCTTTGAAAAGAATAACTACTGATGTGGGATTTAAAGATAAGAGAAAAATCAGGAGTGGACTGGAATGCTTATGTTGACTGCAAGGAATGTGTGTTTGTTAATTTGGGGATGTTTCCATACAGAAAAATTTTACAAAATGTGGGTTGTGTGTTTTTGCTTTGTTTTTTTCTTTAAACCTGAGCCTAGATTAGTGAGAGTTGGATACTCTGGGCAGCAGTATAGTGTATTCTGATTGGTATGTTATGTTGATGCTAAAGAAATACACTGTTTGTGCAGCATCTGTTTGTTCCCATTAACTTTCATGTGGCTCCCCTTCGTGCAGTTCAAGATAAGTTTTACCTTTAGGCTTGAAGGTATAGTTGAGAGAGTACTATGTTTTTTTCTGGAACTGAAAAATATCAGTTTAACAGTTCATAGCGAAAAGTTGTGGGATATGCTGATCTGTGTTAGCTTATGCTCAATTTTATGTTTGAATTATATTTTCATTGAATCTCTCCAGTCCTTTAGGGCTTCTACTGCCTGCCTGCAGTAGCTAGGAAGGACCTTCCGTTCACATGTGTAACTTGGTTTCTTGTATGCATCTCTCTCTTAAGCTTGCTAGAGATGATATTAATTGTAATTAGTACTACCACTAGTGCTTCAGGATTTAAAACAAGATGTGTTGTGCTTCTGGTGGTATTACAATACCTATTATAGTATCTTATTCATGAACCAAAGGAAAGTATAAATGGTTCACAGAATATGTAATGAGATAGACAAGAACTTTTGGAATGCAGGTGTGTTAGTTTCGGTTTTGATTTTGTTGTGCATTCTGAGATACGGTGGAGTTCCCTAGATGATCTAATACATTTCTGATTATTGCAGGGATTGAAGGCATTTTTAATGTCTTCATGCTCTTCCATTTTTTGGTTGGTCTGTGATTTTTCCCTCTGCTGCTGTCTCTGACAACCTTGATTTTGTGGCTTTAGATCCTTTAAAGAACACAATTCAGATCAACACTAGTAGGGAGGTAACTTTGTGGATTCTGATGTGTATGCTGAATGTTGTGTGTCCTCTATGCATTATCTGTGGTTGCCTTTGCTTACACAGAGGGTTGTGCAGTAATTCAACTAGTCCATGTATGTTTTCTAGTGTTGTCTTACATGTGCATTTTGGCCATGTAGAGATGTTTTACTGCCTTTAATAACTGGAGAGCAAAGCTGTCTGTCAATAAAGCTACTGAAAAAGAATAGTCTTTGCAGAACAGGTTTTAAAAGCAGCACATGGTAATGGAGACCTCAGGCTCGTGAGCCATGGCAGTAGTAGCACAACTGTTTTTACGGAGACTTTAATAGTGCTGCAGTCACCTTGTATCATTCATATTTTTAATTTCAGTTGCACTATTTAAATGTCAGAGTAATTGCTGCTTGCAAAATCAGCTAAGCTAAAAGAAGTTCACAGATAATAGCAGTGGTACGTGGTGGGAGGGGACTCTGGATAGTGTGTAGCAAAAGAAAGGAATGCGATAGTTCTGTGTTTGTGCCACCTAAGACTTGAATAAAATAAGTAGCTTTGGGAATTGCAGTCCTTAGAACTCTTCACGTACGAGATAAAATGATGAGTGAATTTGTAACAGAATAAAGGAGAGAGTTGCTAGATGATGCGTGTGTTTCCGCCTTTGAGATTTTGTTTTTATTTGTGTACTATGGACCCTATTAATTCGACTTTAAGTTTTCTGTACTGATAGAATCCCAACCTGTTCCTTTGGGCTTGTCTTTGTGTCTTCCATTTGCAAGTTAAGCTCAGGAGTCTGGAACTGAGGCCTGATTCCCCAGCCTATAGGATTTTTAGCTTCTTGGACTTTTTTTATTTCTCCATCTGAAATGATGATGTTTGTTCTTGTATGTTTGCCGTATCTTAAAAGTCACTAATGAGCTTGAATTTCTGGTGAGCATTGCTGTTGTATAACCATTGAGTGACAGAGTGAAAACAGTGTGTTCTTAAACTTCTAGAAGAAGTACTGACGTATATCAAAATGTACGTAGACCAGGCATGAAAAAGCTGACCTACTTCTGCGTAGGAGAAAGGTTGACAGTTCATTTGGATCACTGTGGTGACGAGCAGCACTTTGACTTTCTTTGTCTCTGCTTGCGGCTAAGATTTCCCTAAGTTTAAGTTGTTCTTATTTTATAGCTGAGTGTTCTAAACTTGTTTAAATTCCTATGGTAATCATGGTGAGGTCATTGTAAAATTCATTTATTAGCCTTTCAGAGGAGAGATGTGCATGCTTATTGTAAATTACATGCATCAAATTGATTTGAAATTGGTCCATTAGTTACATTGATTTAAAGTGCCAGAAAATTGATCTAAATTTCATAATTTAAGAATGGAACTAGTTTTTCTTACTTACAGAAGAATGATTTATTTAGAGACCAACTGGAGCATGAGTACTTGTATAATAAAATAGATAATGGAGATACAGCAGTACTGGGAGAGAAGTAAAAGGGCTATCATAGTTTGTTCAGGGAATAATTTCACTGTAACCCACTAAAAATCAAACATACCTGAATATTTCTGGATTTCTTGTTACAACTTCTTGTTCACATACTAGCACACTTTTAATAATTGCATTTCTTTCCTTTCCCTTTTCAGAATGCTTTGAAGCTTCAGGTAGCAAGCATTATGTCTATTTAATAAATCCTTTTAAATAAAAAGCTTTTTCAGTTGTAATGGATGAGATGCTATGCTACTATAATGTATTTAGAAAAGATCATGATGTGGGCTAGGAAATTTCAGAAGTTTAATATACTGGAAGGTTTGAAAGGTGTAAGATACTAAAGCTACCCAGAGAAGCAACAGCTGGGGGAGGTGGGTAGAAGGTGAAATTTCAACTCTGTTGCTTAAACATTTACAGTTGATGCTACTATTCTGTGTAAACTACTAATCGTATGCCAAGTTTTGTGGAGCCAGGAAAGATGATGTGAACTCTCTGAATTCAAAAGCTAGGTCATGTTGAAACGGGCACTGTAGCAATGCTTGTGTTTTAAATCAAACAAAGTGAAACTGGATGAACTTAGAGTATAGCGGTGTTAAAACAGTGTAAATTGTAGATAACAAAGTCTATATGAAATTGTAAAATGATCTTTTTATAGAACATTTTAACCACTTCAGATATTTGTTTCCTCAAATAACCAATTAATAAGAGAATATAAGAAGTTACTGAATTTCTCGACTAACGTATTGTCATCTGGTTTCCATAAGTTGTGGTCTATAACCTGTAGAGTCCTCTTAAATTATAATTTCCTTGTACAAATGAATTTTGAATGTCTTGGCTCTGAGCTTTTTGTTTCTCATCTTTGATTGTTAACATTACGAAGAACAGACCCATGTTTTTTAAGTGTCCAGTTTCGTACTGGAGTCTCATGAAACTGATGCTAGTTCTAAATCTCATTGAGATTGCAGAGTTCATAGGATTGAGCCACTTGGAGGTACATAGAAAACAATCCCTTAGCCTCAGACTGATTAGTTCTACTAAATATTTTCTTGATGCTGAAGGGTATTATTGGTGGGCTGTACCTTTGAATTAACTGTTGTTTCAGTGTCATCATTCTGTTTTTTCATTTTGCCAAAATCATGTTTGTTATGTGGGCTAATGAAACAGCAAGATTTCTTAAGTAGATGGTTGATTTTGTGTTTATTTAGTGTGAGTGGGTTTGCTGAAAGAGCTTGTAATCAGCATACAAAAGGTAAATAATGAGAGTTGATTGCGGAAGTTTTCATTAGTAATAATTTTGTCATAGTCCTGATACCTGATGAGGCAGAGAGCAACACTGATGCTAACCTCTGTAAGTATAAAATATGTCTGAATTGGAAATACCATTAGCTAGTGAAGGTATTTAGGAGTGATTAGTACAGAGTGGGGGTGGGGGAGAGAAGATCAGAGGTTTATACCTTATTGTTGTAAAGATACTGAAACTAAGTATGCTGATTCAGAGAATGAAGTAAATGTGTGGGTGGTTAGACAAGTTATGGCAGTTCTAAAACTGAAGCAAGAATTTTTGAAATGTATTAAAATGCTTTCATTTCAATTTTTCCAAGCAAAATTCAGCAATTGTAATGAAAGAAAATTCTAAAAGTGGGTAAAAATGGGAAGCAAAATTTTAGGCGTATATATACACCGAGTTTAATTTTGATAATAGGAAAATATTGTAATTATTGATTATAGAAGGTAAGTCAGTTATATTCGCTTGTTTTTGTCTAAATATGATGCTTATCTCAATTCTGGAAGATAAAGATGTCAGGTATTTAGATAAAATAGACCAAAAGATACTTTAGTATTGATAGTATGTAAAAACAGGATTATAAGAAAAAGGAGCTTCGTATTAAAATTTGACTATTTTGTTGTTAATTTACAATCAAATTTTTAAAAGTGTAATCTCTTATAATCATGGTTTACATTTATCTGTGAAGGTTTATTGTTTGCTGGTTGTTTCGTTTTATCCTCTTACTAAGCGTTTAAATATATAAGAAAATGATTAAAGATTTTTTTTCTAACTGGTGCTAAATTCATTCATAGTTAACAGTGTTAAAAATGATGACCAAGTAAATGTATCTTTAAAAAATTGCATTCTAACTTCTAAGTAGTATCATTAGTAATGAACATTGTAGTGGGACCTGACAATGTATGAATTATTCAAAACTAGATTATTATATCTTTGTTGTTAGCGTGTAAGATAATGAACATAATTACTATGGCTGTGTACTCAGGGGAATGTGCAGTTCTTCAACAGGCTAGCCTGTAGTAGTTTCCACCTAAAGGAGTATTAAGGAAATATAGACAAGGCTGGTCGCTGAGGTGCTGCTTTTTATTTCCCTCTGACTCTTTAGTAAGCAGATATGCTTTGTACACTTAAGATTAAAGGTGTTTTTTTAAAATTCTTCAGAATAATACTCATCTTTCTCTTTTCAGTTTGGTGATATTGTGTGCTGACTAAATGGATTTGATGTTTAGTTGTAGCAACATTATAGATTTACCTCTTCTATCAGAGATGTCTTATAGTAAATTAGTATAAACAGTCTAGTTACTTAGAAAATTCAAGGTCAAAGGTTAATGAGCAATTTGCCCTTCCTTGGAGGACTTAGCTTGTTATGATTTACTTGTCCTAAAGAACTTGGCAAGACATTAGTTTATATGCCTTTCTAATCTATAAGGTTGTCCACCTGATCTTAAGTTAAGCCTCTTGATGAACCAAGTGCTTCTATTTTCTGTTTTATATAATGATAAAGTAAATTATCTGTAATAAGCCATCCTAATTAAAGTTGGTAAATCTACAGCTCTGCTCTTCCAATTACACACTAATCAATTATACACTAATTTAATTCTACTTAGCTGGATACAGTGCATCATTAGTTAGATTCAGATTTCATACAACAGCTTTACTGTATTAACTAAAAAAATTGGTATGTTCAAATGGGGAAAATAAAGGAAGTTACGATGCCAAACAGTGCGCATAAATGCTTTCTTATCAATAATGTATTACAAATGATTTTGCTTTTCAACCAGGAAGTATAACTGAAACCAGTTTTCTCTTTATGAGAAGATTAATGTTATGAGCTGATAATACAATACATTTAAGCAGATCGTAGCTGTTATTCTGTATGCTAGTCTTAATTATTTTAAATAAATAGAGAATTGACTCACTTCTAATATGATATAAATGGGTTGTCATAAATTAAATTTACAAAATGTTACAATGCCCTCACTCATAGAAGAGTAAAAACTAGTGCCAACTGTATGTCATTCTATTCAGACTTCTGAAAATTTTTCCTTGATGTAACAATTAGTACAACTTGTTATCTGATGCTCTTACTAATGTCTAATATTTTGCAAGTGCTCTTACAAAATACCAGAATTAGTGTATAAAGACTATAGCTGATTGAAAATCTGGGCATTTTTGATATTTACCATATTTGATATTTTGATTTTGATATCATCCCTGCTTTAAAGCAGTAATTAAAAAGTAAAATTACCAAACAAAAAAGGTTATGTAAACAAGTTCTCTTACTGATGAAGATGTGGTTTCATGGTCAGAGTAAATGCTGCTTCTGAAAGATACAATCACACCTTCACGTCTTACTGCTTTATTAAGACTCTGATCAATCACAGAATCACAGAGTGGTTGAGGTTGGCAGGGACCTCTGGAGACCATTTGCCTTCCTGGCCACAAGGCCACATTGCTGGCTCATTGTCAACTTGTTGTCCGCCAGCACTCCCAGGTCCTTTTCTGCAGAGCTGCTCTCCAGAAGCTGCTCTCTGGCTGGCAGCACAGCCCTCTAGTATATCAGCCACTCCTCCCAGCATGGTATCATCAGCAAACTTGCTGAGGAGGCACCCTGTCCCCTCATCCAGGTCATTGATGAACAAGTTGAACAGGATGGGACACAGTACTGAGCCTTGGGGGGACACCACTAGCCACAGGCCTCCAGCTAGACTCTGTGCCACTGATGACGACCCTCTGAGCTCTGCCTTTCAGCCAGTTCTCAATCCACCTCGCTGTCCACTTGTCTAACCCGCACTTCCTGAGCTTCTCTAGGAGGATGTTATGGGGGACAGTGTCAAAAGCTGTGCTGAAGTCAAGGTACACAACGTCCACTGCTCTCCCCTCATCTACCCAGCCAGTCATTCCATCACAGAAGGCTGTCAGACTGGTTAAGCATGATTGTACTTTGGTGAATCCATGCTGACTATCTAGATCTGAAAACCTACCAATAGGCTAATCTTTAAAATATAATTGTACCTCAAGTCTCTTAACTGACTTAAATTCATTTATCTCCGTGCCTGTATGTTGCAGCATAATATGCACTTCAGGCTCTCTGTATCAAATAAAGATACAGAGAAGGACATAAAGATTCTGAAGGACAGCCACATACTTGGAATTGTGGAGTGTGTGCCTGTGGATGGAGAAGTAAGGATGGGCAGCACATGTTGGAAATAATTACTTGTTTTGCAAATGACCTCATTGACCTTTTTCTAGGTAAATCCTTGATGGGTTAGAATTTTCTCTTCAGCTGCTTCAGTGGTGCTAAATCACCAGGGAACAGAAAGGGCTCCTTCCATGCTGTAATGAGCCCTAAGAAATAGCATAAAGTATTGGTCCCATCTTGTCGCTCAAGTGCAGTGGTTCTTAAATCAAGATCACCACAATGCTGTATGTATACTGTCAAAGGACAGGAGGACGATTTGCAGGTGTCTTTGGTGCTACAGAAAATGCATAAGGACAACTAGAAGCTTTCAGAGAGAGACACAGGGATTATATTAATTTCTCCATATATCTGAGGAAGAGCGAACCACATAAAAAAAATCTGTATCTTCTCAATGGTGGAGGAAAATCCAGATCCAAATCTCCTACTTTATAAAACTGGGCAAGTTTAATCTACTTTAGTTTGCCCAATTGTCGCTGTTCTAACAGTTGCCTTGTAATATGGACACTGCTCGAAGAAATCCCTGTCCTGTTGTAAAAGTTCTTGCACTGATAACTTAGATATGCTTTAGTAGTGATATTTTTCAAAATAAAAGAATAGTTCTGTGCTTGATTTTAAAAAGACTACATTAACTTTGTGATTTGAATACATCTGAAGGCATTGGTAGGTCAATGTATATTTAAGTCCAGTTAATGGTGTTGTTTAAAAAATACTTGAAACTTTCTTATGCACCTAAACTCAAAGAAAAATTTGTTGCCTGTACTTCAGCAGTATGACTGACACAATGTTTTATTTTCTATATAACACAATCACTTTGGAAAAAGAGTGCTAGCTTCAGATTAACTGATACAGTTTTCAATAATAGCTAAATTGAAGAGATTGAGCTCATAATGTGAAATAAAAGTATTGTTAAGAAGTGTATCAGTATAAATACAGGGTTGTAACTATACAGGAAGGTGGATCTTTGCTCTTGGTATGTATAACTTGCACTGTGCAACAAAGAGGAAACCCTGTAGACATGTCAATCACAAGTTTCACCAAAAATGGTGGTGTTTTTTTAATAAACCAGTGAAGCATCAGAGGAATGAATGGTAAGCTTAGAAGTGAAAGAGCTGTTTGGAAGTGAAAGTTTGCAAACTTACGAGGAATAGCTTTTCTGTATCTTTCAAGCTTATTTCAGTGTGGAAGTGGAAGCTGTCAGTTGTCTGACCTGAAAAAATCCTGAAAACAAGGTTTTGTAAGGCTTTACATATGAAAATGTACTTTGCTTTTCAGGTGAGTAGGGGAAGACACTTTAAAAAGCTTGGTGGTTCTTTCATCAGGTATTTTCCCTGTTCTACAAATACCAAATGTATACACAAAACAAGGAACAATTGCAACAGTCTGTTCTAACGTTTACCTTCCCATTTACTTTTTTTTTTCCCCTTCAAAGAGCATGTTTATTGATTGATGGTATTTAGAAGTGAAAGAAAAGCTGTTTTGTAGGGTAAAAGTGCTGCCGAGTTTAGGTTTGGTGGATTTGATTTCAGTAATGTTGATATACTCTACATAGCATAGAATTGCATTAGACGCTTTTGTTTCTTTTGTGGACCGATAATTTGGGGGGGGGGGGGTTTCCCTATGTTGTAGAATTGCCGGTCTTTTAACAAAAGATTTTTAATGAAAACACTTTCAATAATTTAAACTAAAATGACTTGTTTTTTTCATTGATTGAAGTGAAGATGGATGTTCTTGCTCTTATGTTATGGAACTGTTTATTGTCTTATATTTGGAGACTCTACACAGGTGGTGTTCTTATAATTAATTTAGGAGAGGAGTACAAATTGCCTTTAAAGGTAACCAAAAATACATAAGAATAACAACTTATTTGGAGTAGGAGAAAGAGATCAGTTGCTTCAGGATTTTTTTTTTTTAAATAAGATTTGTCTTTAGGGAAATCAGTGCATAACACATTACCTTCTTATGAGAAAGAAGAGGATGATGATAGCATGAGAACAGCTAGTTACAGAGACTGGTTGCCCCTAACATATATCAGGGAGAAAATACTGGACAAATGAAATAATAATTCAGTTATTCTTAACCTGTTAGTATTTTCCACTTTGATTAAGTCAAAAAAAAAAAAATGTTACCACCAGTAAATGAGGGGGAACATTTCCAAAATGCATTATATTACAAAAAATATTGAATCTCTGATATTGCCCATGTAAGGTTTGATAAACAGTATATTTTTGAGTTAAGTTTCTTTAAGAAACCATTTTCTGTTTACTTCATTCTACGATTGTCGTTTATGTCTACAAAACCACTTTTCAGATTGTTTTGAACTGCATGAAATGCTGATCAGCAGGACATGAAGGCTCTCTGTGCTGCTTGGCAGCCCAGGAGGACAGTGTTACCTGGAGAGATTAAATCACTTACAGGAATGACTATAAGAAAGTTCTGTTCGTAACAGACTTGTGTGGTTTGTGTAGGTAATTTGTTTGCTGTACTTAAGCTTTATCCCTTTGGAGTTCTCGGTGGGCCGCGTTCTGGCGCAGTGCTGGAGAAGACTGGGCGCACGCTAGGTCTGCCTTTCCTAGCCCCCTCCCCTCTGATTCTCTGCCTTGTGACTTAGGGAGATGGAAACATCCCTGGGGCCGAAGGAGGGGAAATGTTGGAGGAGGCGTTTCAAGATACGCAGGTGACATGGGCTCCAGATACTGCTGATGAGTGAATTCAAAAATCAGTCTAATCTACCAATTCAATTTTTATCTCAGTTAGTGTAATCAGTGATTAGATGTTTCTATTCTCCTTTTCCTTTGGAGAAATGTGCTTTTGCACCTTTAACGTGTAGGATATATTCTCTTCCTGATGCTGTAGGACAAAGGGGTCTCCTAGATCCTTAAGGCTCTGTGCTATATTTGAAGGTATGTGGTGGTATGTACAGATAGATGCAGTAGTTAGGTTGTTTTAGCACTAAGACTATATTTGGGCTCAGACTGTATGGAAGTGGTCTGCGGTATAAATCCAAGGACTCCTCCTTACATTAATATGTACTCTCTGCACCTGAGCTGAAGGTACAACCCTAGTGTGCTTGAGATATCCTTATGATCAGAATCTGCAAAGCATAATTGACCTATTGACTAAGTATTGCTGTAATCACTGCATTACATAAAAATTCTCATCTCCTGAAGGAATTTTGAATCACTAGGCAAAAGACTAGGCAAAAATACATGCTGGTACTTAAATAGAACCATGGTTCTTTGGGATGCTTTGTGCGTGTGAACTGCTTACCTGTCCTGTCCCTGAAGCCTTTCATTAGGCAGAAAAGCAAAATACCAGGTGGTGTCTCCAGCGTTCATGCATTTGGGGGAAAAGGGAGCATGAATGCGTGTGCATCCCCAAATCCTCAGTAATTCTGCCGTCCTGCAGTGAGCTGTGTGTACGCTGGAGGTTGAACCTGCACGCACAAAGTGCCTCAGGGAACTGCAGCTACTGCAGCAGAATCCTCTCCATGCTTGTTCAGTAGAGGTTGTTTCCCTATATGACGAGATTTGGTTGGGTAGTGTAACCTTGAGGTCAGACTGCTGTCAGTTTATCATTGATGCCTCGAATGTTGTCCTGTCTCCCACTGAATTAAGACCAAATCCACTTTCAGGTGGAGCTTTTCACTGAAAGAAGTTAGATTGCTTGAGTGTAATACAAGGTAGCTTTAATGCTGTGGTTTTGTTAGCTACAGTAAATTGTTTAAAATGCAAAATTCAATGTATTGGCAAAACAAAGCAAGTTCCTATATGTCTGGACATGAAACATGAAAATACTTCAAGTGGGGATATAGGGTCATTATTTTATCCTTTGTTATTTCTGAGGCAGTAAGCCTGCCAGGCTATCACCTGGAATTTGTTCTAAATTATTTCAGTAAATATACTTCTAGTATATTGTAGTGTTTGAAAATTTAAATTTTGACTCTGTATAAGAAGAGATTTCAGATGGTATTTTCCTTTCCTTCTGAAGCTACAAGTAAACTATAACATGAGAAAAGCTGAATTACTACACTGTATATCCGTTTCTTGGTACTAACTTTGGCAGGTGAACTAATCAGTTTGAAATAAGCACAGCATCTCTGAAAGCCACAGCTTTTAGTCAGAAGGAGAAATGATTCCTGAAAAAGGCTCCATTATTTGAATGCCAAAGACAGATGAAGAAAAAACACAAGATTACAGAAAAATACTACTTTAATCCAGGTGAAAGCCTCATGAAGAGTAATTTATGGTACTGTCAAATATGGATAAATTTCACCAAGAAAAGGGAATATAACCTTTTTAATGCTAAAAGGTTTCATTGTATCTGAGGTAGTAAAATTCATATGTATTTAGAAAACTGAGCTTACAGATTACTATTTTGGTAGATAATACATGGCAAAGAGAAAAATCAAGATTGTTTTTATATACGTACAGTTGAAGCAGACTGTTTATAGAGTGCTTACATGTTTCTGTAATTGCTGCAATAATGGTGATACTTTTTTCTTCTACAATGTTTAGTATACTTGTGAAATTTTAAATTGACCTTGAAGTATTGGAATGTATTTTCTACGGAGATGGTGGAAATACTGCAGATGAGAATACAATTATTTGGTTATTTGCTGTATTGTAGAATCGTTCTCTTTTAAAAATAACTAGATAATAGCACAGCATGTTTTGTTGCGGGTTATCATGCAAGTGGTACTGTGTTTGCTAGGCAGTTTTGTGTTCAATAGTATTTGATCTGTCCTTTGCCGTCATTTTCCAATGCAAACTAACCACTCATTTTGCTGATAACCCAGCTACAGGAGTAGGAAAGCTGTAGCAAAGCAGCAAAGAAAATGAGGTTTAACAGTGTTTTGACTTGACCGTGTCTGCCTTGGGGTGGATTAGAATTTATCTTCTCTTGATATATATGCTATTGATCTGCCCATGTTTGAAATTCTTTCTGATAAACTATATATTTAAAGATTCTTAAATCCAGATGGTTAGAAATAAAGGCTTTGAGAATTCTAACTAATTTGTTTGCAGAATCTTAAATCAAGGCTTTTATGTGATGTATCAATGACTGTCTGTCATTCTCATTCCTATCACATTCCTGTCCTAAACCTATAAAACTTTTTTTTTTTTTTTTTTTTTTTTTAAAAAAAGATATATGGAGGTCAGAAGAACATCAGCAAATTCAGTTCATTTTTCCAGGAGATTTGGAAGGCAGCCTTTTTAGAACTCTCTAATTTGTAAAGGTTTGATTTAATTTAATAATGTTCTTTGCCAATCAAGCATGGCTTCTCTGCTGTAGAATCTAAAACTTAACTGGGGAGAAAAAGGATCTTAACTCCACTGAATATTCTGTGTATATTTGATGTCTTCAGGATGTGACTTTGTCCAATGATACCTTGTATTGAATTCTTTTTGTAAGTATTTTGTCCTTGCTGCAAGTTAGGCTAACTTTTACTTCTTTTAATTCCTGCAGTCAAGTATCAATTCTGGGGGAAAAAAAAAAAAAAAAAAAAGTGATGGTAGACTGTTCATGAATTTTCGTAGCCTTTTTAAAACATGTGAATTTACTTTGGGGAATGTTTTTGTGTGTGGATGTGCCTATTGATTATTTCTGAAAGTGAATTAAACTAATCTGCCTTGATTTATGTTCGAAGTGACTAGTAACATTTATACAGACAGTGTTATCACCTTCACTAAGGTGACAGTAACTATCAGCACTACGCTTGTCTTAACTTCTTCAGTCTAGATGGCAAGTATTCACCTCCGTGCCGCTTGTCTTCTGCGGTATGATCATACATTATCTGTTACAAAGAACTGTTCAGAGCACAATGCAAGAAGAATTGCTGTTACGTAATGAAAAGATGCTTTTGTCTTTAGGGCATTACACTGTGGAAGTTGGGATATGTGTAACTACATGGGAAAAGAAATAGTGGAAAGTGAAGAGGCAATTCCTTTACAGCAAAGTGAATACAGTCCTGGAAAACCATATTCTAGTCTCCTCTGCAAATTTTCCATGTAAATCAAACTTTTATAGCTGATGATTCTGGGTATCTGGCATATATGTGCTAAGTACATACAACTCTAAGTAAATGAATGGGAGTTGTACTTTGGACATAGTAAGTGCTAGATAGTGCTGAATACTCAGAAAAATAAAGTCCTAAGTGTAGCAAGTTCAGCTTTCAAAATTAGTGAATACATTTTTTTTTTAATTTTTGTTCCTACAGAAAGAAGATAATTATACCTTTCATCCCAGTGGGATTCTATGAAAATACATTTTTTTATACTTGTGTTTAAGTGCTTCACTCCAGAAATTTGTCACAAAATACTGCTGAGAAAGCCGATAATTCTGTCTGTGTAAAGGATATATAAGTATATATGAATACACAAACGTTATATAAATGTGAGTTATGCTTATCAGGGAGAGGAAATAGAAAGTAGCACATATATGAATGAGCCAGTGTTGTTTCCAGCTATACCTAACTTTTAAGGGTTTAAGTTTTGAACCATAATGTCATTTTTAACATGGGGGGTTTTGTGTGTCATAAATACATGGTTTTGTACATTTTATATATCCTTTTTCTTTTCAGACAAACTAATATTGCTTTGTGTTGTAATTTGAAACCTTAGCAATCCTGTTTGGAGTTCCACACTAGAATAGACTAGTCAACTGAGAAATCCACAGTCATAAGTCCAGAAGTGTAAATTGACTAAAATGTGTTGGAAACTGTCTCATAATACATGCTGTGTATTATGTTTTAATTAATGAGTTTGACTCTGCTACTAATTAGTAAAGGAGAGCAGAGTTATAAGTGGACGGAAGGAAACTTCATAAATGAAAATTAAATATATCTTATTACTCAGAAGATAATATTTTATAATGGTATATTTTGTTCACGGTACATGAGTAGTTGCTTCAGGAGTTCATTGCTTTAAAAAAGACATTCATACATGTATATTGCACGTGCATGTGCACGCGCACATATAAAATTAAGTGTGTACCACTGTGCATGAGAATATTCTCTATAGCATTCCAGTAGCTCACTGCAAATTAGCACATGATATGTCATTTCCAGAGGAGGAGTTTGTATTTGTGATACTAATGCGATAGTTCATGACTTTATGCTAGTTTTCTAGCATCTATGCTTATGTGTTTAAAAAATGTTTATGTGTATATGTCCCTAGTTCTACATGGAAATAAAAAACTTGTAAAAACTTTATTGTAGTTCTGAATTACCTTCAGGACTGATGGCTCAAAGTTTTGTGTTTTCAAAACAAGTATTTTTAAATATGAAAAGAATGTTAGTTACCTGTAAATTATGATGACTATTGGATAAGTTTGCTTATATTTTCAAGTATTTTTTTATTCATATAGATTCTTCATAATGGACTTCTGTTTAAAGCTGAACATTATAATCTCTCTTTAAAGTGAATGAAAAGCTATTTAAAATTCTTTATAAAAGAAAAAGCTTTGTAAAATGCACACAGTCCTCAACAGTTATGCAAGGTTACTTTATAGAAATAAAAGCATATTAGCAATATAAGTTTTAAGGGTATTATAGATATTCCAGATGTTCCCAGTAGCCATTTTCACAATTGACCACAATGACATATCGGCACTAAGTTGTTCACCCTGAAAGAAAGTTCTGCAACTACAGTTGTATCTCAGAACATGGCACAAAGCCACAACGTAGTCACTTTTAAACCACAGGAAAATATCTGGAGTGTAAGAGCTGAAGCTGATAATACTCTGCTTCTAGACTAATGAATTTCCACCAGATTTTAACTGCCATGTGTTGTTTTGTGCATGCACGCGCACGCAAACCTCTCTGCTTATTTGGCTGAGTATATACATTTTCTCTTATGTTCAGCAGGATTCTTTTTTTTTTTAATTCCTTTATGAGTTAAAAATCAGAATGAAGGGATTTTGGAGACACTAGTTTGTTACTTCTGAATCTGTTCCTTAGATATTACTGAAAGATAACATCTCTGTTTTGTTTGGTTACTAAAATGCAGTTGCTAAACACAACTTGCATTTGTTTCTATTTTGACAATAAAAGTTAATCTTATATGGTTTTTGTTAAAGCACTGTTGAAAAAATCTTATTGAACTACTTGCGGTGCTTTTTTTAAAAAAAGATGTTTAAGATTTCGCATACAGTTTAACTGATCACAGATGAAACTAAATTAATACCTCATGAATTTTACTGACTGCAGGGCATTGTTTGTAATTCAAAGCTGCTTTGTTCCTATGAAGGAGGAAAAGGCCCTCTTCAGGCAAACAAATTAGAGTTCATCATGATATCAAACTATTTATTAAAAATGAAAAGTCTACTTTTAAATTATTATTCTACTGTGACTTTTATAATAACCAGTTTAGAACTTTTTTTTAAGCTTAAATCTTTAGGGCTTGAAATAAATCTAAACTTGCTTTTAATTGTTGGCCTTAATCTGCCTTAGTGGAAATTTGTGTGCTCTTGCTCAAATAATTACAGTGCATACAAAAAGAAAAAACACTGCAACTTGCTTAGTTCAGTTTGTTCTTTGATCAGATTCATTTCCACTTCTACTGACTTGCGTATGGTCACAGTACAAATAACAGCTCTGTAGCAGAAAATAAAACTCTCAGACATGTTTCAGTTTTAAAACTTGATTTTTCTCTCAGATGATGATGGGTTATTCCTGCTTAGAGAGTTAGGATGAATATATTTGTTTTCAGTCTCCTTTTTGTTGTCTTTAACCTCAAAAAGGATTTGGGGATAACCTTTTTATACTTTTCCTCCTATTACCATATAACTAGTGAGCAAAATTAAGGAAGGCAAATAAATATAGCTTCGTACAATGTGAATGGCCATGACTTCTGCATTATCTTGGTATACTGCAGGTATTTGATCACCTAAAGACCTGAAGAACTTGCCCTTCAGTTCAGCAAAAATAAACTATGTGCTTGCGGTACACTCTTACCTACTTTGGTGAAGCTAACTGTTCCTGGGTTGTGAAGCCATTGAAAGTCATTTTCTGTATTTGAGAAGGGGAGAGAATATGTATCCTTGTGAGTTTAGAAATAACTATTTACTGTTTCAAGCAAAGGTGCTACACAAGTGATTTCTACTTTCTGTTAAAAGAGATGCAAAAGCTACAAATCTCATCAGAAGGTTCAAGATGATTTTCATATCTTAGAGATTTTTGATGACTGCTTGAAGCTTTAAAAAAACCACATATCTACTGTTATACTCTCATAGATCCAGCACCGTGAGAAGGAAATGCTCCTCTGCTTCAGAGGGGTATGGAGTGAAGAGAAAGGTATTCAGGGTCAGTCACTGTTTCAGAAACAGCTTCTGTCCTTATTGGTAGATTAGCAGCAAGGCATGTATCTTTGTAATCCATCCGTAGGCTTTTCCCAACCTTGAAACAAAGAAAAAGTGACTTGGCATGTTGATTAGGGAAAGAAAATGCTGGCTTTCATGCCACAATTGTAAGGGATGACCAAATGACCTCCATCTAAATTAGTACAATATTTATTAGGTCAGCCTTGAAGAATGTCTTAATTGTGAGCTGCTAATTGCTCTAGATTGAGTCCAAGAAATGTGTTTTTGTTTGCCTAAGTAGCTGATCTACAACAACTAATCTCCTTTACATTCTATGAAGAGACTTTGTGGCCCACTAGTATTTCTGCTTTCTCCTAGTAACTCTCCAGCCCACTATTTAAGTTGTGTTGCTCTAGAGAATCCAAAAGATAATGCTTTGAGGCAATGTCATGGCTGGTAGTATCTGATTTCAAGTGGAAGAAGTGTTGTCTTCCACAGTGACATTTCATACTGTTCTGTTCTTGAAGCTGTTGAATTTCTGCTTTGAATACCTTAGGGTAGGGGTGTGTGTGTATGAATGAACTGTTACACTATTTTCTGGAGTATATTCCGTATTCATCTGAGTGATTTAGGTTTTCTTCTTAGCAGCTCTGACCTATGGAAGTTGAAGTGGGAGAGAGAGATAGAAGAAGGAAGAATCAAAAATTAGTGGGAGGCAAGAGGCTGAAAAGCTTACAGACATTCTTCCACAGCAGTACTTTCAGGCAGTGTCATGAAATTTTTTTTAAAAAAAATACATATGTTTTGTAGGAATGTGTTTCCAAATACAGGACTGAAAATGAGGGAACTTGGCTATTTTTTTTTCAGTTTAATAAAAAAAAAAAAAAATAATAGCAATCTCATCTAGTCGAAATACCCATTTGGTCATGTTTATGTTAAAAACTAGATTTTAACATCAAAAGTTGCAAAGTATAATCAAATACATTTGATAGAATCACAGAATGGTAGCATCACTGTAACATGATGAACATTGCAGGCTAGCTTTGGTGCAAGAGCCAAACTGTTTTTTCTGCAAGTCAGCAGCATTAACATAACAGAGTACTCTGCTTAAGTCTTCTCAGTAGGACAGATTAACAAAGTAGTGTGTAATGGTGGCAAACTCAGACTACTTAAAACAGCTGAAATGGCTCAGGTAATGTATGAGAACATAGTTATGGTCACATCCAGTCAGTCTGAAGGCTCGATTATCAGTATCTGAGAGGGACCAAGCAGGTGACGGGAGGAAGGGACTGCGAAATACAGCAAGCATCGCACTATTTCTGTTGTATATTCTCCTAGCTTCCAACAAATACTATTCAGAACCACATGAAATAGAGATGGAAGATTTTGTTTTCGTTGTTTTTTGTTTTTTTCACTTACCTAGGTGTTTTGTCTATGAATTGAATTTATTATTCTGTTAATTTTGGCTATCTTTACATTCCTTTCTTCCTCCTCCTCCCCACCTACCTACCCGAGTGGTAGTATTTGGGTCAAGACCCTTGATTTTTATTAGGATTAACTTCATGCATGTCCCTACATCATTCAGTGTGAGGTCTTGACAACCTCTTAAAACTTGCTAAAATCACTCTTGTCTGCCTGCAGGATATTCAGATTTACCTGTGGAAATTCTCTTTTTCTAGTCTTGTCTAGCTACTGAAAATAGCTTTTCAAGCTATTTTTCTGCTCTTCTGGAGGTTCTTGCGTTGGTCTCACTTTGCTTAATATTGGAGTATCTACACATACTGTAAGAGGGTGTGTTTTTCTGTGTTCTTGCATGTATTTTTCTCTCACCCTTTAACCAGTGGGAGATTTAGATACATTTTTTTTTTTGTCCTGTAACTTTTTTTTATCCATTAAAAAGGAGGTTAGAGAAAAGAACCACTTGGCTAAGTGGTTGTGCCTGCTTTGGATTTCCTTGGAACTTCATTATAGTAGCTTGCTTACTTGTACAGCTGTGTACTTTTTTTTTTTTTTGGTCCTCTGTAATTTAATTTGAAAGATTCTGTTTTGAAACAGTGAGTTGCTGACTTTCATATTCTTTGAAACTTCAGCGTGGAGAGCTGAATAAACTCCATAACTTCAAAATTGTTTATTTCTACTGTGCATTTGCTAATAGATACTGTTTTATGAAATCACAGGATGGGGCTAATATGTTTGTTACAATCAAAGATGCTGAAAAGTTGAAGGTCTGGAAACTAAATTTTACTTTCTTTACCCCAGTGATGTCTTTTCCATCTTGTTCAAACAGAATGAACAGGATAGCCCAGGGTCCTTTGGCGACAGATGGAGGAGCCTTTAGTCATCTGTGCATCACTGATGCTTCAGTTTCTAAATACAACACAAGTAAAGGAGTGAGAGAGGGAGAACTGGCTTCTGTGGAACTCCTCAGATGAGAGATCTCTTCTGTTGTTCAGGCCTATGGCTTGGTAACCCTGCTCAGTTCATGCATTCTTCCATCTTTCTATTTCACTTTTCTTTTGGTTTTAGAAGTGGGGACTTTTTTATGGAATCTCATTTCATCTGTTGCAGGTAGATAGGAAGGCTCTCCATTTAAGTTTGCATTTAACCCATAGTCATATTGCCTTTTCTTCCTAAGTCCAGTTGAGCCAAGAATAAGTATGGTGCTTGTGGAATAGTGAAATTTGATTTAAAAAAATGCAAGCACAGTAAGCTCTTCTGCCATCTCCATGCAATTTTATTAAAATAAGAAAGTTTCAACCCTTTTGATTGAGTTACAGCTATACAGAGGGCTACAAAATAAACTTCTTGGAGAAAAAATCTTCATGAAAAGCTTTGGAAAATCATTATTGTCATCCTGTCATGCAGTAAGCGCTACAAATTGTGTATCTGTATTTTGTTGATGCAGTCTGATGGAATCAGTTCTACAAACTGCAGTAGAACTGCAGCTGATCTTACAGGCTCATGTTATGAAAATGGTTAATATAATGATCTCTTCCTTGTGGGAGCTTTTGTGCTATTAAGGGTAGAAGATGAAAGGAATGATGAACCTAGATGTAAAATAACTAGAAATGTAATACGGTTTTCTCCCATAGTTTTAATTACAGAAACATAGGGCTGATATGAGCCTCAAGTCATTCATAGCACCAAGATAAATATATATAGCTGGAACACTTATTATAAGTTTGTCCAACTGTTTTCAAACTGTTGAGTGAAGGAGATTCTGCCTCTGCCAAGTAGGATGTTTCACTGTATGTGGTTAGCTTTCTGTAACGTATAATCTAAATCCTAGTTAAGCTGATTTCAGCCTGCCTGCAAGGGACATGAAGAAGTATTGCTTGCTTTCTCTGTAAGAGCCATTATATGATTGTCCATCTTGTCTCTAGACATTTTTTTTTCTAGACTAAACTCAATTTCCTGAATCTTTTCTTATACATCATGTTTTAATACCTCTTATCCTGCTTGCCCTCTGATTAACTCTCTAAATTGCTTTTCCTCTCAAGATAGGCTACCAAATTGGGCTTGATAGTTGGGGTCTTTGTTACTACTATGTAGAAAAGAATACTCTTACCTTTGTAGCTAAAATATCTCACTGCTGTATTCTAGAAGAATACTACCATTCTGTACTGCAGCTATCTCAGTTCAGGCTCTGCAACAGATTAAGGCTATTAACTGATTTTTACATTTTTGATTTTCTGTTATTTCCAGCCCTATTCCCCAACCCGCCCCCCCCCCAGTGATATTACTGCTTAATCCCAGTTACTCCTTTTTTGGTCCTAAAGATTCTGGGTTGTTTCTTAATTGTATTGGGAGCATTGAGTGAAGTGATTCATTGCAGCTGTTTAAGTTCTGCTAATTTTGGTTGTTTTGACCTGGTTATTCCCTGTGTCATAAAATAAATATTTACTGCAAAATGGCCTTCCAGAAACAGAAATTAAATTTCAGTAGTCTGTTTCTGGGTTCCCACTTCTCAAAAAGAATATGCTTCCATTATTTTCTGTGCTTTGGGACATGCATTAAGTTTAATAATTTTTTCCAAATTTTTGGAGGGCTGAGGATAAGAAAAGTTTCTTTCTTCTTTATTGCAGTCTCCTTGGAAGAGTAGATGAATTCTTTTTTTGCACAGCTTCTGTGACTAACTGCTGCTTTTTAGGAATATTGTTCAGCAAGAGCTGGTGTGATTCTGTGAAACTTAACAACGGACCACAAGCTTAGTGATAGCCTGAAGACTAATACTGAATATCAGGGTGTCCACAGGCAGGGGAAGTCAAAATGACTGGTTTATCAGAGGGAGCCTCTCAGTGTTGTCATGTTTGGGTCAAATGTTTGGTTTTTGCCTTTCACTCCCTGGGTTATTGTTCTGCTGTGGAATTAGACTTCTAGTGCTGCTTGGAGCATTACTTTTTGAAATGATTTATGCAGTACTATTCCCCTGCAGCATTTTTTTGCTACTCGTAAATTTTTTGGCTGTTCATTGCATATCCTAATTTTCTGCCAAAAGGTGACCCTGTGAGATTGTGGCTATGGAGTGAAGGGATGGACTGAATTGTCATAGGCTGTGGGATGAGTTATTTTTAGCTGTTGGCATTTCAGGCTGGAACACTTCATTCTGTCGTGCCTGCTAATGAGTCATCTGGAGAAAATGGGCTTCTCTTGCTTTCAGAGAGGGTCTGTAGCAAATGGTAATAGGCTAATCTCTGCAGGAGATACTCTGTCAAGTAAATCTTCAACTAGAAAATATGTTGAAATGGAGACTTATCACCTCTGCACACACTTACTAGTCTTACTATATTGAGATATATATGAAAATCTCAAATACTAGAAGACTGATAAAGAGTCTAGTAATGGTATTACAGTAAAACATTTTCTAGAAAAGCTTAACTGGAGATACACGCCTTTTTACAGATAAAGAAGAATGTGTACTAGCTTCCTAATTCAGAACATAGTTGATTTGCTGGAATATGATATGTTACTTAGTGCATTCTGGAAATAATGCTTTACTACAAAAAGTCGTATATAATTGTCTGCTTGAGGGAAATCAAAATTTATCAACATTCAGTATATTACTTTAAGGATTATCCAGCATCATTATTTTGGTCACTACTGAAGAATACATAGAATTTTTTTTTTCCTGTGTGCGGTTCAGAGTGTCTCCCTTGAAGATGACCCTTTCTCTGAAGTTTTGAAGGTTTTGTGTTGATACAGTGGGGGCTTCTTTTCACAGGTGAAAATATCACCACTGAAGTAGAAAACTTAACATAAAAGTAATTGATGGAAGGGGCTAATCTACTGCTTCCTGTATTGAAATTCCAGAATTCAGTAATAGAAATGATTCATTTACTTAAAAAGACAGGGCAGGGAGGGGAACCTCTATCAACATTCAGAATGTCGTATGAAAGAAAAAAGGAAAAAAAGAGAGAAAGGATGCTATCAGGAAATATCTTAAGGAATAGCATCAATGTCAAGTCTGTGTGTCACCTTGCTACTTCTAATACTATCTCCAGTCTATACTTTCTTTTATTTAACATGCTTTACAAAAGGAAGATACGTAGAAGTCTGAAGAGGCCCTTCTGGTTTACAGGTGGGAGGATGTTTGCTTTAGAGCTAGTAGTTTTTTACTGTCCATTGATTATTGTAGCTATTTGTTTTTTTTTTCCCACTTATCAGTGCAACATTTATTGAGACATAAGAAACCCTCTTTAGAGAAATAATTTTGCATTATTAGCACCTATTGACCCTTCAACCTGTACTGTTTTAACCTTATCTTTCCTATATTGCTGTGATCATTGCACAAAATGCTTTAAACCAATCAAGCTCTAATACTTCTGACATTGCCAGAGTCTGCTGCTACTAAATAACCCACAGGGCTTAGGCTGGGTTAGTCAAGATTAATATTTTACATTTTTGAAATCTGGGATATATCTACACTGCAGACAGTAGTGTTGTGGTCAAACACTTGAGATACCCTTAAATAAACTAGCACATGTATCAGAATAATTTAACTGCAGCAGCATGGAACTCTGCACTGGAAATTTACCCTGTATTTTATCAGGAAGAATTAACCTTTAGTGAACTCCAGGCTGCTGTGGCTAGACTGCTTCCAGAACCTGATCTCATTTGTTTATAGCTGGCTGGAGTACGCTACGATGACTCTGGAGCTTCTTCCTTAACTGTCTCCCTAGTAGGCAATTTATATAGCTCCTCATGTGGCAGTCTATGCTTTGTATCCAGCCCTAGGGCATTGTCCCACCAGGATACGTTGTTCTGCTTGTAGGAAAGACTGTTGGTTTTTATCTTCTCCAAAAGTGAAAGCAAACTAGTTCCACATTAGTCTTTCCAAAACGGTTCTGATTCCTTCCTACTTAAATTTACTGTTTTCTAAAATGTCCAAAGTTGCTGGTAATAAACAGTTGATTTGTTTCCAATCCCTTTCAATGAAAATACAGATTTGGACATGTGACTACATACTTACCAAAACCTTACAAAAAGGAAGTGTGTTAGGCAGTATAAAAAGAGTAAGTGCTTGTAAACAGTGCCTGTTCGAGTTACAGAAGCCTGTGTTATTGTCCACTGTCGGTAGGTAATTCTATTGAGGGATATTCCCAACAAAGTCTCATTGAAAAAAGGGGAAGAGGAAAGAAATAAATGAGATCTTACTTGATATTTACTGTTAGCTGTGCTCTGTACTCATTTTACTGTGAGTTCCTAAGGTTTGCCCCAGGAAAATGTTGACAGTTGACTCTGAGTTAATGAGAGCTTAGAGTAGAACTGTGCAAGTACTGAAGTATCCTAATGTAGTACTAATGTCTTCTTGGTTTAAAGCCAATGTACTGACTTGAAACTTGTCTTAATATAATTTAAAATAACACAAGTGCTAAAGAAAAATAGATATTTTAGCAGTGTGATTAAATTGACATGCACTGTTAGTATTACTGAAAAGAGCAGATTGATTTATGTAGATTGTAGTTACAACTATCACCATTGTTTTGGACTTTGTGCTAATAGAAAGGAATATTACTCAGATAAAATATTTCTTAATCTGAGTGATATATGGAAGCAATTAACTTATGATTTGTTTTTGGAACAGCTCTGGAACAGCTTTGTCTCTGCAAAACTTGATATTTTTTGACTGTGAATTAGAATCCAAACTTTGCGCTTGTCTAACTTTTTTTTTACTGTTCTGATGTATTTATAGATAAAAGTACAAATTATAAAGTTACTGCACAGTTCTCCGTTAAAATATCTCTCTCTGTTAAGTGTGCGCTCATGTCTTTTGTGTCAGCTCTTTAAAGGTAGCTTAGTATGATTTGAGGTACAGCTCCATTTAACCTAAATTGTAGCAAAGATAAGATCTAAGATCTCTTGTATGATGACTGGCTACTTTTAACATTTAAATATTATTTGCAAATAATATTTTAATAAGTTAAACATTTTCATTTTGTAAGCTGGAATAAGTAGCTGTTTGTGAAACAGCAACTTCAATTAGCATTCACTAAAGAGCTATTGACAGTTAACACCTGGTCTACGGTTCCATGTGGGAAGCATCTAATGCAGTCTCGTATGGTTGTTGCATAATTGGGATTACGATCTCTAATTTGCTTTTAATTTCGTGAATCTAGTCTTATTTCCAAAAGCATTCAGTGTTACGTGTCATCCTGCATCTTTATTGTAGCAGGGACAAAGTTATTGATGTTAAGTGAATAAAAAGCATGCTACTGTCTAATTTGAAAAAACAACTTGTCCTTTCATTGGGTACTTAACAAGGAAATTTGGGCGTGGAAAATTTACAAATAGGTCTCAGTTAGAAAACCTGTGTTCTTCCTATACTACTTAAAAGAAGCGAACAAATAATGACATACTTTTTTTTTTCCTTTTTTTCTCCAAGTAATGTTCATGTTTACATGATGACATACAAATGACATCAGGAACAAGTGTAAATGTTTCTATAATATTACTGAGAAATAACAAAGGAAATAATCTAGTTCCTTGGTGCTCCAGAAAAAAAAAATGGTACGTTTAAGGATGACAAAGGTAACTGCTAGATACTTCTTGCCTGCAATGTCTTTTGACCCTTACTAGTTACATACAATGGCAAGGAGTATTGTATGTATTGTATTTGCGGCAATACTGTGCAAATCTGTAGGTTTATTGGAAAGATCTTTGAGACTTGGCTGATCTTCTGGAAGATCTTCCAAAAGAGAAAGAAGAGGGGGGGAAAATAGTGTAAGCTTCTAGTGGGTTACTGAATTGACAGAAATTCTCTGATAGCATTTCTGATTAGTTTTCCTCAGATGAAACTACTTAAATTGTTTTGTTAAGAAGCTTAATTAAGAAATTTTGACCTATAATGTAGTAATCATATATGCTAGACATATTTTAGGATTTGTGGGTGAATATACTCTGTATATGTGCAATGTGTATATGTATTTGTGGTGTGTTTAACAAGAGTTAGAATTAGAAACACAATCTTTTACTAATTTAGAGGTATAGTTTTCCTTCTTAACTCTTTATTTTTCCTTCAGTGTTTCAAAATAACAGTAAAATTTTCTTCATGGTGGCTCACACTTTTGGATATAATCATGTACATTTTTTGAGATAATGTAGAGAGGAAAAGTAACCAGATAATCTGGAATAAGAGGGGCTTTTCACAGAACACTTGCATAAATTTGCCTGACTCTTTGCTGAGAAAAGAAGAAAAAAATTACTTTGAGAAATGTCTTTAAATCATAGTCCTTAAAAGCTGATGTTTTAACCTTACATTTGAATGACTGTTACTTTTTCCATCTTGTTTCAATATGCCTAAATGCAAACACATGTGGAAAATGTTCTTTTGGCTTTTATCAAACTGACATTTAAGTGCATTTTTTCAACCTCGCTAACATTTGTGGTAAAATATTTCAAAGCTATGAATCTTGCAATTTGCCTATGCATTTTTTTCTTCTTTCATATATTAACATTTGGTACTCATAATCCTAACCTGGTTGGAATTACTGGCTTTTTTCGTTTGCTGTTTGTTTGGATGAGGTGATTAGGAAAATACTTCATGTGAAATTCTAGTTTGCAGTAGTAAAGTGCTTCCATGGAGAGTCACTGTTTTCTGTACTTCAGGAAAAAGAGAAGAAAAATATGATAATCTGCTATTTTCTATTGTAGCAATCATATTCCTAATGTATTTAGCTGTCCCTTGTGTTAGATGCACACAGTGGAAACCTGTCTCCAAACTTCCTTTTTCGTGTTTTTCATTCTTGCCCTCTACTCCCCTGTCCGTTCCCAAATGCTTTAATTCTGTGCCAGACTAATAAGGAGAAGAGCTAGCTCTGGGTAGAGTCAATCATTGCCAAGCAGGTCTTAAAAAGCTTTCTCATGGACCTCGCTGTCTGTACCTTGTTTCTCAAA
The DNA here is from genome assembly GCF_003343005.1 of Rhea americana. Taxonomy (NCBI): domain Eukaryota; kingdom Metazoa; phylum Chordata; class Aves; order Rheiformes; family Rheidae; genus Rhea; species Rhea americana. The sequence goes on from NW_028186490.1 coordinate 1,904,445, forward strand.
GGCAATGTTTTTCTTCTTTTAGGCTGAATTTTAAGCAAGAACAACTAATTATATCTGCTCCTCAATCTTAACTTATGTAAAAAGACTAAGGATGAAATAACTCCTATGTATCTGTCCTAGGTTCAAACTTTCAAGGGCTTCAGCTCGTCTCCTAGCGCTGAGCAGGGCAGTTTGCCTTCCCCAACCCGAGGGGACTGCCAAGGCAGTAGCCTGGCTGCTTCTGCAAAACGCTCAGGTCGTGCGTTTAGCATGATTTAGTTGTCTCATTGATTTATTCCGTGAAGATTTTCCTTAAAAATTGGAGGTAAAATTTGATACTTTTTAATGTAGCTTTGCTGAGATTTTTAGTGTTATTAAAGTAGGTTATATAAAATGATTTTCACTCTCACATAATTTCCCTTTAATTTACAGAGTGACTTCATAGGCGTTCTGTCACAGGTTACTTAATTTGAAGATTTAAGTGGATCTTTTAAAGAAATGCAATTAAAAGGATCAAACATCAAATCGTCAGTATATTAGCCTGGTTCTTCTCAGAGCTGAATATTTCACTTAAAGCTGTATCTTAATATGACCTCTTTTTGTAACTAAAAATGAGTATCTGGAAAGGGTGTCAGAATCACCGTCAATTACAATTCTTTGATTAAACTTTAATTAAAATTCACCCAATAGCTTGAAAGCATACCAAATCCTTGTCAACTTCCACTCTAGAAGTTTCCACAAAGCCTAACTGCCCACTCCCAGCTTGCTCCAAAGAAGTTACAGGCTTAGGTTTGCAACTTGAAACGTTTTGTTGAATATTTAAGATACATCCATCTAAATGTTTATTGAAGGTTTTCATGCTAGCAAACCAAACTGCACAGTCCACTGGAAGTATTGTATTATTATTACACAAAATAACCAGATTTTTGTCTTAAGCTTGGGCTGTCATTATCTTGCATACAGAAGCAAGAAGAGGCAGAAATTGTTTTTCCTTCCTTCCTAGCTGTTTTTGGCAGCTGATTTTTAAAGTGCAGCTCCCTGCTGATGTATGCTGTTGAGTACATCTTAGGTAATAAGCAGATATATCAAAAGATATCCAGGGCAACACACCCTGCTGAAAAACAAGAGATTGTTTCTCTACCTCTTGCAGATAAGTAGCTTGACATCTGCATCAGAAGTGTTTTTTCATGGTGCTATCTATATATATGTGTGTGTGTTACATTTTGGTATTCTGAGGCCATTTTACTCTTAAAAAGAGTTTTACAAGTTTTGGAGTGTTTTTGTAGTTTAATATTATTTGCGTCCAAAAACTTAACAGAGTTACTTGAATTGCTTTATGTCTCCTGACTGTCCCCCTGTTTCCTTGTGTTGTCTGGGTATCGTTGTCAGGAACGTTTTATGTGCTTATTTTAATTCTCATTTTGGTTTTGCAACCACGATGAGCCAAACCTAACTGTATGTGGTGCTGTGTAACACAGAAACAAGAAGGTATTCCTGTTTAGAAAAGCCTCAGGTTTTGTGTAAAGCAAGTTCCTAGAGCAAGTTCCAGGGTATTGATCCGGGAGAGGAATGCCAGTCTTCGGCTGCAGAATCGCCTTGGGAAATCGCACAGCCTTGCTGGTGACTTTTTTTTTTTTTTTTTTTTTTCAGTGAAAAATGGTCTGAAGGAAGATTTTAAAGTAGATCTGCTAATATATGAAGAAAATTCTAATAACTAGCACTAGATGATACCATGCGTTTGTGAGAGAAAAGGTGTTTTGTTGACTGCTTTCTACCCTGAGGCTGTTGTAGCTCAATGTACTGAGTGAAGGATGGTATGTTCACTGCCATCATGCTTGCCAGGCCTTGGAAACGAAGAGCAGCAGCTTCCTTCTGAGCTGACAGAGAAGAAGGGGCCTGGAACAGGGGTCCAGAGAGCGAGGGGAGCTGGTCCCAGCGACAGCCGGGGCAGATGATCCTTGTACCTGTTTGAGGGCTTAGGTACTAAGATGAGTGACGGGAAAAGATGGGTCTTAAGAGATGCTATGAGCAGGAATAGTGTAGTATATACCTAGTTTGGTAAGAGAACACAGGATATTCATGGTTGTGCTCAGGTTATGCATGGTTTGAGTGACAAATGAGACTGAAATTTTCAGCAGAGAACAAAGGGAGAATTTGCTGGGGAAACTCCAGCAGCTGTCTTTGGTTTGAGGCAGTGGTATGACATTTCCAAGAGGAGTCTGTGGGATGCAGGCATCCAGTCCAAAGTGCCTTTTAAAAATAGGCCCCTGCTCTTCATACACTTAGGAATTTGTGAAAACTTACTCTTATTTGTATTTTTCTAAAATAGCTTCTTTTGTTACCTTCTAAGTAAACCTATTTCCATACTTTTGTAATATGCATTATTTTTCTCAAATGTGAGGTTACTGAAAATACATACCTTTCCATATCAAGTTCGATTAGCAGTCAATCCTGCAATAAAAAAGAAAAAAAAGGCAACTAAGAGTACTATCACCTCTAGTGTAACAGAGCCAAAGATTAACGTATCTTTGGTCAGTGCTACAACTGATCAGCAGTGTCACAGCTGAAAACATATGCTGCTGCAAATGCAAACTTGTTTTTGTTAAAATACACTGTAATGTGGTCAACAAATCCATGGTACCAAAAATAAGGGCCCCTCTATATAGTGCTGATTGTGGGATTTATTATTCTGTTATTTAAGGTAATGGTATGTTGCTAGGTCAAGAGAAGGGTCACAGTTCTCAGATACAGCAGAGCCTTAAGAAATATTTGGAGAGACCATCAATTGCAGGACCTGTAACAAAAATATTATTCACTCGAGCTCATAAGGTTCTAATTTTCTTGAATTATCCTAAGTGTGATAACAGCTTACTCCTAAAGCACACACAGAAGCTCTGTTTAGCATTCACTGGCTTCAGAGCTGTTTCTAGAGTTGAACATTCTTCCTTAAAATGGGGAGTTTTGTAAAAGCAAATACTGTGTTGCTGAGGAGGTGCTGGAATGAGAGGATCTTCTCTCTGCAGGTCAGACAATGACAGGCAGTTTTCCTATGCTGCCTTAAGACAAAAAGTAATCAGTGTTTTTAATTCTGGGATCATACTATGAAACAACATAGTTATTAAGAGTCTCGTGGATTATACAACACTTATTATATTTTCCTTTTGATATGATGTGGCAAAAGCTCAGCAAAAGTACTTTTTGTGAGTGCGTATGAACCCACCCTCGTAATATTTTACACAACAGGCCCTTAGAGGTGTTGAGTGACTGTCTTGATTCAAAGAAATGAGTTAGGGCTTTTAATGTTCGGTCTGAAATAGTGAAAGGCAATGGCCATAGTTTGTTTGCCTTATTCCACTAAAAAATTGTAGAATAATTTGTTGAGGTTATTTTTTAGACTATATCAGCTGTCATCTTGAAATCTTGATATAAAGGACAGTGCTTTTAGGCCATTTGCTTCTAGTTGTGGTTTGGTATTTTTTCTAAGTTCAAATAATAGCCTTTTCATTTGTTAGATTTTTTTTATTTAATTACTTCATCTTGTAATTTAAATATGTCAGAACTTAAATCTAGACAAGTAAAGTATGTTATCTATTACTGTGCACTAATACAAAGTGTAATGTGGCACTAAATAATGCAGGCAATTGAAACATTAGATGGTTTCTGGTAAAGAAATTAAAATATTAGCAGCTATGCTTACTGATACACAAAAAAAAAACCCAAAAAACAAATAACCATGTGGGCTGTGTACTACACACTCAAATTAATTGAAAATGTAAAATGTCAATTAAAGAAAAAATATTGCCAAAATACTACATTAGTTTATGATGATTTTGTATGTCTTTGCTTGAAAAGCAATTGTTACAAGACTTGTTGTTGTTTTTTTCCCCTTCTCTGCTGCTCGCTATCATTTGAGGTTTCAATTGCTTGGCATAGAATTGGTGGATAATTAGTAGTGTGGATGGCTGTGAAAAGCATATGTAGTAATTTAGTTCTTGGTTCTTTCTAATTGCTTGCCCACTAGTAGTTTGCTAGGGTGAGTTGCTTATTATTCAAACATTTTAAAATGAAAGTATTTTAGAAATGAAAATGCTCTTGTTATTAACACAGTATTGAAAATCAAAACCTTTTAAATAAACAGGTCACTATGTGACAAATCTGTCCCCAAAGCCATTGTTTACATGGGAGAATGGGCAGATACAATTCATTTTTTTCCTCCATTTGAAATAAAGATGTGTCAGTCTGTTTTATAAAATATTAAAGTTGAAGACATTAAAATATGTTGAAATAAAATAACAGTTTGTATAAATGTGCAAGTGTCATTGTTCAAAGTAAACATCTAAAATTAATAGACTTGAAAGACAAATTCATGCTATTAATTAAGGCTGACCCTGAGGTCATTTTAAAGCCCCAACTTGCCAGTGAATTTATGCAGGAAACCTTTTAGCTTGCCTGCAGGAGTACTTCTTTCCAAGTCCTGCTTTTTAATTCACTCATTTTGAAGCGTGCCTAGAACTTAATGGCATGATGCAATGTTTGAGCACCATCTCCTTGCAATTTCCACTGCTGCCTTGTTCTAGCTGACACTTCACTTGCCTTTTCTATAGTCTGTGACTAGAAAAAAAGCTGGTTCCTAAGGTGCTGTGGACAGAGATGCAAAATGCATCATAGACAAGGAAAAGTGTCTTTTGCAACTTCATCTGGGTGGTCTTAATCCTGAAGCTTGACACCAAATATGAAGATAGATGCTTCCCTTAAAAAATTAAGTATTGGTTTTAATGTGGAAATCTAGTAGTACACTAAATGCTACTATTTGAATATTAAATGTTGTGGTAGCTACAAGCTTTACAGATAAGGTAGGACCAATCCTAAAGGTGAGATGGTGCTGCTGTTAAATTGCTTAGCATTCTTTTAAATAGTGAAATTGCTTTTTGTTTTTGTGGGTTTTTCCCCCTCTTCATGTTGTCTTTCAGGAATAAGTTGACAAACCCAAATGTATGGTAGCAGATAGTGTATATAAATTGTCCTCAGCTTCTTTCCAATCTGTTTTCAATATATATCTCTGAGTCATTTGACAAAGAAAAAAATACTCAACTTCACATATTTAACCCTTGTATAAGAAACTATAGAAGTAGCATATTCAAAGAGTTAGAGGTTAAAGAGGATAAAATGTATAGGGAGTAAACATTTTCAGGTATGTGAACTTAATCTTTTAAATTTTGCTATGCACCATGACACAATGTTTAAAAATCTGAATTGTCCTGTGAGAATTTGTGTCAAATTCTGAGACCAGTTTCATTTGTTTAAAAGAAAAAGTATAAATTTTAGTGCACCTTAGCAAGCCACTAGAATTTTCTTCATAATATTACCTTATATCTTCAGAACATTTAACAGAAACCAATAAGGAAATTGCTGTTGATTCACTAAGGTGCTAGTACCTGTGTTTAGGTGGGAGGTGTATGGTGGTGGGGAGTTTCATGAAAGGATTTAATAGTGTCCTTTGAGGAGACCACCTGCTACTGAGGACAGTTTATTCAGGATGTCACGAGTCTGGCAAGTATTTACTAATGACAGAGTAAAAGACTGCTGTTTAAGACCACCATTTGCTAATAGAGCAATAGTATCCTAAGAATGTTTTTTTAATTAAGCTTGCAAAGGACATTCCTGTAGAGCAAACTGATCTCTTAGGAAACTTGAAGTAAAAAATCCCCAAATGGAAATATGGTTCAATTCTGTAAAACGAATGTATCGCTGGTCCCTTAAAATAGGATCACTCCAATACTACTATTAGTCTTTTTTAAAAAAAGCCTAATTAAAATTAAAATATATATATATATATTTTTAAAAAAGCCTAATTAAAGTATTGCTTTGACTTTTTCACCAACACTATTTTGACCTTTCTGGAATGAAAAAAAAAAAAAAAGTACAGCTTTGTCTGTCTGTCTTTCTTTGACAAGTTCATTTTCTTATTTTACTGGTAGCTAACTAAACAAGCAAACCACATTAAACTCATTGCTGTGTCTTCTAAAATAAAAGCTGATGTTGTCTCTGAAACTATACTTTCAGTGAAATAAATGTTTAAGGAATATGTTTAAATAGCAACATGAAGGATTTGAAGGCTTATGCACAGACACTGTCTTTTCTGTCTCTTCTCACATTACTAGTAGATTTGGTCATAAAAGTTGGTCACCTATCACAATGCAACATTTCATGTGTAAACTTAAAACAGCACAATTGCTTGAGTTCAGTTAATTTGGAAATATATCCTACGTCACCTTCGTCTTCTCGCTGAACTCTGCATTCTGCTTCTAGACTTAATTGGATGGGAGGAATCTCTGGACATAGAATCATAGAATCAGTAAGATTGGAAGGTACCTCTGGAGATCATCTAGTCCGAACTCCCTGCTCATCTTTGTTTATATAGTTTTTCTTAAGGCAAGAATGTTTTTATTTATCTAAAAGTTATTGCAATCAAGCTTTTGCTTCAGGTAATATGTATTTGAGTTGTTGTTTAAATGCACAACTGTAAGGTGAAGGACTGAAGCTGGTATCACACACTTTGTGTTGTAATTTGGACAGTCAAAATAGCTTGCACCATGTAAAATAGCTGAAATAGCTGAATTTCTTGTTTGCAAATAACATGATGTTATCTGCTTTTAATTTTGATATCTTCTTTTGCAAAAAATGCAGAATTTAACTTTTTTTCTTCTCACTCTTTTTTTTCTTTCTTTTAACAGATTTGAAGAACTTGTGAAAAAGTTCAAAGTAGAGTATCATGCTGGTGGCTCTACGCAAAATTCCGTTAAAGTGGCCCAGGTTTGTTCGTTCTTAAAAATAATTTTTGGTACAAGATATTCAGTGTTGACTCTGAATCAAATTGATGCACTGTATAGCCTGCTATGTTTCTTGTGAGTGTTACTCAGTGGGTACATGCGACTGTGCTATCCACAGGATTTTTGAGGGTTTTTTTGGACGTGATTTATTTTGAGGTTTTGCTTTTTATTCTTTTAACACAATTCCTATTAAGGTTATGTTTACAATTACTACATAGGTGCAAGCACACTGGGTCATGTAGATGTCAAAGAGGCTGGAGCACATGATGTTCAAGGAGAGGCTGAGGCAGCTGTCTTATTCCTTTAGCATGGAAAAGAGAAGGCTGGAAGCATGAGGGCTCTAATCCTCAGTTTTTGACTTTAGCTACCTAAAAGGGGGGAGAGGAGAGTTTTAAGGAAGATAGAGCCAGATATACTTCTCAAAGGTCTATAGTGGAAGGACAAGTAGGAAGGATAATGTCCTTATTTGCAGTGAGGGATGTTCTGATGGGATATAAGGAAAAAAATTAGTGGTTAAACACTGGAACAGGTTTCCCAGGGAGGTTTTCGAGTCTTTATCCTTGGAGATTTTCATAATTTAAGATGATGATGCCTTGGACAACCTGATCTAAATTTGAGAGCAGCCCTGCTCTGAGTGGTGAGTGGGTTTGACTAGATGACCTGCCAGCCTATGTTATTCTGTGATTCTGTCCACATTTATCTTATAGGAACTTGGAAGTTTATGAAAGATAGAACTGTAAAACTTTTTATTAGGAGCAGGATAGTTCTTCTGGCTGTGAGTATGATGGAGAACAGTAATAAATTGGATTTGAGGTGTATTTAGCTAGTTTTTTGATAAATACGCCTTTTGTCCCACCACTTGAGAGTGTTCTTGGGTATGTATTTTTAGATGATGTGATAGATATGTAAATCCTACAATTAAAAAATACACAAACTATATTTATTACCTTTTCTTAATGATTCTGGCATATTAACTCCCTATATAATTAAAACTTATTGTCAGATAGCATTAAATGGACATGTGGAAGAAATTAAGTTATAATTTAACAGTGGTTCCTCCCTGCCCCACCCCATAAAAAAGAAAAGCTCATTACAGTAATAGTCACTGGTTCTTATGAAAAAATGTGCCAGTTGCACAGTTCTAGAGTCTCAGTGTTGGACTCAGACTACTGAAGGTGACTACTGTTTATGGCTGTTAAATGCAGGGGAGAGTACAGGGCAGGGAGGCCATGAAGTAAAGAGCATAAGCATTTGAATATCTTCCTAGTGTCCCTAAGGCTACAAACATCCATAAGGAAAGATGGCCTCATGTTTCTTAAGTCCTAAATCTCAGAGAATATTTTTGATAGAAATATTTCAAAATGGAGAGGAATTGAAAGTACATGTTTTACTTTATATAACATTCTAACTCTGAATGGTAGCATCTCTTAAATACAGTCGGTTATGTACAGTTCCTGGTTCTGATAATTAAAAAAAAAAAAGCAACAAAAAAACCCAGGTGAGCGGGAAAGCAAATCATTGGATTTATTCTGTGTCAGAATCACCATTGCTTGACTTGGTGTCATGGTGGTGGAAGGCTGCTGGGGGCATTCCTGACGGTTGGTAAGAGGTCAAGGAGCTGGAGGGAGTTCTGCAGCTGTTTTTTAGCTCAGAGGCATGACACTCTGCTTCTGTTCCTGCCTTCAGGTTACGGAGGTGCAGAGGCGGACGCGTTGCATAGATTCCGAGTTGCGAAACTTCGGGGTGTTCAAAGAGCCCAGGATTTTATCTCCATCTCTCCTTGAAGTGATCGCTTTGACCCTGGGCAGTTTATCAGACACGTAGTTAGCTAATACTTGGATGGCTCTTAGTTTAGTGGTCAAGGTGGTGTTCAGTAGTAAGACTATGAAGTGCACAGAACATACGTACGAGTGAATGAAAGAGAGGAAGTTTGAACGATGGAACTTCGGGTCGTCTGTGTCGGCCGTCCTCTCGTGCGCGGATAGGATTTTGGACTTTTCCCTTTGCCTTGGCTCTGAGCTGGGAGCCTCATTCAGCTCCAGTTGCCATCTGGAATTGAATTTGTATCCAGAAAGGTTGTAATCTCTGAGTTTTTATTTTAAGTAAGACTGTAGTTTCAGAAGTTGTCTGTGAATAACATAATATCAATAAGAGACTTTGAAAAAGAGGGATGCAAGGGTGAGAGATAAAGAAAAAAGCTCTGGAAATCTTAAAACAAGCTGTTATTCTGTAAGCTTTAGCAAAAAAACAAATGTGAGGATGGAAGGAAAGGTTAAAATATCTAAACATTAAAACCAGAAATTCTACAAGAATCTTTTCAACAATATTTGTTGGAATATTGGAGGGGATATAGCTTTGTAAAACTTAAATATAGATATTTACATATTTAAATTAGTGGGAGAAAGTAAAGAAGCATTCATGAAGCCTGGTTGGTCATTGGAAAGAAATAAAGAACCAGTAAATAAGCTCAGAGCTTAAAGCAAGCCATCTCTACACGAATGCATGCAGGTAAAGGAAATCCTAAGACGACCACTTTTTATTTCTCAACTCATATTACTTTGTGCAAAAGACTTGAAAAAGTGTGCTGAGAGAAGTATAAATTCAGAAAGTTTGTTTCAGCTATTTTTGTGAGTTTAAAAGTCACTGAGAATGTAAATTTTTTTTAAGAAAAAAAGAAAGAAGAAGCATCCTTGGAAAATAAAATACAACTATTTGAGTAAAATGGTTGCAAATGAACAAATGGCCTCTGAAGTCTGGTAACAGCTTCTTTAAAAGTCCGTTTCTGAGTGGGAAGAGTGTCTTACTAAGTAGCATGGTAGGAAAATTAGAGACCAATTAATAAAAGGACTGGGATGGATAAAAATAAATTTAGGAAGCAGTTAATAAATAGTCGTTGATTTACTTATGTTCCAAATAGTCTGCTTTTTTATGGGTCTGAAGAGCAACACTGTGCTGAAACGAAATTACGCGAAGGCAGAATGGATGGGGAAATTCAGAGTATTTACTCCGTTAAAAATGGAGAACTGAAACCGTAACAGGCATACTTGGATGGTGAATTGTGATCGTTATCTCTGCCGTGTATTCTCATGTATTTCAGATATTTATTTCAATGTTCGTCTGTCCTGTCTGTAAAGATGATGAGATTTACTCAGCAAAAATTATCTCTCTCTTCCTTAAATGGACAAGCCAATTTCTAAAAAATAATTCAAGAGAAATGAAAAGGCTTAGAAATACTTTATCACACATGAGAAATGTGAGGTGATAAGCAATAAGAAGAAGCTGGGCGTTCAAAGAAAACAGAAGAAAATGAAAGTTAAATTGTGAGTTTTGGAGTTAAAGGTTTAAAACAGCACCAACCATAGTGAAAATGAAGATTTTAGCGTACAAAGAATTAACTAGAAGCGGAGTCAGGTTGTGAAGACTAGAATTATTTAGGTTGTGTTTTTTTAGCAGTGTTAATGGAAAAGAAAGATCTGAAGTGCAGCCTTGAAGTAAAAATTTGCCAGTTGTAATATTAAAGAGAATTTAGGCGTTATTTTACAGTTTTGTCTTGCAGTAGAACAGGAGCAGAATGTACGGCATACCGCAGAGGAGAGCTGTGCCTGGAGGCAGCGTGGGAATCGGAAAGCTGAATGATGTCTGTCCAAGGCAGGCATTATGTGGGCAGGGCTTCTCAGCAGGGTCAGAGCAAGGAGGAGGTGCGGACATAGCAACAGCAGAAGGGATGTTCTTTGAAGAAATGCTTCTCAAGGGCTATGGGGAATTAAAAAAAAAAAATGCAAAATGACAAACATGTATCGGGGGAAAGCTGTATAAAAAGAAAGGTCTAAGCACTGATGAAGCCAGCTATTTGAGAAAATGTTTTGGAAGGAGTGAGTGAAGAATGATTCTGTTGCAAAAGAAGTCCTGAAGACTATTGAATGGAAAATAGAGTGGAAAATCAAGTGAAAAAACAGTGATAACACTAAAATATCATGCTTTATTGTTTTTCATAAATGTATTTAAAGTACAATAATATATTTAAAGCTGAAGAGGGTACCCAAAGCAATGTAGAAGTAATGCAGAGCAGCACTAAAGCCAGTGAGACTAGGATGTTTATGTTCAAGTCGTCTGAGCATATGCTGATCTTGAAAAGAGTGGGGAAGTTGAAATGATTTTGGCTTGACCTAACTCACGTTGGGAAGGAGGAGAGAAAAAAAAGTCACTGTAGAAATGACAGTAACACACATAAGAAGGAGAAGATGAGAGATGACAGTTTAGTCTTTCATTAATGAGTTTAAGCTAACAGCGAGTTATGTCTTAGAAATATTAATTCATACGATGAGAGAAATACTGACCGAAAGAAAAGAGGAAAGGGAGACAAAAGAGTGTGTGCGTGTGTGTGGAGGGGGGGCGAAATAGTTTGTACCGGAAAACAGGAAATGACTTCTCTGGGAGGAGGAAGAAAAACAGAAAGGTATCACCTGAAGAAGAAAAGCAGTATAAAAATCAGTTTTGCTCTGTTGTGATGTCCTTCACTGTCCCATCCCTGTTACATTTTTGCTAATCTGCTTTTCATTTTCCACTTTAATCTCTCTTGGGTGTAAACCAGTTACGCTGGGAAAGAACAGATGGGTAACCAGAACACATTAGGTACTTCTGAGGCCGTAAGGAAAAGTCTTACTGAGGTAAATGTCTTTTCCTTTTAGAATTTAGTACTGAGTGGAAAGATCAGTCAAGAAAGAGGCAGGCCAAAAAGAGTGGGGAGAGGGGGAGGAGGCTGCTGCTAGAGGGGTTTCTTGGGTGTAGTACAGTGTAGAAAACAGCCGGAATCAAGAGTTTCAGTAAATGTGCAGGTAAATTCAGACAAACTACAGAGTTGTTATGCTATTAGGCAGGCCTGTTTCCTTCCTCCTCAAATACAATTTTAAGATGTCCTGATCTACAGATATTGGATCTTTTGTGTGTGAAAGACTGGTTTTCCATTTTATTTCTACATATTATAATGTTAAGCTTCTCTGTTTATCTGCGGCCTTTGTGTCTGTCTTGTTTAGGGAATTTAGTTACTGGAGACCTTAATCCGCTGGTAAGAGGTTTCAATAATTTCAAACTTTGCTGGATCAAACTTTAATTTATCAGATGTTAATCACTAAGAATCGCTTAATGATGCGTTGGAAAATGAGGACTAGAGATGAGAAACTGAATTGCTATAACTTAGTTTCAAAAAGAGAAGCTAACATTTAACTTTCCTGCTTGGTAATCTTGGCATTTGAATTATCCTTTTATAGAGAGTTCTTGTTTTACTTTGTTTCTGTTGAAGTTTTGTTGAAGTTATGATACATGCTTAGGAACAGGGAGAAGTGGGGGTAGCTAGCTGTAATTGCAATGTGCTGCTATTCTGACCTTTACTTGTCTCATTAAATTCTGGCTTTGTATCTAATATGATATCTGACATCTTGCTTTAATCTGAGCTCTTACAATGCCTCCAAACTATTGGACTAAACCATTATATTAAATCTATAAAATATGCATACATGTGACTGCATACAGTTCATAAATAATGTAATGTTTTAGAATTCTGCCAACAAACTAAATTCAGGTTTGTGAATACAGTATTTCACTACCCCTCAGCTTCTTTCTGTAGTTTTAATTAAGCCTATGTGCCTGTCTAGCCACAGAGACTGATCTGGAAGGGGAAGAAAAAACTTGAGATTTTTCTGGTAGTGCGTGCTAGTGACTTCAAAGCATCTAAAGCAGATAGCTTACATGTATTACTGACCAGGCCATATTTGCATGCTTTTTATTATTGTTAATTTTGTGTTTGGCATGCTGGGGTTAGAACTGTAAGTAGCATGGTCTCTGAAGTGAGTGTAAAGAATGGCATGTTCTTCATGCTCAGTATAGTTGCTCTTGGTTGTGTTTAGTTTTACTAGCTTATTGCAATTTTAACAGTTCTCCTATTGCTGTGGCTCTAATTTAGCCATTGGAGAGAGCTCTCTTCTGTCTCATTAATCCTTGAAAGAATTGTAAAACTCTCATTACACAATTTTTATTACTAGTGATGTAGTGTGAACTTGGAAGAAGATAGCTTGATACATCACATTGCATTTACAGTACTGACAGATCAGGTAAAAAGATCTTAAGATGCAGTTCTTGGGAAGGCTTCATACAGATGCTCTTGGTACTTCACAATAATGTTTTTATAATGTAAACCTTGGAAAACAGTATAGACTTTGTATTCTTACATTACCTATTGCTATCTAATTATACAGTTCTGTTATTTGTAGTTTTACAATATTTTTGCAAAAACCTCTTGCAGTCATTAGATGCTTCAGTAAAGAAGCTTGATTTTAAACTAGAATATGTGCTTATTTTTAATAATATGTAGAATGATATGACTTCTAAAATAGGGATAAAAATGTGATAAAATAATACAATGATGATTTATGTTGAACACTCGACTCACAGTCCTCTGTATCCTATAGTATAAGGAGGTATAGCACTTTCCAATATCAGCCCATATTTGAAGGAGTTGTAATTTCACGCCAGTTTTTATTATTCAGTGATGATTAACTGGGTCTCTTAATCTAAAATGATTGTGCTTTTTAGCATTCTAATAAACTGACTAATCTGAGAATATAATTTTGAAAAATGAACTGATTCATGCTTGTTTCTAAAAAGAGATATAAAAGTGATGAAGACTTAAATGATTTTCAACTTTTTATTATTAGTTAGTCATTTATGTAATTAGACAAAGTATGGTATGATATTAAAAATACTTCTCCATTGGGTCATGTAGAATCAGAAATAATTTACAAAGCTCATTATTATCTATGAAAAATACTTACAGGGAGACCTTTTTAAAAAAAAAAAAAAAACACATAACCTGTAATCTTCTAAACATATAGAGAATTCTTTGGGCTTGGTTGCATGCTTAAAATTAAGCTTGCATGTACTTGTAAGATAGTGCCCTTGGCTAGATTTTAGCTATAGTGTGTAGTCTACAAAGTTTGTCACAGATTGGCTCTTCTGTGTTGAGTAATTTAGTGATTTCCTCCCCACTTTCCCGTTATTCAATATAAATGCATAAAAATGACATGTAACTGTAATAGAATTAATCTTTTCCTCACATGTGAAAAATGATGGGTTACTTCTATGCGATTAATTAGACTGAGACATAGCAGGAAGAAAAATTTGGCTTAGGAGCAGGACTCCAATTGTATTGAATGTGAATGAATTGAATATATTGAAACTAGAAGGGAGATAATGAAAGGATTATCAAGGAAGTCACACCAGGCATGTTCTCGGTTGTCTTTGGAGGTTGGTACAGCTTTGCTGGGATCACTATTATTTTACAGAACTCATCACACTATCAACTAGAAATGTTCTCTGTTCTTCTGCTTGCGTGCTTAAGTTCTCTTCTGCCACAAATGCCTTTCTCCAAACTGTTCCTGGAATGGTGCTCACAAAAGGTGCAGCAGAAGTCCCATTCTTCCTTCTACTTAGTGAAAAAGGACTTTTAACTTCATATCTCTCTGTTGACGAAAAGGGAATAGATTATTTTTTTCAGAAGAGGTAGGCTTTATTCTTTCTGAACCATTTAGGACAGAACCTTAAGTTTCTCAGTTAGTTTTGGCCTTATGCTCTGTATTCCTTAAGCAACTTCATTACATGCCCTTACTCAGATGGGCTTGGTGGCCTCCACAGACATGTGTTTCCAATATTTTCAATAGTTCAATCCAGCTTTCAAGAGAAAGTATGGAAAAGCTCTCTAAACCATTTTCTATTTTGTATGGTTTAATAAACTTAGGTATAGCCTCATCTTCTCCGCCAGAGAACAGTCGCCAGACATGTGTTTCCTTCTATGCCAGCTGAAATGTTTTTCTGCTGTGCTCCGTTGGTGTAACATTTTGCCAGCATGATTTCCTGTCAAGGACAATGCCAGCACGCAGTCCTCTGCTGCAAATGCAAATTCCAGCTTCTCAAACCTATTTCACTCGAAAAAAAGATAAGCAGAGAAGCATTACGACTTTCAACTCTTTTTTTTATATAAACCTCGCTAAAGTTTATGTGCTACTGTACCTCTTAAATACCTATCCCCAATAATGTGGCCACTCGAATAAGTGAGACTTATACTCAGTGAAGGAATAACAAAACGTGCCTTAGTGCTGACAAAAATAGTCGTTTGATTATGGCTCTGTGGAAATATAACAGTGGCTCTTCCTACTGATGCGAAGACAGTGTCCCACTGTCAGTGCCATAGAGGAGTGTCATGCGCCCGTGACTTGGATGTGAAGTTTTTCTTCTCAAGGGTGCTCTTATCATTTGTGTGCTCTTCCAAATTAGCCAAAATCAAAAATGACAGTGATAATGTCTGTATTGCTTCGGACAGAACAGACAGACTTCCCCTTCAGAAAGATAACATGCAGGTTAGGAAATTTTTGGTATAATGCCTTAATTGATTTGGCACAGATATTAGAAAGATTCTGTAGTATCTATGAGATCTTCCTAGATTTTTTGAAAGCCTTAGAGAAGATTTTCAGACCTTTTGCTCCACTGTCAGTTTCAAAGTCGTAGAGCCACCTGGAACGGTTCAAAAAAGCATCACAACCCCATTACCGTAGTGGTAAACGGTGTACAATTCTAAGCAAGGTTCCCCCAGTTACAAAGGCGGGTACTTCTCAGACTTTTGTTGTTTAGAAGGAAGCCCGTACTTCTTGTGGCCTGCTGCTGGCGTTTGACGCTTTGCTCTTACAATTTTGAATTACATGTTGGGAATAAATTATGCAGCACTGCTGAAGGAACTACCTTTTAGAGGTTTCTGATAGCAAGGCCTTTTTTCCTGCACAGTGATACTGGCTATATTCTGGTAATACTACTTACAACTCTGTATGTACATATACATAGACCTATGAATGTAGTTTTATTGAATGCCAGGATGGTCAGAAAGCAAAGTTCCAAAGAGCTTGTGGCATTTTCCCGAATGCCCTTCAATGCCAGGTTTCTAATTTCTAAATCTTTTTTTTTTTTTTTTTTTTTTTCCAATTAGGCAGTGTCAGACTCCAACATACAGGTATTAACTGTTAAGCATTGCAAGACAAATATCCTTATCATGACAGTGTCACTTTGGATTTGATTTGAATAGCTGGCTGCTGGCCAAGTGGACTTGCTGCAGCTTGATGCACCAGAACCACATCTACGTGTTTCTTCAGGTCTTTTCCCTTCCCAGCACCATCACTAGGATTGCCATGCAGGACATCCAAAATTATTTTGGAGAAACAGGCAGCTCTATGACTTTTTCTGGCTAAAAATGATTGTACAGTTGCAATTCCTGTAAATCCTTTCAAACAGAACCTTCAAACTCTCCTTTTTTATGTGTTTTCATGAGTTTTGGAGTCCATATGCAGCCTCTGTTCATTCATCCAAAATTCCAATTTGTTTAAATGATTAAAAACTGCTTCCATGTTCCAGAGTCGTCAAATATCAATCACCCATGTGAAATGAGAAGACACTCTACAAACGGCAGCAGTTGGCTCCTCCTGGGAATAACCCTTAGGCTGTGAAATTCAGATGCTTGCTGCTTGACTCGGCTTCCATGCCTACTTGGCGGTGTTAGCATCATATTTTGGAGCTGTAAAATTTATCAGTTTTTTCAGAAGCAACCAAGGAATTCAAACACAATTAGCAGCGAAGATAATGTTCAGCTGAATGAGTTGACCCAAACCTTATTGGTTTTTATTTTCCCCTGTGCTGTGTGCACCTCTAATTTGTGGACCGTGCTATATATGGGAATGAGATGGGTTAGGACATTACATAGTTTATGCTCAAACTGAAAACAAACATTTTTCTAGGTAACACAATTGTTGCAGTCTGGGATATATCCTGAAGAAGTAAAGAGCTGTCTCTGGGCTGCACAGAGGAGAGCACCCCCAGGGTGCTGTGCTGTGAACCCTCCAGCCTTTTGTGCTCTGAGGGGCGATGGGACTTTCTCAGAAGCTTTCACGGCAGTGTCTGTGAAGTGAAGGACTAATGGTCCTCCAATCATTTGATGATTGTTCCTATCAATTGACACAGGAAAGAGGATGACTGCTTGATTTGGCAGTCTCAGAAGAGAGGATAAATCCCTATGCTTTGCTGTTATTAATTTGACATGCCACTCAAGTCTTGGAAGCTCAGGAGCTGTTTTATCCTTAGTAGCTCGATAAGCTACATAACTACATCTTTAGCAATTAATTAATGTTAAGTGATATGATACAGTGGGGAGTTAATTGGCTTGGAAATCTGAAACACCAAGTTATGAAGGATTTCTTGCACATCTCTAGAATATTTTGTTGTAAATGTACTTTTTTTCCCCTTCCTCCCTGAATAAGGTTACTGAAAATCTTACTGTTAGCTAAGGATTCTG
Organism: Rhea americana; assembly: GCF_003343005.1. Classification (NCBI taxonomy): domain Eukaryota; kingdom Metazoa; phylum Chordata; class Aves; order Rheiformes; family Rheidae; genus Rhea; species Rhea americana. The sequence goes on from NW_028186490.1 coordinate 1,921,638, forward strand.
TGCTGGTATTAGAATTTATATGCTGTTCCTGGACGTGTGGTGCTTTCATCAGAAAGTTTAAATATAATAGTATAACTTCTTTCTTGCATATTTATTAAATATTTTCACAGGTCTGTTGCCATTCTTTTCTCTGTTTCAATAACATGCTGAATGCCTGTGGATGCATGTCAGAGTACTCTGGAGTTTTGAATTTGGTATTGCTGCTAACTTGCTTTGTAGCCGTGCAGTAAACTAGGATACCTTTCTCCTACTTATTTTAAAAATGGAAATAATACTGGTTTATCATGATAGAAATATAATGGAAACACCTATGAGTTTGAGTAGTGTTTTAAAAAACGTAAAACTAACTTGATCGGTTCATCAGAAGGCAAAGCAGCGCTTTAATAAAAGACTCTAGAGCATGATTTCAAAGGAACACGTAGGATTGCCGTACCAATCACAGCAGTAGCCTGTGTCAGTGGCCTTTTCAGTAACTTGCGTTGTGTGCTTTAGGGGAAAGTACAATATTGCCTATTCAAGGGAGGGATGTGGAATAATACAGTAAACTCCAAAGAGGGAAATTCTGTCCAAGTATTACTCCACTAGTAGTTGACTTGCACCCTGACACACAAACTCGTAATAGCTTGTTTGTGGGTATTCTTTTTATTGGTATATATGCATAGTCCTTTAAAAAAAAATAATAAAAACACTATAAGCTGTGACTTTATTTATATGGAGTTTCACAGTTTAATTATTCAGGCAACAAAATAGTATTCACCTTTTAATTTTCTGTGTTTTCGTCTTCTGTTAGCTTGGAAAGGATTAAAAGAGCTGCTTTATGGACTTTCTGGGTGTTATCTGTTATGTATTTTACTTCCAATATGGTGACAATTTCTTTTCATCTCCTGTCATTTTATTGTGTCTCTTTATGGCCATCACTAGTGTTGGATTGAGCTTGGGTGCTGTAGCTTAATATATTGTAGAATAACATTTTCCTTGTTTAACTACATTTTGAAGATCTGTATTGTGTTAAAGTTAGTCTCTGCTAGTTTTTATAGTTGTCATAGATCCTTTCTAAAGGATTGGGCCTGTTATCTTGAATACCTGTAGGAGAGAATATTTACCAGACATGTTGCAGGAGTCCTGCTGGAGTAGTTCACAGGACCTTAAAGGAGAAGTATATTCTGGCTTTGTTGAAGTATAACCACAAATGCAGCAGCTTCAGTTGTTTTCTTGTTATACCATATGTAATGAAAGTAAAACACTAAAAGTTGACAGCATTGTATTCCCTTTAAATGCTCTTACCAGTGTTGTGCTTTTAACTCTGAATTGCTTTTTACTTGTGCGCGAAAGAAGGATCGTTTATGTATAATAGTTGGATTTTTGCATGCATTCTGTAGCTGTCTATAGTATCTGCTTTAAACTCTCTCACCCATCTTCAAAAGCATACTACAATATCAGGACTAACTGAACGATGTTTTATGTACTTTTGCTTTTCCAAATTCCTGGATTTTTTTCTAGGAAACACAATATGTAGTAAACTTGTTAGCTTCTACACAGTTTTCTTTTCCATATTCTGATGAGAAGACCACTCTGATCTGCTCAGACATCTGTAGGAGTTAGGAGAAGACAGTTTAGAAGTAAAGATACTGACACAATGTATGCTATCTATTATATGCTTGTATACCTCAGAAGAGTTAAATTTAGGTGTGATAGGAGAGTTAAATGACTATACTCAATTATACTGAGTTTCTTCATGACATTACTATCTGACAAATGATTGAAATAATTCAAGAATGTTATTTATTCTTATTTTTGTCAAGGGTTGTGCTGATGCAGCAAAATAAATTTGTAAACCACCAAATCAAAAGTCTTTCCTTCAGAGTCAATATAGTGGCACAGATATACTGTAGGATAAATTAAGTAGGTTTGTTTCTATCTTTCAAAAATACATGCTGAAGTTTGAGTGATTCCTTATTCAATTTAGTTTATAAATAAAAAGATAGCAATTTCTTAAATGGTAAATTTCCAAAGCTTGTTCACAATCTGTGTTAAGCGTGGATTTTTTGCCTTTTTTTCACGCATCTTGAGAAGATGATGATTCTACATGGCAGTTTATGCCCTGAATTATACCTATCTAACCACATTAGATTTTATGCAGTTTCTCCGTGTGTAATTGAGAAAGGCATTTGTCCCACAACATTTTATTAGAGGCGATGATGCACAAAAGGAAAAAATATCCTGTTTAACTCAGATTTTAAGTTAAACTTGTGAGATTGGCACTAAAAGAGCTCTGTGTTTGACTGGAATATACTTGTTTTTGAAGCAGTGAATTCCATTAAGCAGCAGGTACCACTTTGTGGAGTCACTTTGCAGGAAGAAGAGATTTGCTTCGAAGGGACAATGTAGAATGTGTAGACATGTCTTTGAAGCAATTACATGACTTTTTGGAGCAACAAGGAAAATAAATATTACTTCATTTCCATGCCTAAAGTGTTCAAATGGAGTATACAGTCTCATATATATGAAATAGCTTTTCATTTAAATTTGTTTCTCTTTTATTTGTTCTCTTATAAATGAATCAAAGCAGAGATTCTTATTGGTGCAAGCTGAATGCCTCCTGGTAACTTCCAAACCAATATATGCAATCAGCTCTAATTAGCTGTTATGCTTGCTTTCTTATTTGACGTGCAATGTTGAGGTTTTCCTTTCACTAGTGCACTACCATTCTCCTTAGAAAGGTTGACTATGAGCCTCCCTTGCACTTAAAGTGCATTAGCAGTAGTCTGTCTTATTCACCTTACAGGCTTGTACCTTAAACCTTGCAAGATTTCTCTGTCATCTTCAGTGTGCAACACAGAAGGGTTGGGACAGTCTCATTTTGTTTTAGAGGTTTTAGGATCTTGTCTTTTGCAGAACTAAGTGTCGATTATTACGGAATTGTGTTTCTGTCTCTTCATGTTAAGATTTTGATTTTTTTGTTAGTGAAAAATTAACGTGCTATTTTGGGAAGGAATGACAGAGCTTTGCAGTACAGCAGACTTGTATTTGTGTCTTCTCTCTGTAAGCTTTACAATACAGTTCTGAGTGCCGTCCGTTTTGTCTTTGTGACCTTTAGAAAATAAACAACTTGAATTCATCCTTTTTTTAGCTCTCTTCTGTAATTACTAGTGTACCATGTTAGCTTTAATGGTGATGGGAAAAGTATGGAACACAAATTTGGTAAGTAAATATTCTCAGATTGATTTTATTCAAGATTAGCATAATTATTTTGATTGTTTGTTTCCACAAAGAAAAACAAGATTTCCCTTCTCCTTGATGTAAGAGGTGATTCAATTTTAATATGAACATGCTGGCATTATAAATGCATAAATTACTTGGAGACCTGACAATAACAATTGCAATGATAAATTGCATGCAGAAAAGTAAAACTTTTCTGTAGGTTTGCTATAGGATTTTTTGTTGTTGTTGTTAGATAATATAGTCCATGGATATTTTTGCCTCTGCCAGTTTCATTATTCATAGAACTATTAACCTTTTGTCAACTTTTGTAGATTTGCAGGACACTTCTGGTTTATTGCAAGATTTTGTCATCACAACAACGATGTTACTTTTCTTAAAAAAAATCACTTGTTATGTTATAAACTGATCAGTATCTTGTTTTATGTTTAATCAGCAAATTAAATTTTAGCCTGTGTCTTTTTTGCAGGTATTCATAGTGTATGATTAAACAAGGAATGAAACTTGTTAACGAGTTTTTAAAATACTTTGGGTGCTAATTGAGACTACGACGGGTCTGACTGACCAACACAGTTAATTTTGGGGTTGCTTCAGCAATTCTCATCTGCGATCTTGAGATGGGTTGGCTTATTCTGTAACAGACGCTGAAGGGCTGCAAGCTGCAGGCCAAAATACTCAAAGAAAAGAGATGCTGCTTTATTTCAACGTGCCAGACTGTCAGCTGCAGCAGCTCAGTGGATACGTCATGGGCAACTGAGCTGTTCCTGCAGTGAGGGTAAGGCTCCCTAGGAAAGGGAGCAGTGGGCTGGAGGAAGCACCACGAAGCTGTCCAGTAGGAGTCTGGCCCTGCTCCTGAACTGGAGCGCTACACCTAGACAGGAGCCCTGAAAATCCTTCCATCCTTTTTAGAGGATCCATGTTAAAAATCTGTCGAGATTCTTATCAGTGGTGTTCAGCTGTGTTTCGTAAGTCAGTGCTATGTTGTAAGAAGAAAATTTTTCTCAGACTTCTGAATCTTCGATTTCTGAATGTGTCTTACATTACATTACACTACCTTAAAAAAATTGGGATCCCCAAATTAATTTCAGTAGCAGTTGTCATATGTGAAAAAGGAATATGTTAGTAAGCTGCTAGTATCCATTACTTTTTAAAATTACTATGAAAATTACTAAATATTGTTTTTTATAAAATTCCTCCTCCTTTTTCTTTTTAAATAAATGAGGTATGATGGTACTGCATCCAATTAAACAGGTCTAGTATTTTAGAGGTTAAGTGCCAGTTTAAGTCACTGTGGAATTTTTTCAGCTACTTTTCCAAAACTTTATTGAGTTGAAATATGAAAAATGTAAAAGTTAACAGTGCGGGAATGCCTGTACATTACAATTATACTGTCATACCAAGTAGTATATTATATTGCTAATTTATTTTCCTAAAGGTAATGTGCTTTAGAGTACATAAAGTCTTGTTTTTCAAAGTTGTTCTGAAATTTTATTGTATGTTTTCTTGTCCAACATTAGTTGCCCACTGAGGAAGTCATCTTGGTGACATTTTGGAGTTATGGAACTGAGATCTTGCATCTCTGAGAAGCAGTGACTTTCCATTCTGTTTCTCAGAAAGAACCAGTTTTGGAGAGCAGAAGGAAGTGGGAAAAGACCCGTTCCTTGGAGGGAGTGCTAACTAATATGACAGTGAGGAAGAGCACATCTAGCAAAGACAAATAAGTAGTCTTTTGAGTATCTCTCCTGATATTTAGTTATGCTGTTTCTCCAAAACAGTTTTTAGTATCCTTTTTCTTTATTACCAGCTAGTCTGTGAGCCTCTACCTGGACAACCTAACAGTTTCTTGCCATCACTGATTTTTGTGAAATACCTCGCAGTAACTCTGTTAGAGGTTGAATACTTTATTTTTTCCCCTAAGTAAGTGCAACAATTTAGCAGCAAAATTTCAAAAATCTTTTTTTTTTATTTTATTTTTTACTCACCAGGGGCTCATTGAGCACAAAGAACTAATTGAATTGAAATTTTTGTGATTTTTTTTTCTTAATATGTTACTGCTGTGTCACAAAGTATAGCAGGTTAGCAGAATTGAAAGGGAAATTTTCCTTTTTTGGTACAAAATTTTTGATATGGATGGATATGGATGTGGTGAATATAGTTTTTCAGAAGCACTAACTTTATTTAAAGAACTATAGCAATGGCATTTTTTAAATTTACATGTGTAATGTAAATTTAAGCTAGGGAATGCTGCTGTGAAGTAGACAAAGTGTGATCTCTTTTTTTTTTTTTTTTTGGTAAAGATCTAACTGTGCTAGAATCTTAGGCTAGATGACTCAAAGCTGCCTTGCTAAAAAATAAAGCAATTTTCTGCTTTAAAATCTGAACTGTACACATACAAAATATATATACAATTAAGAAACAGCTTCTGATTGCTACACTTTCTTGGATAGTATTTTAACTTGGGCATGTTGCTCGAAGGTTAAAAGATCCTGAGAACTGAAGTGCTTAGATGTTAAAGTAACGGACTTGATCACATAGTTATCTCTCCAGGTGACTCAGCCCTGTGTCAATAACAGCTCAAGTACTTTCTACAGACAAGATGCTGTAAATGGTGTAGCAGCACAGACTTTGCACCACCATCATCAGAAGTGTTCAGCCTTTAGGATACTGCTTTGAGGACAGCTGAAAGTAGGGTTTAGACTACCCCCAAAAATGTTATGTTCAGCCTAAAGGTCGAAGACAAAACCTTTAGTTGTGACACCTGGTCTCGATTGCTGTCTGACCACTGAAGTTTAACTTGTCTCTTTTGTGGTGTGCCTAGCTTAGCTACAAATGGCCTCTTCCACTTCCAGCAGTCCTCTTCCTTGCATTTTTTTGTAAGCGTGTGACAGACACCAAAGGTTTCCTATTTCTAAAGCTATGTTTTCAAGTGCTATGGGTAGGGCAGATTAAGTAAAAAATTTGAAAACAAATCACCCCCACTCATGTTCTTTATAGGATTATAGGTTTCATTTGCTCTTTCAAAGGACTCTAGACAAATTTCATTGCAATTTCCTCTTGGTCCCCAGGAAAGATTTTTTTTGCAAGTTTTTGCTTTGGATTTGCTCTTTATTATAACCCTCCTGTACCTCTTAGTAGTTTGTAGCCTTCTCATGTTCTGAAGACTTGTTACTGCTTTTCTTCCTGTTTTCCACATTCTGAACTTAAAAAGATTTTTCCAAGAGAGTATCTCCAGTTATTTTCAAAAAAGAAATAATATCCCTTTCCTGATGGAGGGATGCAGAGTGCAGTGTCAGGATGTCATATACTAGAAGCCTCCCTCTTTCTTGTCACATTCTGCTTAGGGAAGGGCAGCTGGTGGTTCTGTGAACAGTACCTGGTATTTCAATAATGCAGAATTTTTCAGATGCTAGTTGCTATTTCAAGTATCGCAAGTATCATGAGCTGCTCTACTCATGGGAGGAGAACCTTATAATTAAGTTCAAAACTGCTATTTTATTGTTTTGTCTTTGGAATAAGTTTGCGAGTGTTGTAGTAGGTCATAGGTCCAGCCTTCCGTGTAGGATCATTGTAGACATTAGCCACATCTCTTTGAAGAACAGTAGTGCCATTTTGTTGATAACATACAATTACAACATATAATTGTAATCGATACTTGAATATATAGGTCAATGAAAAAGAAAAGCACTTGTTACTTCTGTATGTTTCTCTTTACAATTCCCCAAACACCCATCTTCTGCCGGTATTATGGATCTGTTTCACTTGGCCCTTTGGTCAGGTTAACTTTTGTAGCTGTTTAGCGGCTGTTAAACGTTCATTTTAACAGAGATGTTACTGGGGGGTGCCATCAAGAGTGTAATGAAAGAAGTGATGGAGGCAGCCTTTCCACAGCCGTGTTATTTCACAGCCATGTTTATTAGACAGCTCAGAGATCCAAATATTGTTACTGTCACTCACAAGGATGACCAGATTAAGCTTGGTTTATTATGGGAAGTTATTTCTTTGTTTCATGAGCTGTCTTTCATGGTAGTCTGGTGGACCTCTGTTTTCTCCATGGCAGGTATAATTCATATGAAGCAACAAGGAACTATCAACTGCTGTCAGTGTGCCTACACGAAATAGTTGTATGTCTCCCTCAAGTACGTGCTGAGAACACTGCCTAAAAGCCCGTGAGAAAATCTGAGCATAAATGAGAAGCAATATGTGGAGGCTGAACTTAGTCAATGTAGAAGTGATGCCAACAGAAGGATGAAATCCTTGTTAAGAGTTAGTAACTTAAAACAAAATAACTCAGTTTGTTAAAAATGATGCAAAGCTTGTGATCTTCCTCAGTCTGGGAGAGAGCTTTTAAAAGCTGCCTTTTACTGACTAGCAGTCTGTGCTGTTATTTTGATGGATACGGATTTTCCTTTTGTGACTTACAGGCTTGTTTACCCTAACAACCATGTACTTGGAAAATACCTACGGCTGAAAATCGTACTATCGGGTCCAGAATAAAGCAACTGAAAGAAGAGATGAAAGCCTCATCTCTAATGCTCTGGACACTACGTTTGCTCTCTAATACATAATGAAACTGGCTTCAGAGCATGGTACTAAATTTCAAAGTCCTTCATGTGCTGACTGGGCTTCCTGGGGGACTGCTTCTCCTTTAGCAGTGAGGATCTTTAACAACAGCTGTCCTCTTTGGAAACAGGGGAGCTATTAAAAATAACAGCTGCAAAATCTGGAAGAAACAGTCAAATTCAGAGACAGAAGAAAGTAATTTATCAGTATGAACTCTAACTTACACATCCTAAGAGGACAAATGAGTCAAGTCAATGTAAAGCAATGTACTTTATGAGCATTTTATATCATTTCTGATTGTGGCCTAGATTTTTCCTGCTGATCAGCCTACAGGAATTTTCTTCCAAAAGAAATTAGTGACCTCAGATCTTATTGCCTTCTGAATCACCTGCAAACTTTCAACAGTGACGATAAATCCAGAATGTAGAGGAGGATGGGTGGAGGGAGAATGTGTGATTTGCATTGACAGCTTTATTTTGTATAGATACCATAGTTATATGTGGCCATAAATACTTGAATTGGGAAGATGGAGATTATTTTCTCATGGATTACTCTGCCAGAGGGGATCTCTGAGTTACCATGTTGGTACAAGTCTTCGGGGTTTATAGCCATAGCTGGTCCTGCTTTTGCCTAAGGCCTTTGTTCAATATTATATCAGAAATAAGAATGAGACACATACTTTCTGATTCCTTCTCCCTTCCTATCCTCTTACACTGTATGAGAATCTGATGGAAATTACTGCTCCTAAGAGCACTGACTGTCAGAACATAGTCTTTGTTGATAAAAAGCACAATATGTATTCTTTCTCTCCTGAATCAGTCAGCGGTATCTTTTGGCATTAATTTGTACATGGAGATACATTAAATGTAAAGGCTTAATGACTAGTTTGCTAATTACTTCAAATATTTTAACAGTATTTCTATGAAATTTATTTGTCTGAAGTTCTAGTGGTATCTAAAGGAAGAAAAACCAGATGATATGTTAGAAAATTAGTGCAAAACCTTTATCAGTAGTGATAAAACCACTAATTCTTAGGCAGTTTAGAATTATACTGAAGCACACTCATGTACATGCAAGTACTAGCATAACTACTCCTGGTAGTTATCTTCATGCTTTAACTTGCAGGAGGGAAACATTAAAATGTATTGGCATTAAAAAGCAGTGTGCCCTTTCACTTCAACAAATAGTGAAAGAGTAGGAGAAAATAGTATGCAAAACTTATAACCAATTATTTTGCCTTTGTGTTTGTTTATTTACTTCAATTCTTCTATCATACTATTTTGAATTTCAGATTATTATGATCTTTTCTACTTTTCCGTCCTCATGAATGTTGATGCCTTTTCAGTAACTATTTATGATAATGCCCTTTTTCATTTCTTACTTTCTATGGAGTAAAATAATACAGAGATCTTGGATAACTGCAGATTTAAGTGTAAAGCAAGATGAAAATAGTGAAGCGTTCGGAAATGGCTCTGTGGAAGACAGCAGAGGTGAAATTAAAAGGTTTTTTTGGTACCTGTAAAATTGTTTAGCTCCATAGTTGGGCCAGAAAGTAAAAATAGTTGTTCCCCCCGGGGAAGGGGCAAATGTCTCTGGTAGAAGGCAGTCGTTTTCTTTGACCTTTCTTTTAATGTGATTCTAAATCATACTTGTCTGTCAGTGAATCGAGTTGCGTGTGCATCCATCAGTTTCTGTTCAGGATGAAAAGTAGTAGTAGTAAATGGCAAAACTAAACTTCTGCTTTGTAGAAATAACGCCTCTTTCAGACTACACTGTTTCAGTAATTTCTTGGTGAAAAATAAAAGGATTTACAGTTGGCAGTGCTCCATGACTGCAAAATTTCACCAAAATATTCCTGGACTTGGCGTTCTCTTTACTTAAATAGACTTAAGTCCATCAAATACCATTCTTGATATTAGAATGTAATTGTTATTTTTAATCATAGTAGCAACCTAACTTGCATGTACTTGTAATTTAGACTCTCTTAGGCAATAGAAAGAGCTAGTTGCATCTCTTGGTGCAAATCTGTTTGTTTCTACAAATCCTCTGTTTTTCTCAGAGGATTTTGCAGTAGGGGTGTAAGGATCATAAATATATTCTGACTTTTGAAGTACTTTGTGTTGGTGTTTACTTGGGAAAGACTTGTCTCTGTGGATTTGAGGAAAAAACACAGAGAAGAAGTTTTTCATTTCACTTTGTCATAAAAATAAACTTCACTGATGTTCTGTGACTGATCGTGCCCTCAGCTACACCTTGAGCAAATGCTCCTTCTTTCCCATGAGAATCTTAAAGATCTCAAGAGATTTCCTTTTCCTATTGAGCCAAAATTGGCAATGACTGGTTCATTCACCCTGGTTGAATGATCTGGCCAAAAACTGTTGGGCTCTCTGATCAAAAAGTGCATCTTCATCATGAGAAATCCTTCCTGACAAAGAAGATCTGGTCCAAAAAAAAAAAAAAAAAAAAAAATCATTGGAATCTAAATGAAATTTTCAGCGTGCTGCATTTTTGGGTCTGCCTTCCCTAATTTAAAATTAACTACAAAGAGGAGATGTTTCCTTACTAATGGGAAACAATGTAAAATGAATATTGGCATTTTGTGGAATGTAAATTAATTTATAGTAGCAACTGAGTACCAGAAACTCTTCTGAACTCCCAAGACTGAGGTGCATAGTGAGGTATGGGATAGTAGCTTAAGTGGGAACATACCTAATTACCGTAATTGAGCATAAATCAAGCAGAGTCTGTCAGCAAGAGGATATAAAAAAATCACTTTTATTCACTTCTCTGTGAGTTTAGAAAATACGTTTTACAATGTTTATTTCTTTTCAATACTTGAAAAACATCCTTAATAGAAGGAATAGAGTTCTACAGCAGCATTATCTTTGATTATTTATTAAAGTTATGTTTATAGTTAAGCTTTGTCTGCCATTAATTCAGATTATTTTAAATTCTTCTTGCATTAGCCTGTAAACTGAATTGCAGTACATCTGCTATTAGAAACAGTAAAAGCTGTATTACTTAGAGTTGTCTTAAGGTTTTGCATTATTTATGTCAAAAGAAATTACAGAAGCATCTAAATGTATACAATTTACTTTTTTAAATTTTAGGTGGTGCTTAGATTATTTAGATAACTAACAAAACCATTTACAGTAGTTCATTCAAACATTGTAAAAGGTATGCATAAGGAAGCATATTCTCTGATAAGAGAATAGACTTTCATGTTGCGATCTCACACTTCATCGTGATTTTTGGATCTTGCGTACTACGAAAGGAATGCCTACGCTGAAATAAAAGTTAGTGTTTCTGCACACTAGAGAGTATTCAGAAAAAACTACTTAGATGTTAACAGAAATTGGATCCTGTTAGTATTTTACGTTTTGTGCATGCTAAATCAAAAGTGTAATGCTTAAATATGCTATAGGGGATGATTAAAATTATACAGTTATATCCTGGTTGAAGCTTGAAATTAACTGCTAGCTTTCTTATTATATGTAGAGCTTAAAAAGGTTTAAAAAAATGTGAAAGAGAAAGTTGGAGATGTTCCTTACCTTAAATGTAATTCTCATCTGGTTGCAAATTTCAATTGCAATAGAAAAGGCCATAACAATTTTTAAAGTTTTATTTAAGATGTAGACTAGGAGGTCTGATTTTTTTCGGAAGTGCTGCGTATCAGCAGTTCTGAAGTATTTTATATTCTAGCCAGAAGCATAACATAATTGATATTTATATTATTGGGAATAGTAGCATTCTGTGTGCATCATTTTACTTGTAATTTTCTCCTTGCTTGTGAAATCATGTTTTATTTATTATTTGCATTTTATTCTTAATCATTTTTGCTAATGTAGTAAAAACATTGAAATGCTATTGTATGATTAGCAATTTTCCACCATGTTAATCCAGTGTTATATTATACTGTGTGTTGACAAGAATGATTTCTAATGTGGTAATGAGGGAAAGTTATTAATGTGTCTTGATAATTAATAGTTTCTTAATTGTGAGATGAAAAAATATATGATACCATAACAAATTGCATTAGTGGCAGGTATTGCATAATGATGAGATCAGGACCAGAAAAATGTAAGGATATACTCTCGAGTATACCACAGTCTCCATTGTCATAAAGCTTTATTTTTTGAGGGGAATAGTGTACTTACTCATAGGATTTTTTTTTCCATACATTAAACTCAATATTAGTATTTACAAATAAGGGAGGACTCTCAAATTTAATGCACATTTACTGTGCCTGTAGATATGCAAAATACTTATCCCTTACCGAGAAGGGAGAAAGTGTATGGTATCCAACTGGGAAAAATGATGTAAAATCATCAAGCAGTCATGGACATAGCATAATATACTAGAAAAGCCACAATGAGCTAAAAGCTCTTAACAGAAATAAAAATTTTGCCGTAATGATTCAAATCCGGCATAGCCTACATTCCAGTAAATACATATAATAGATGATAATCTATTATAATCAAATATAATCATCTATTATAATCAACTCAATCAACATCAAACTCAAGATACTGAGTCAACTCTGATATTCAGTAGATCTTTTAAGAAGTATTGGAGGTGCTTCGAAAATTGGACATCACAAATCCAAATAGAGCTTCTGGGGCTTTCTTTGTTGTCTGCTGGGGAAAAGATTGGTTGGGGTGTGTGGGGCTGTGGGTGGGTGTGAGAGAGAAAATGCTACATGTAACTTTAAAAAAGTTTTTAATTAGCCTAAGCAAGCTGTAAGTAGTTTTCTTTGTTTTTATTTAAAATAGGAAATGTACTGTTGTGAAAATTTCAATATTTTATTTAACAGTATTAAAGATAACTTTGAAAATTGCTGCAGGAAGGTAGAAGAAGGGGGAAAAAATTACAGGTAGTGGGAGGAACAAGTGTATTTCCAAATCTGGAAACATTATAGCCATATACAAGATAATGATACAATGCATAGTAAAAAGTATGTTAACAGGCAGTCTTAATGTTGGAGGAACATGTTAAGCTTCAGATGGAAAAAGCTACTTTATAGATTAATATATACACACACACACACACATATATATACACATATATATAGCCCTGTAAATAATATTAGTATCTATAATCCAGCTAGGATAATGGAATTTTTCATTTCTCATCTAATCAAAGCCAAATGTGATACTGTTTTTAGAAATAAAACTAAATTTCACTGAATCACAGAATAGTTGGGTTTGGGAGGAACCTTTGGAGATAATGTGATTTAACCCTCCCAGATTTGCTGAGAGGTCCCTCTGTTCGAGTGGTTTGGGTACTTTTTTTGGTGCATGGATTTATCTTTTCAGTATTTTCTTTGTAGCACTTCACTGAGAAATTGTTTGAATATGAAGCTCGTATTCCCTGCCAGTGTTAATCAGATTTCGTACAGATGATGACTAATAATTTGACAAATGTTTTCAATATAAAATTTTATATTTTGAAATTTACTAATCAAAAGTTGGTGCTTGAATTCTAGAATGCATTAATGCAATTATTAAAGGGAATAATACGCTTTTCATTAATTTTTTTAAAAAATCTTATTTTATAACATATAAAACGCGGATGTAGATAATTTTGTAGCTACTTTAAGATATTATTTTTATATTGAGAAAATTGCCCTCAAATTGAAAAGGATATGCTAGATTTTTCATATTCGAAATGTCAGGGCGTTAGATCCCTGTGTTAAGTATCATCATGCTTTTAACTGTAGGAGTGTCAGATGACCTTCCGAATTGCACTTATGGGAGGCTTGGGTCTGATCCATCATGGTTCAGACGGATTCATAAATACTTCCGTGTGTTTTCCCCAGTTTCAGGCAATGTCGGAGCAGGGAGTTTACCTGGAAGACGCAGGGCTTCCCCATCTGCCGCTGAGCCTGGGAAGCTCCTGCGCTCGTGGTACAGTCGGAGGCTGTTCGGATTCCAGCTTTCCTCCAGGATCCTGGGATCTCTTTAAACTGTGCATATTTCTATGTGCGCAGTCTCTCAGCGTAGTATTATTAAACTGAGAGTAAATTTCTTCCAATGCGTGTTGTTCACAGGTTTAGAAACAGCCGGTGTTTTCTAGCATCGTTGTACTTAAATTTTCGTGAAAAAATGAATCTTGCTTCTATTCTGTCTTTCGCATTTGGGATATTTCTTTCTGAAATAACTTTTTTCTTTTCTTTTCTTTTTTTTTTTTTTTAAGTTTTTAGTGCTGTCAGCCTTATTTCTGTTGTCTTAGATGTAAATTATTCAACAGGAAATGAATGGAATTTTCCTTGTACCCCTTTCAAATCAACAATTTAGTTTATGAGGTTGTGTTAATGATATATTAAAGAATTTCCTCTGAAGGTTCCACTGGAGCGACTCGCATTTTATTACCCAATAAAAACAGTGAGGCTTCTATCAGGATTCTTACAACTGAGAATTTTACGTAATATAACTGTCACTTGAAGCCAGTATTTATGAACGTGAGGGCAGTCCTGTACTAAGTAAAGGATGAGCTTTCACTAATTTTGCATCTGCTACAATTAGGAGTTAGATTTAGATTCACTTTATGTAACTTGTTCGAAAACAAATCTTTGAACGAAGCTGAAGTGTTTCACCCCTCTTTATTACATGTTTAAACAATGCAAGAAAATGACATTTTCAGTGAATGTGCCTCTAAAAATATATATTTTTCTCTGTGGTTAATTTAAATGCAGTTCTTTGTCTTATTGATCTGCTTTTAGCAAAAATACTGTTTTCTGTTCAATTAATCTGTGTAAAACTCGGTGAAAACTTGCTCACTGATGCTCAGTTTCTTTTCAGAAAGAACCAGGAATAGGCTGTAAGAACATTGCAGATGTCAGCATTATTTTCATCACTGCTGTGCATTCCCTAGTTTTTTTCTCAAAATAGTTGTTTTTTGCTAGCCTGCTCTTACAGTTTTAGAACAATAAATTGTTCCATACCTGATTCAATCTATTACTATGAAATTAATTTTTCAGTAATGCGAATCGGTTGGTTGCCTCTCTTCCCCCTGCCCTTTCAAGAGGTACAATGCAGTTATAGGGTTGAAATTCTGTGGTGAAATTAGACACTCTGGAGCCATAGACCAAAAAATCTGCTTTTCTTTATCAAGTAGATGAATAATAGTACAAATATAGTGGCATCTGCAAGTCCTTCTTTTAACATCTAATTTCTATTATTTGTGATCTGACTTACTGAAAAACCTATTAAAATAGTACTCTACTTCAACTTCTTAAGTTTTGTATTACTTCAAGATGTGCTTTAGATGGAGTGGCTTAAAGCAACAGCACTGATGAGATTAGATGCTTAAATACTGTAGTAAGATGGCTATTATGTTGAGAGAAGTCGATAGTGTTACTCTTAATTAATAGACTCATGTTTCAGTAATGCAGATTTGGTCCTGCTTTACAGTTTTATTTTGCCCATCCATATAGTTAACTATGCGTCTCACGTTGTTGAATTTCTAGCTGCAGAAATAGAAGCTATTATAGAAACAGATGATCTATAATTAACAGAACAAACGTTTATGACGGCACACTATAAAGTGATTAGTTGTCTAATTTTACGAGCTTGTGTTTGTCCCTTTCTACTCCCCATCGGTGTTCCTTTCTTCTGACAACTGAAATATGGAATGCTATTTGTAATTGAATTCATTTCTGAGATAACTGTTGACATATTTTTATTGTTTCTCTTCATATATATGTGGTGTGTTTTCTATTTTCAACTGAAAAACTCGTAATGCTTTTCTTTAGGATATTAGGGGGAAAGTTGATTTGTCTAAAAAAAAATCCTATAGATTTTTTTTTTTAAAGGAGTATATCAAGTTTGTAACTATATGCATAACCTTCATCCTAATCTTCGCATCCGGTGTTGTGAGTGCCAATATTGAGGATTTGGGGACGATCACTCAGAAGTTCCATTTTGGTGGTCTGATTGTTCTTGCACACTGTGATATTATTATATGTGGGTGGACACCTTTTCTCAGATCCTGTAGACAAGAAATGAGGACATTTAAAAATAGCTTTTTCCCTCTTATGCCAAGACTCTTCATCTTAATGTGTGGTTAAGAATACTTTCCATTTGTTAAATGTCTGAAAGCTTTCAGATATTCTAACACCTCTTTTGTCTCTGTGGGTATCGTAAAAAAAAAAAAAAAAAATCCAAATTGATGAGACCAGAGAGAGAAGTAATGTTTTCCTTTGCTTTCTAATTATTCCTTTTCCTGGTTAATTACTTCAAGTGATTTTCTGCTTAGCACTCCTTATAGACTACTGTAAGACATCAAAAATATTTAAAAATAGTCCATAAAACTGTGCTTCCAAAATATGGCAACAGACATACCCAGGTGTTATATAAATATACTGAGACCAATTCTAATTTCATTATACAGCTCTTACTCAAATATTTCTTGAACGATGTGAATGCTACATGTCTCTAGGCTAAGCTTTTTTTTTTTTTTTTTTTTTTTTTTTTTTTTCCTGTGCTTTTTTTTTTTTTTTTTATTTCACAACTTTTTAAAGATGTGATCATTCATATTGACAAGCAGGACGCGTGTTCCCTTAAATCATTCTTCCCAAACTAGCAACTAATTCTTTGGTGTGATTTTTTTTTTCACTATTGCAACATTTGCGTCAAAATATTCCTGACTTCTCTTTTAGAGCACCTATTACCTCACTCATTGACTTTTGATTTTTGTTAATTTTATAATGATGCCAGCGACCAAAGACTATCCCGAAGTGTCCTGTTCTTGGTTACTCCTCTTAAATTTTCACATGTATTTCCATTGTATGAATTGCTCTATCACATATCTCAGGACCTTGAGAGAACCATGCTATATTTGTCTCCTGACAAAGACTTTTTCGATTTCTTACTTGCTGTATTTATTTCTGTTTCTCTCTCTCTGTGTTGTTGCTGTTGCACTTCTGTTGTACTTGACACAGTTGGTGGTCATTTGTCATCTCGTATATATTGATCTCCCTGGATGCCTCGAATACCTCTCAGTCTGTTCTACCACAGTCAAAAGTTGAACACAGTTCTTCTGTAACTACGTTCATTTGTCCTGAGGGGGGAAAAATAACTTTAGACTCTCTGCGTGGAATCACATCAATTACAGAATTCTTGTCTTTTCCTAAGTGTTCTGTATTATTAAGTGGAATATCGAATCTGATAGCTCTGGTAGTCAGTTGCCACCTTTAAAATCCCAGGTGTGTAATCTTTCCGTTGAACGGCTCCGCGCAGGCAGCGAGCGGTAGCGGTGTGCGAGCTGCAGCCTTTGGGGGAAGGCAGGCCGGAGCGTGCAGGTTTCCCTCGCTTCCCCCTCCGTTCCTTGGGCTTTGCGGTAACGATGTCGCCGCCTCTTCTCACAAGCCTTGGTTGTCACTCAGAGTGTCCCATCTGAGTTCACTTATAAGCTCTGAAGGGGAAGGAGCCCTGCTAATGTTTATCCGTAAAGCACTGTGTTCAGTTATAGCACTGTGTAAGTAGTGATCAATTTTCTTTTATACTGTGCATTCTGGTTTGTACTAAATCCCTTTAAGAAGGCAGTAATTTTCCTGGATCAATCCTTCTCAGTGTGTATGCTATTGGTAATTCAGTAAAACTGCATGCCACTGCCATAGGTTTTTTACTTGCTTTTTATCGATTTTGTTTCTTAACTAATATTTTCAAAAGCAACAAAAAAAAAATGATATTATCTGTGAGCATCGCATACAAGTTGGGGTAATTTTACTCATTTTTCTCAAAACTGGTGCTTTTTATGTCCCAGTTAAAAAAAATATTGGTGTATCAGTGCATACAGAAAGACTATCCCATTTTCTACCTTCCCAAGATCCGTAGAGTCAGATATTACAGATCAAAAAGATTAAATGCATTAGATTTAATGTATTCATTTTGCTGTTAAGTTCTTTTACTTCAAATACCTGAAGTGCAGAGAATGAATGGTAAAAACTAGCTTATTCCATATACTTTCAGTACAGTTGGAACTGAAGTGAAGCATATCATCATGTCCTTGTGAACTTTACTCTGAACATTGAATATTCAATGTTGAAAATAATTAAACATTAAATATTGGAAGAGATGCTGTAGTGTTAACACTGTTTCCCAGAGTAAGAAAAAAATGCAAGAATTCTCATAGATTTTTTTCAGTAGTACTTCTACTTTTAGTAACTGGCATCACAAAATTCTTAAAATACGATTTTATTGGGCTTACTGATTTCAGTTCTTTGTCTAAGTAAGAAGATATGCTATGTTTGAATGCATTTGAGTAGAAAACAGTTTTAAGTTGTAATACATAGAAATTTGCTTCTTGTGCATGAACGATAGTTGATAATGACTAGTTATTAATTTTCCATGCAATAAATTGTTTGATGTATCTTTTATTACAATCATACACTGGATTGATGGCTTGGTAATATGCTGCAAATGAAAATCTTCTTGATTGATACAGTTTTTGAATGTTTATTTAGTAGTATATATTATGTCTTGCTGCCAAGAAATCAGTTGCTGAGAAGTTATATGATATTCTATGCTTGGTATACAACAACTGAAGTTGGTAAAAAATGATGCAAGAATGATGAATGATGTAAGAAATGATGAAAGAAACAAAAACAATACCTTTTCTTCACAGCGATCTTGAGAATCAGAGGTCAAGAAAGAGAGGTAGATGTAGCTTGCTCCAAATTTTTCAACATTTTGGGGTTTAGGTTTGAAATTTAAGATCTTCTAACTTTTGCTTATTAGTTCAGGATTTTTATCTTTAATTGTGGAAATCATACTACATGCAAACATTCAAAATTTCCAATAGTAATTTTAGATGTTTTATGTTCAGTTTTTTTTTTAATTTCAATCCGATAGAGGTAATTTAACATTTTCCCATTTTCTCAAGGTATGTTAATTAAAATATTTCTAAGCTAAAAGAATAAAGGCTAGGATACTTGCATAATTTACTTAATAAGATGTTATGAGCACTTGCAAATAGTTTGGCTTCTGGGGAGGTTTGTAAGTGATCAGACTAAGGTTCTGTCTGTTGTCCTCTGGGAACGCAGGAGACACAGACTCTGTTAGGTTTGCTTTTTGCTTTGGAAGTGCTCATTAGTTAAAACTTTCTGGTTAATTTAACTTAAAGAAACAGAAGTCAACATGCTGTTAAAAAGTAAAACTGTAATTGTCTGATGATGGTATTTCGTTCGATATAGGTAATATAGGCAGGACAGGATTCAGTCTAGAGCTGTGGCTGCTTAAAGATTGTTGCACATCTGCAGAGTTTATAATAATGAATACTCAATTGCGTACATATTCTTTCATGTTGTCTGCATATGTTGTGCTAAATCTGAGGTATGCTGAAGTTGTCCTTCTCTCTGAAGAAAAGAAACAGTATTGAATAAGACTTGCAGACCTGAAGCTTTCCAGATACCACAGACGATTGTTTTGTAATCACTTTCACAAATTTGTCAACTTCATCTCAAATTCAGATTGATTTCTTACCCTCCTATGATTTTTCTGGAAAGCTATTCCAAAGTAAGTAATATTGTAATTTTAGTCTTGTGCTTTTTCCTAGCTAACTTAGTTCCGTGCTTGTGTCAAGATGGTCTTTCAATTCATGTAGCCATTTTAGTGTTTACACAGAATTGCTGACGTTGAAAGGGATTTCTCGAGATCATCTGCTGCAACCCCCAGGGCTGCTCAAAGCAGGGTCAGCTAGAACAAGATTGCTCAGGACTGCCAGGTTTTGAATGCTTCCGAGGATGGAGACTCCACAGCCTCTCTGGCAACCTATGCCAGTGTTTAACCACTCTCACAGTAAAAATGTGTTTTTTCTTCTGTTTAAGTGGAATTTCTTGTATTTCAATTTGTACATATTGGCTCTTGTTCTGTCACCGGGCCCCACTGACAAGATTTTGGCTTCATCTTTCATATTCCCTCCCAACAGGTATTTATACACATTGATAAGATTCTTCTCCTCTTCTCCCTGTACTTCCACTGCCCCCAAGTCTTCTGTTCCCAAGGTCTAGCAGTCCCAGCTCTCTTTTGCTGGGATTCTCATGAAGTTCTTTTGGTTGAACTTTGAGATTTCTGTTGACTCATTTCTCCAGCCTGTTGAGGTCCCTCTGAATGGCAGCACAACTACCTGGTCTACCAGCTACTCCCCAGCAAGCCTGCAAACTTGCTGAGGGTGCACTGTGTCCCAGCATCCAAGTCATTAAGGAAGATGTTAAACAGGATTGGCCACATTATCTCTCCCAGGGGCCACCAGTAGCGACTGACCCAGCTGGACTTCATGCTGCTGATCACAACTCTGAGTCTGGAAGTTTAGTCAGTTTTCAGTCTACTTCACTGAGCACCTATCCAGCCCATGCTTCATCATCTTGTCTTGGAGGATATTATGGGGGATGGTGCTCAAAGCCTTGCTAAGGTCAAGATAAACAACATACATTGCTCTCCCTGCATCCACCAAGCTACTCATGTCTTTGTAGAAGAGTGTGTGCCCTCATCCTTCTCAGCCTTTGTTTTACTACACTATATAAAGCTGCACTGTTTTAGGATCCCTTTATAAGTTATTCTCTCCATTTTCAAGATCTTCTTGTTCTGTTCAATTTTTATTAGTCTTTTCTGAAAACAAGTGACCAGACTGCAAAAGTCTGTGGTCCTAACAATGATTTTTGCAATGAACTTATTGTTTCACTGTCTGAATCAGAAACTCTCTTTAAACACACACACACACACACACACACACACACACAGGTAAATAAAGGCATCTCAGGTTGTGGTCAATGAATGTATCCAGATCTTTGCACAACGAATGACCTCCTACCTCATATTAAAAGAAATACATACTGGACATTGACCTTCTACTTCATGCCATGATGTTTCTTATCATTTCTGTTTCTACAGTTGACTGTTTCTCAAAATCATTAAGTTCCTCTGTGAGGGCTTTCTGATTTTACCTCTTTCTGAACTTCTGTGTAAGCAAATCTCACGAGAAGTGTTCTGTAGGGCCTGTCATTAATGTAGTTAAGGTGTAAGATCTGTCCCAGGACTGATTCTGGATCCTACTCCTGCTCCAGCATTAACTTACTTGAAGTCTGATGATTCCTGTTTTCAGCATAACCCATTGTCAGATACTGCTGCCTATTACTTTCATTAATTCCCGTACTGTCAGATCTCATTTCTTCAGCTTCATTATTATTCAGTTTCATGTAAAGTATTAAATCAGATACTTTGTTCAAGCCTAGATCTATCTTATATCAGATAAAAAAAAAAAATCAGATTTGTCAGGCATAATCTACACTTAAGAAGCCCACGTGGCATTTTCCCCACATTCCATTTACCTCTGGATGTTTAGAAGAACTTTTCCAGAAGAGTGCCTGTAATCTGCTATGATATTGAGGTCATGTTGCATGTCTTCAGTCATCTGCATCATGTTTTCCTTTTTCTTAAAGGTGTGTTTCTTGTTATTCTAACACTCCATGAATGTAGTATCATCTCTGATTTTAGAAGATTGGTTAAAAATATTTGCTAACAGCCTTAGAGTTTAAGTCACTTTCCTGGTATTTTGGGATTGAGGTACTATGTCGATTATTATAACACTGGTCCTATATATTCTTGTTTCAGAATGTGCAAAACTTGACTGTAGAAGTGAATTGAAACAAAATGAGTTTTTAGTAGTCAGTATGCATTATTTTATGACTGTGAGAAGTTTCATTCTAGTTTTCTTTCTTCTTCAAACTGAGAAGCTAAAATGATTTAGCCAATGAGTGTTTTGCTTATAATTGTCTGATTATACTTGGCAGGTGGGGAACTAAATTAAATAGGCCATAGTGTTCTGCTTACAGTTAGCAAAAGCTATAAAATATATTTTCTTAGGCTAACAAGTAAGCTTTTTTGGAGAAGCAAGGTTCTGTGGCTTTTAAATAGACTCAGACAGAAATGCCAGGATCCTGTATCTGTATTTATTGCAAGTTCTAATCTACTAAAGTTACCTTTGAGGTGTTCTTCTGTAATCTAGGTACTACATCACTGACAAAAAGCTTTCAGAGTTTGATGTTTCAGTAGTCAATAATCTATTGTAAGTCTTTTTTATAGATATCAATTAATACTGGAGGGGAGAAAAGCATGAGTGTCTGAAATAGACATTTTCTGTAAGAAAATTGTTTTCTTTCCTTTTCTAGCAGGTACCTGGTCACGTTTTCAATGACCGTGTTGATAATTCTTTGTGAATGTTTTCTGTGTCCTTACTGCATCAAATATGGGAATTTGTGGTAATTTTATTTAATAAGAGGTTGATTTGATTTTTCTTAATAGTGTTCTGCTATTTATCAAGTTTTTCATCTGGAACGTACCTTTTATTCTACAGGGAATTGTTATTCATCTATTTTGGAAGCAAACACTGCCAAAATGTTAGCTAAAAATGAAGATAAAAGCTTAGTTTGTGATGTAAAACCTTTACTGGTTTGCTTAGGACAAATTTAAAGGAAAAACTAGCTAAAAGTAATTATCTCAAGAAATACTCTTATTTGTCAGAGTTTGTGGTGGTGTTCAAGAAGTTGGCAGAACAGGCGAATGGGGCTTTTATTTTAAAATGCTGATTATGTGGCAGCCACTGACATTGTGTATCTTTCTACCCTTGTGATGCTTATGATGTTCAGTATAGAGCTAACTGCTGTGTTGGAGGAAAGGAAGAAAAGAAAGGCACGTGGGGAGGAGGTGAAAACGAGCAGGAAGCCAGGCCTTAAGTGATTGCTGGGTACAAAGAATCTGTGTGATGTAGATACATATGGATAAAATCTCTGGGAAGAGCCCAAGAAGCTCGTGCTGGAGCCAGTGTGAGATAGGTGAGTGGGAGCGTGCGGCTAAGGTCAGGGTAAGATAGGGTAAGTGATGAGGAGCTGCTACCTTCTCTGATGGCATCGCCTAGACCTGCACATCAGATTCCTCAGGTCATGCCTTAGCTGGCTTTTCCCTGCAAAGATGAATGGTTGTTAGAACCAATTTACCCTTTGAAGTCTTCCAGGGAGACTGAATGTAATCTTTCACCGTAAACTTGCTGTGCTTTTTCCTTATCCAAGAGAGGGTCTGGCCATTTTTCTTGATGAGGAGAGGCACTGACTCATTTCCTTAGGTATGCAAATACGTCTTTGTTAGACAAGGTATCATTTCCTGCACTCGACTGGCCGCTAAGCAACTTGTTACTTCAAGAAGGAAAGCTGCCTCCCTTTCCATTTGGTGACAAGTTTGATTATGAAGTGTATTTTAAAGATTATTTGTCAATTTGTACATTAATAAACACGTGTAGTTCAAACATTGAAGTAGAATCAAGAGCTAATTAGACATGATAGGATGATAGTGTTTTTGTGGGTAGTGGATCTTTTTAGTGGGAAGGTGTTGAGAATTAAGTATGTGGAAGCAAGTTGGGTTTTGCATAGTGGATTTCAGTTTGTTTATTCATTTGCTTCACTATTTTTGTTATTTAGATTTTAATTTTGTGATTTTATTTGTATAGTAAATCAGACAAAAACACAAAGTTAATCCAGTTATGTTGGACTAAATTAATCTCTGATAACTAATGAATTCAAGGTGGGTATTTTCTTCTGTTGGCTTAAGATGACAGTTGCTGTTAACTGTTTAGCAACAGCATCCTACATATTCTGAAACCCATATTAACAATAATTCCTTCAATACAACACTTAAAAATCAATACTTGAAATCTGTTGATTGTTGAAGGTATAAGCAAAGATACAATTACGTTGGATGTAAGACATTATATTCTTAAGTCCAATATTTATGTTCTATCCTGTACTGAATGTAGTAGAGGAATCACTAGACAAGTAGTAAAAGTGACTTAGGCCAATAAAACTTGGAGTTTCTGTGACGCAACTTAAGATTTTTCAAAGAATTTTCGAGGATATAAGCAGCTCTAACGTGTTCATTTCCACGCTTTTTCAGTGGATTGCCAACTGAAATTTTTAGTGTTTGCTACCATTACTAATGGAGGATTGATTACTTAAATTGGATTCTTCTGCTACCCTGGAATCCGAAAAGCCACTCTTAAGTATCATATTCACCACCAAATCAGTTAGAGGTTCATGTAATTAACTAAACACTTTTAACCACATCACAGTCCAATGACAGTAAAAAGGATATCAGTGTAAAAATAACATTGATTATAGGTCTTGGCCAATTCCTGATGTGAATGCATTTTTATATGTATGCTTTACTTTAATAATTCTCAATAGTATTGCAGTTACAGTAGTAGTATATTTTATTTTGATCTTTCAAATGAATCACACAACGCCTTTTGGAAAAATCCAGTGCTGGAATAGTTCCATCTAGAGCTCTTTGCCAAATGCAGCATTATTATTATAAAGTAGGTGTAACTTCCTTTGCCAATCATATTAGCTATGATAGCAGATTGGAATGCCAAGTGCTGGCAGCTGTTTGTTCTTTTATTCACTGTCTTTGATATCCCTTGCTTAGTCATTAGTACTTCCACAAACATTTAGCAGGTTAATGTGTCAGCTACATATCAACTATAAAAGTATTTTTGGCAGTCTTTCAAAGGAATTTCTCTTTTGTGGCTGAAAGAATCCAGTCTTATATTCAGTGTTTTAAAAATAATTCAAGTTTCGATTATACAAACTGTAGCTGTAAAACTGAACATAGGTATCACTGTATTTATGGAGCATTTTAAAATGTTTCAGGTTTAATTTATTGTGTGAACTTAAAGAAAAAGTTCCGAGAAATCTAAAGCAACAGTTTTCTGGGCTGTTATATAACTTTTGCTTTACTCTATCCAGTGTTGTAGAATGAAGAAATAATAAATTCACAAAAGACAAAAATTAAAAAATCAGGAAAGAGGCAGATGTGCTTGTATTAACTAAGTTAAACTCAGGGTCAAACTCGTTAATGTAATCATTTTAGTGTGTAGAAACTTAGAACATTTTAGTCTACTCAATTTATTTCTTATATCTTTCTTTTATACCATTGTGGCTCCCCTTCCAGCTCCCATCTTCTCACCCTCTAATAAGTTAATAGAATTTCTTACTCTTGGTTGGTTAGTGGGTTGGGGGATTTTTTTTATTCATGTGTCTGCTGTACGTTAAACTGTTGATTTATTCCTTAGAATTGTGTTTCCACCAGCATGGAACTTTTGTCCCGTGATATGGTTCTTCCTTTTCTTTAAAGTTATAAGCTATGTAACCTATAAGTATATAGTATCTTCTGAACACGTTCAAAATAAAAATGAAAATTTTCTTCAGTTTTTGTCTGAATGACCCTCGGATTAACGGTGTATGTTGTTCAAAAGAACCATTACATTAGGATGTATCTTGAGATATCTTTAAACTGAAAAATAAAATACTGAATGACTGTGTAATGCTCAGTCACATATGTGGAGTAGTTATAATTTCTTCTGTAATCTGAAGTTTGCATCTCAGCAAAACATTCACTTTTTTCTGTTAAGAGAAGTTTCATGTGCATAGTTAAATTCTGAATTCCATAAATCAGCTAGTTTCTACATACTTGATAAAAGTTATTAATACTTTCTAAGTGGGATTCATCACTGCATACTGTAAGCTGCCAGAATTCATCCCTGAGCTGTAAAATTCTCTTTGAAGCTTCTCTTCTCTGTTTCAGTTCTTTCTCAGTCTGCAGGAATGTAATCTGCCGATGCCTAAGCTTGGTATGCACAAAGTGGCAGTGGTATGGACTGACAGTTTAATAATGTTTTAAGAGATTTTTGTTTTTCTCTTAAAAGACTCGAAGTGTTTGAGCAATAAGCTCAGACTTGTGTATTAAAATATTTATTATTTTAGACTGAATAGTCTTTTAACATCTGGAATTTGCTATATGTATGATCTCTGGTAGGATTAGGGTCGAAGGGATTTTTTTTTTTTTTATGGCTTCCTACATGGATATCTTCTGAATGTGTTGCTTACATAACTGTAAGGTTGTTGTCTTTTTAAAACTTCTTTCTGAAAGAGCCCAAGGTATCCGTTTTGACACATTCCTAGCTTTCATTTTTTACACACTGCTATCTTTTGTTAAGGTTTCATCAATTGTTAAAATGTGTAGTGGATTAACATGGAAATTAAATACACTTCCTGGACTAAAGAATGCTACTTTTGGCTTTTAGTGAAAAAAAAAAAAAAAAAAAAAAAAGGAAGAGTTGAAGTGATTATACTGCAAGTCATATTTACTTGCAGGAATGCCTAACCACATTGTTTTCCTCCCATTCCCTTTTCCTGCCCTTTCTATTGTTTTTTGCCATAAACTTTCCAAATTGTTAAAATACTGGGTTAGACTGGTATTTTAACAAATGTATTTTGGAAAGTAAAGTGCTTATTTTGGCTTATGTGCAAAAAGAAAAAAGAAAAAAAAAACACCCCGAAAGATGCTATGCTGGTGCTAGGGTTCAGCTGTAGGGAGGCAACTCGTCAAAATCATTGCTGCTAAAGGGTGAGCTTTTAATATTGCTAAATCTAGAAGGAATCCTCACTGTGAGCAGTTGTTTCTTCTCTTTGTAGGAACAGACTGGAAAAAAGACAAATCAGGATTTAGACACTAGGCATGACACATGGGTTTGTTCACAAAGGCAAGCTTTAGGCTGGTAAAACAAGGTTCCTTTGCGTCTTTCTACCATCTTAGTGGGGTGGAATAGGAGCAGCTACTGAAGAGGTTGGCTTGTAATAACTGAATTAGGGTTGGTCTCTAACTTGCCCTCTGAAGGAGCCAAATGCTAACTGTTTACCTTGAGTTTCTCTACAAGTTATCTAAAAGTGGTCATGGATTTTTAAGTGGTCCATGCGTATAGCACAAGGGAAGAAAATCCACATATGCTATGTGAAATCTGTATATAGCAAAATTTTAAATGGATGTGTAGTCACTTGTATGAGAAGACTAGTAAGGTCTGAAAGTGAAGAACCTTGATTACCACTGTTGTATTTCATCAGTAAAGAATATTAGCCTAAATTTAAACTCTTTAAATAGCTGTCAGCCCCCCGAAAGTTTGCCTATGGTCTTGCACCTCTGAAACTCTTTTAAGGTTTAAAAACAAAAAACAAACAAACAAAAAAAAAGCTAGAGCATAAAAGTTTTCACCTTCACAAAGCAGTGTATCCTTATGTGATAGCTGGATTTGTTTTCTGGGGAAATAATAGTAAAATTGGCAAAAGAAAGCATAAATAAAATGATAAAATAGAATCAATGGCAGCAATGATGATAACTATTTCCTAGTCATATAGTGCAGTGAAGTGGCAACACAATCTACACCTCTCTAAAAAGAGAAATTCCAGCTTTAGGTAGAACCTGTGCTAGCTGTCCCCAGCAACCCTGGGGCAACCCTTCATAGGGCAACCCTTGTAAAGTGATATATGATACAATAAAGTGTGACTAGGCGAATATATGCATTATAAGCCTGGATAGCTGTGGAAGTCACCTGCTGCCATTGGCCATTGCTGCTACTGGCCTGTGGTGGGCTGCTTTTAGTCTTAAGCAACAATTTGTCCAATCTTGTTTTAGACTGTCTTAAGATAAGAGTAATTGTGTTGCTCTGTTAATAAGAATATTTTTTAAAAATCTAGTTTCTATATCAAAAAAACCTTGGGGGTAATGTATCAAATCCCTACAGAGTTTTCCAGTGTGGGTTAAGTCATGTTAATAAAGGGATGAATGCTTTCAGCACTGGTAAAATAATAGACCTGTAGAAATAATTGTCATTAATACCTGGCTGATCTGGCTTAATTTCAGTTTGCTCTTTTTAAGCCTACACTGAAAAAGAAATATATTCATGTTTTCTTAGAAATAAAAAGTGTAGGATTGATGTTGAAATCATATGCATAGGCATAATTTTGTAATAGAATGTAGCACTGATCTGGTCTGTCCAGTTTCAAATTGCTTTACAGTTATTAATGAATGTTCCCACGGCACACTGATAGAGTGAAGTATTTGTATTCCGAAGACTTAAAATCTTGAATTCTCATATACTAAGAGTAATAACCTACCAGAACTAAGATAATAGGACCAAATTCTCTTTTAATCCATATTGGTATAATCCTGCTGATATCAGTCAGGTTCCACCAACATAAGTATGAGCAGAAAATTGGATTTTAGATTTAAAGAATCTGAAACACTTAAAAATTTGTTCTGGGAAATTAAAAATGAGGACTAATGAGTTAACCTGTTCTTTTATTAATTGTTAGCTCTTGCATAAATGAAGAGAAATCGTGTAGTTTGGAGGGGGGAGTTAAGCTGCAAAATGGTAGTTCATACCTATTAGTATGTTGAGTGTTTTAATATTGATAATTGTCCTTCCCTTTTGGTTGATTTACTGACAGACTTCTCTTAATGCAGTTTAGATAGGTTCTTTAATTTTTTTTACTGCTTCAGATATTCAAATGTCTCAGTATTTTTTCATACCTTCACTGCCTAAAGGCTACAGTGCCTGAAGCTAGTTTGCTGCTTCTGTTTTAAGTACCATTTCCAAATCTTGCATGCTGTATTGCAAATATAAATTTGCATTGGATGTCATTTTATCATTTTGACAGCCTCCTAATCTACTCTGTTCCTCTGCTTCTACAGAGGATAAGTAGATGGAATTACAAGTTGTTATCCATGGGAAATCATGTAATGATGTAATTAACATTAGTAGAACAGCTAACAGTAGTGACAACGTCTAAAAACTCCAGAAAGAATCCTTAGAAATTGTTGCAATTATTATTTTTGGAGAGGAAAAATAACCCGAGATTTCATTATTTCATTTAATTTGAAAACACTTTATTTAATTACAGTTTTTCTTAGGTGTGAAGTTAAGTACAATTTTTTAAACATTTTAGTATGATGGATTTTGTACTGTACAGAAAACAATTGTACAAAATAATAAAGCCATAATATGGTAATTTTAAATCCAAATTATTTAGTGCATATGCAGTTAGGGTTTCAGATTGAGTATATGCTGCCTAACACATTGGGTTTTCAGGATTCACAATCAATGTCTATCATCAGTGCAACCCAAGTTACAGGGTTGTTGTCTTGCACAGTGCTGCAGAAAGCAGTAAATGCCCATGAACAGAAAACAGATCATTGAAGTATGTTGTCACTTAGACTATTTTAAATCTTTTGCTTCTATAATGCATACATAAAAATACTTATTTAAAAAGTAAATATGCTATCTTATGTGCTAGAATGGAGATATTCTATGACAGGTTTCTTATAAAGAGGAACAGATAATTCTAGATATTTGGAATCACCCATAAGGGAGAAAATTCATAAAGTTATCATACTCCCAGTGCAGCAACTGAAGGTTTCTGTCCCGTTGTTTAATGGCACTGGATATCCTCTATAAAGTGCGCAGGTCAGAGTATCAAACTGAATTTTGGCCGCAGAGATCTTCATTTTAATTTTGTGCATTTTTTTTTTTTTTGTTATAGTTATTGACTATGATGCTAGCAGGAACACACAGGTCTTACGGTATGTTTTGGAAAGCAATTCCATCTGCATGTTTCTCTCTGGATCTGTGTGTTTTTGTTTTTGTTTGGTGTTTTTTTTTTTTTTTTTTTTTTTTTTCCTTTCCCCTACTTTGTGGCAGCCATTCCAACTTTTGCCCTTCAAAAATAATTTATGACCTGGCATTTCACTCTTACAGTGCAATCTTCATCAACAGCAGGCCCCCCAAGCTACAGCAGAAACAATAAATCTGAAAATCCTAAATTTGTGAATTTTGGGAATACAAGATAGCACATTTTCACAGAAGTATTATTTCTGGCCATATTAGAAAGACTTGTTGTTACCAGTATAATCACAAGACTAAACTGAAATTCCTATTGCTAAATTAAGGTTCTGTAAGCGTCAGTTGTTGATCACATAGCAGGTTGTGGTATTTGAGTGATTTGACAGCCAGTTACCTAGTCTTCAGGAGATCTGAACAGATAAGTAAGAGGATGTTTAGGGAGCTGTTCCTGTTGCTTGAGGATATTTGGTCTGGTGGTTTTAAGGCAATAATATTTTTAAATTATGTTCTATGACTATAGTTTGTTATCCTTATAGGGATTCCGGTTGTAATTTATTCTTCTTCTGCCATCTTAATGGAAAAGAAGAGTGCAAAGTACTCCATATTCCACTTTCTAGATTTTAGTTTTAAACTCATCACTTTTTTTTAAGTGTCCAATAATTTAAGAGTGCTAATTCTTGATATAGATCCGATCTTTGTTATAGTCTAATAATGTTCAAGACCATATAAGGTGGATGCTGTATACATGCATTGTAAAGGATGATGTTGGGTAGTTGTTTTAAACGTAGAAATAATGAAGCCACACACACATACTTGCATGTATTCCTTTAGGTAAAATCAAAAATAAATTACTCTACCAAATGAAAAGATAATATATACAGGGTCATACTAGGTCTGGATTTGATCTCATTTGCATCTGCATAAATCATTCACAGCTCTATTGAAATGAATAAATTTACATGAATGTAAAATTGGATTAATTGAGATCACAATCGGGTCTGTTGGGCTTTCTGGCTTCTCAGAGGAACTAAAAAAGGGAATCTTTAACTTCAAAATACACCTCATATTGCCTGATTTTATTAAACTTTCAAGTAAAATTAACTGTATCAAGGCAGTACAGTTATGAACAAAGCATCTTTTTTCTTTATGCTTCTTGTATTGATTTCTTCTTTCTGTTAATTTCCATTTTTGACTTTTTGAAAAAAGTATTTCATGTTTTTTAGGAGATAAGATATAAAGCTCATCGGGTCTAAGGATGCTGTTTTTGAAGCTTGCTGTAGCTTCAAAGGTTTACCAGCATTCTAGTAAATGTAAAATTTCCCTTTACCTTCCGCTCCTGCCAGGCAGGGGCTGGGAGCTGGTGCTGAGCCTGAGTTGATCACGGGAGGTGTCAAGCTGCCATTGAATTCAGAAAAAAATTCAAGCACCATTTGCAGTCCTCCTTCAGGAGCACACAAGAGCAAGTTACCTGTTTTGTGAAAATTACTTGAACTTAGCTCAGAGTTTGAGCTACATGCTAAGGAATTCAGATAATGCCAAGCTCTGCTTAGAACTGCACTAATCATGTGTGATCTCTCTTGTAAATTTTGTTAACATTTCCTTTTACTTGTTATAAACAAACAAATATTATCATGAAGGAATGCATCCACTTAAAAATAAGCCTAAGTTGCAATGAAGAATTGTATTTTTCCCTTTTACTTGATATCTTGGGAATCAAGATCGATTATCCTCACATTATATGGCAAACTAAAGCTTTCCCAACAAATTATTTTGACAGAAATATTGCTTGTGTCCAACCTCAGCAGATCTAAAAGTGTTGTGAATGAAACTGGCAGGGAGAGAACTAAGAGATTCTTGTTAACTAGAGCAAATACAGTACAGTATTTATATACATAAATAATGAAGAAATAGACAAAATAAGGTTGTCACCATTCAGCTGTTGGCAAATGGAATAAAACCCATTTATTTACATGGATGGATAAGATTAACTGCTTGGGAGGAATAGCATACCGTCTCTCCCAAAAGCGGTTAGCAAAAGCATTAGACATAGTGGTTTGAATAAGCGGCAGGCTACAGCCTTTCCCAGAAATCCGGGAGCGAAGGGGACCTGAGCCATGCCGGGCGCGCAGAGCCAGCCTCGTTTTCCCAGTGCATCTGACCTACTTACTGCATCTGCACTGTGCAGATGGCTGGTGCTTGTGCGGTGACAACGGTGTGCTCCGAATGCGTCACGCTTTCTGTGGATGAGTGCAATGCTTGCACAGTAACCAGTGTGCTGAAGACATGTTGGTCTTTCTGCACGGATGAACTGTGCAAATGGGCTGCATTGCATGCGACGGCCGTTTGTCCAGAATTCTCAATGTCAGGCAGCAGGAAACCATAAAAAGTCAATACTTCTAATACAGCTAATTGCCTATACTGATGATTTTATATCTAGTTGGTAGTGGAATAAAAAGCTGAAAGGTGATTTAGAAATGAGGAAATATGTATTTCATGTAAAATTTCTTGTTCCTTTCTGAGCTTTTAAGAACGAAGGCCAATTTTTGCATGTGTGAATTTCATTTTGGTTGAATGTAGTGTTGTAAGTGTGTTTTATCAGTTCTCCTTCAAATCGTTGTTCACTTTGGCACTGCGGATCCATTATTTTCCTGGAATCTGTGCCCAGTCTATGTACCTGTCAGAGTCTGTGAGGGACACAGCACGTTTCCAGCGTCAAGTGTTTGAAAGTGTCACATAAGGAATCCATAGGTTATTCTGAGCTTTACTTGTCCTAAGGCAGTAATTTTTTCAGTTGGTTCATATTTACCTTTCTTTGAAGAGAGATCGTTCCTTGAGAATCTGGAACCTTGGATACAAGGCATTTCCACGTGGGATGGATGGAATATATGGGATAACAGTTAGGAGAGACCAATCCTGAAATGCTAATTTCTAATGAGTAGACTGGTAACCTGATACCACCTTTCCAAACTTTTGTCTGGGTCATTCAGAGGGCTCCTAACCTACAAAAAGAGTAAGTCTTAAAAGTTGGAAGAGAGAGTTCAGTTTTGTTTGTTTGTTTTGTTTTTTATTTTTTGTTTTAAATCAGTTCAGGTGGAATGCTTCACCATAATAAAGACTGTAACCTCATCACTCCAGAACTGGTTTGGACCTGAGAACCTTTCATCTTTCACATTCCTATCAAGAAATAGTTAGAACCTGTCTATCTTCATGATTTCAACACTGACATTAGTGCTGGGTGACGGCAAATCGGTTGTCTTCCTGGCTTGACTGTCTGCCTTTGTGGCATGGTATGACAGGCTCTTGCTACAACCTGTAAACAGGTTCCTCTTATCTATAAAGATGTTTATCCTAGCACTTGTATAAAACATACCAGGACCTAGTGGACAATGCTTTTTTTTTTTTTTTTTTTTTTAAAAAAATCTAAATCATGTATCTTGTTTCTTCAGAACAACGAGGCACTACTGAAGCACTACCATAAATGTCATGGTGCCAAGTAGTGCGAAAACTCCATGCAGTCTTTGTATAAGCTCAGATATCTGTAGTGACGTCACTGAGGGGTGTCTCAGTGCTAAAGGATTTTGTACATTTTCCTGATACATGAAATTGTACATTTTCTTGATACATGAAATCCATCTGTCCTCTATCCTCTCCTCCCTCTCTGCTTCCTCCCTCCCTGTTATGCCCTTGCTGCAGTGCCTCGGCATGATGCTAGGCTTGAGAGTGTTTAGGGTCACTGAATTCCTAGAATTTCCTGATGTTTTCCTGTGTTTCTAAGATTCAAATACTACTTCGAGTGAGCCATTGTAGGACTGAAATATCAACTATGTACTAAACAAAAAAATAAAAATTATTTATTAGTAACTGAAAATCCTTTTAAATGTGCATGTTTGCAGCCGACCCTCCTTTCTCCTTTGATGAAGGTTGAGATTCAGAACAGGAAGGGTGAAATACATTTGGATTATCCACTACTTGTTGCTGTGGCAACATAGATGCATAATTTTAAAGGGAAGCATTTTCAGCGTTTGGGGTAGATGGCATTTTATGTCTTTTGCTGTTTCAGATTCAGAAATAGGATTATCATTTGTCAAGTTCTTATAATTGTCACACATCCACTTGAAATCTAATGTATTTTATGTTTATAAAATGTATAACAAAAATTAGTCAAAAAATGGTCTCTAATCACTCAGGCATGCATCATAAATCAAGGGTTTGATTTGACACCAAAAATTACTCCTACAATCTGTATTACTAGAGCTTTGCTAAGTGGTAAATAGTTTAATGTATTGGGAGTTTTTGACAACAGATGAAGACGTGCCACTTTAACGACTCCCTTGCCTTAACTGCTTTCTAACTCCAGTAGTCAAAAGCTGTTAAGCTTTAAGTGCTCTGTCATATTTGTGGGCTTTTATAGCAGAAAAGTAGAGCAGACAGCAGTGATGATGGAAAACGATGGTAGGTAGACTTAAAATACTCTAAAGCGTAGAGACAATTGCATGTAATGCCCTGAATTGAATCCTTTTTGAATGAAATGATCAGCCATATGTGCCACCCTTATGGACCCTGTAAGAAGGCGAGAAGAAATGTACCCTATTGCTAACTGTGCATGAAATTGCAGTGTTAGGAGATATTGACCAGATGTTTCAATCTCAACAAATAGCTTGTTATGGAACTGAGTGAAAATCTCTCTGCTGCTTTGATCACGTACACCTTAAAGGAAGAAGTAATTTAATAGAGGCTGTCAAAGTTCATCATTGTCAATAAACTTTGACTTGACCTTTGCCATCTGTTTTTGATACCATTGCTGATAGAAGTTGATAGACAGACGTTTACAGTGTGCACTGTATGAATTCTGTGAAAGAGATCACTTCTGGATTTTCTGCTGGGGCTCTGAGCGTGGGTGTACTCACTGAGACAGCACAACATCTAGCAAGAGAGTGACATATGCATGTATTTTAAAAAAGATGGTTTGTTTTAAGGTTATGGATAAGCAAAACCATACGTGAGATATCTGTAATGTCACTTTGCAATAGTCATCTTCACTACTAGGTTAGTACTTAAGTACATGTACAATGTTTTTTATGCTGTAAAACTTTAGGCGTTTTTTCAAATGCTTATCAGTCTTCCTAGTATCTCCATGAAGTAAGCAATAATTCTTTAGAGGCGGGGTAGGTTCAGGCATGATTAGCAGCAGTGTACAATGAGTGTGTCTTACTGTGCCAAGCTGTTACCTTGAGTTTTCATGTTTATATTAATATACTTCCATTAACACATTCTGCTTCCAGCCACACAGAGTAACAGGGCCTTTTTTTTCTTGTTCTGTATTTACCTCTGGCATGCTTCACATAGTGTTCATTAAGGAACTTTAGTATCTTTGAGTCCTTCTACTGATAGATAAAGGAACTCTGTAACCTTACCTCATGCATAGCTTATTATTAATAGCAAATTTCCTTTTTCTTATTCTTTTTTTTTTTTTTTTTTTTTTTAAAAAAAAGGAAGTTGCATACACAGAAACAGTTATGGAAGAGTCCCAAGTAAAGCTAGAATTGTTACTGTTACTGGACATAGCTGATGTTTGAGGTTCAGTGCTTCAAGGAGGGAAGGAACGCAGGGCCAAGCTGCAGTCTTAGTCGTGTGCCTGGTAAGGTCTTGCAAGAGACGTTCTGGTTTTGATCTCCGAGAGATTATATGACCAACATATATTTAACTTAAGAATAGAGTCTGCAGCACTTCGGGCTTTTGAGGCAGAACTGTAGCTGCATTATAAATATGGGATAAGTGGGTAGAATAAGGAATATTCAAGTTAGTATCCTAGTTTGGGCAATTTATAAGGGGTCAAATAAGAGAGAGACTTATTTTTGAACACATTAAAACTTTGGAATATGGCTACTACCAGTTTAATTAGAGAATGTTTGCTTGTATTTCCTTGTACAGAGAGCAACTGATAAACTAAAGAGTATCTAAAATAAAACAGTGGATAAGCAAGCAGCTGGAGAGCAAGGGAGGAAGAATAGGAAGTGTAATACACGAGAATAGCTGCACTGAAAATACAAGTATTTGTATTAGGGATTTTGTTCAGAGGCAGTTTGTTAGCTTTGTGTCTTTTAAATGTAGAAGTGAATGAAGTATTGCTCCTGGATGATTAACATTTTGATAGACATCTTATTTTGAAAAGCTATGGGAAAATGCAACTTGCAGCACCATACTAAAGCTAATAGATATCCCTGTACAGGGATTTGGATAGTACATGTTGGACCAACTTCTGATAAGATGCAGATATTAATCGCAGTGCAAGGATATAGCTAGTCTTTTTCTTTCAAAAATATTATCACTTTTATCTCACTTGACTGGAAGTTGCTTCAGGGTGTTGTCATGCATTTTAACAATATCACTTCCTCATGCAAGATTTGGCAGCTTCAGCTGATGGTGGAAGAATTACTGTACAGTACACTGAGCTCCTTTTTGCAGGCCTGTCTTTATAAAGATAAGCTTATTTTTTCCTCTTCATTTTTTTTTCTTAAATGACCGTTAAGTGATAATAGCTTTTACAATCTATATATACAGATCAGTGAAAAGATAAAAAGAAAAAAGTTCCAAGGGGTCTGGAATAAAGCCGTAGTATCTCATCAATTTTCCAGCGTCTTGATGCTGTATTTGATACTTCCCATAGCAATGATTCCTGGATGGGGATTTGAAATGATAAAGTATGTGTAATAATGGAATATTGAGTTCCAGTTGTGCTTCAGGTGTTTCACACCACTGACAAGAAATAATCACCTGGAATCACTTGGAGCCCAATCACTTGGAACAGTGAAAGTAAAGGGGGGGCTTTAGGGTTGTTTTTGCATGTTGACAGCATTTACATGCTTTTTATATGTGTATAGTGATACAGTTTTTGATCTTACTTTTGCTTGTATTAGCTGGTATTCTAAGATGAGATGTCATTTATTTTTCTTTTAACATCAAAATTCTAGAATATTTCTAAAATGTTTTTAATAGACTGTTTATAAAATTGATGATGGAAAATGTTCTGGGGCTAAAACAAAGCGCTGAAACCTTCTGAAAGGTATCTAGACTCTTTCTAAACTTTAGAATAGAAAAAGAAAAGAGATATTCCAAGTAGAACTGCATAAAAACAAGACATTTCTATTCTGATTTTCTAGAAAGAGTACTCCGTAAGTAGTTACTGGCATTGTTTAGATTTTAGCAAACATGTTAAGTCGTAGCTAATTTTAGGTGTTTAGAATCCTCTCCTCTATGAGCTGCAATCTAAAATAAGATCAGATTTGACAGATCTTACGAAGGAGAGTCCAGCTTCAAATAACGCACTTCAGATGCACTTCAAATGTCTGTATTTGGTACTGTTAACAAGTTCTGAAGACACTTCACTGTGAAGGGGCATAATGCTTCTTGTTGTGTTTGTCAGTTCCCAGGTATTTAGCATTCAGGTATACAGCTGAAACTCCTGTGTACGGAAGGTATGTCAGTCTAAGCAAAGCTTCGTGTGCTTCGGCATTGTTAGTTTAAGGAGACTGACAGATGTGGAAATGCACTGCTAGCTACAGCTTTAAAAAAGATTTCAGGAGCTAAAGAATTCAGAGGGAGAAAAATGTGGGACTGATACCAAACATCATCTTCAGCCTCCTTGTGGGTTGTGGCTGTCACTGTTGCCCAGGTATCTGTTGGACTTGCAGTCAGAGTAAAATGCCATCATTTCTGAAAAGTCTTTGTTTTAGTGTGAGGGCTATAAAGCTATTTTTTTTTTTCCGTCAACTTCATCAGTATGGTGTTCTTTTCTAGATCTTAAGAGTCTGTATACTGAGACCCAGCAGCAGTGAATTCTCCTTCTGCAGAGGGAGTCTATCTGCAACTGGAAACCATGAGGAAAATTAGATCAAGTATTCGGTTGTGCTGTGTTTTGCTTTTCAAGTAGAGGTCCTCCTCTACTGTGAACTTTGCAGAAATAGCAGAGAAGAACTTTGAACAGGGATCATCTGTTTTGAAGTGGGATACTAGACTCTACATTGTGTTCTAAACATGGCATTCTCAAGCTAAATAGCATACTTGGGAAATAAAAATCAAATGTCTCAATTTTCTTCTTTTTCTGATTCTGTAAGATCACTGATGGTTTTTGCATAGTATGAGGGGGCATTCTATGATTCCTTGGGTGTGAGAGACCACCCAAGTTGCTCCATGACCTCATCTTGGTCTGAAAATCATTCTCAAAAGACACCATTCAATAATCAGTCAAGTCCTTTCTAGTGTTAGAAGTACTTCTGTAACTCAGAGTAAAGGTTGTTTCCAAAGGTGTCTTCTAATCAAACAAAAGCAGAAGATAGATGAACCATGTTTTCAGATCTGAGGATGCAAATGAATGGGACAGTTAACTCTAAGCACTTTTAAAAAGTGACAGCAGAGGCTTTAGAAATTTTATTTATTAGGAAGATTTTCTTTTTGACAGCTTGCAAGAAAAGTCTCTGTTCCCCCCCAGTTGCTGTCTACTTCCTGGAAAACAAATGTTCTTACACTTCAACATTAGCTAAAGCATCCAGAGAGTTCACCCTGTTAACTCTGATCACTTAAAAAACATTTAAACAGAGACTCCTACTTCTGTGACCCCGGATCAGTCTCATGAAGTTAAGGAGAGAAGCATTCTGTCATTCTCTATTATATCCTTGAGTGGTCAGAGTGCTGGCCTCTTTTGAAGTATTTGCTTCACTATTCGATTTTAAGGAATAATTTTCCTGCAGGGATAAGGTAATTTGATTATAGATGCTTATTTTGAAATCAGCCTAATTTTAAACTAGGGTTATGATAAGGGCAAGGAAAAAGTAGTTAGAAGTGTTAATATTTGATTTGATTTTTCCAGAGTGAGTACAGTAAAAATATAGAGAAAATGTAATCTGCTTAACTCAACATCTGAAAGGTGTTCTGTTTGCCTTGCTCCTTCCTCTGTCACGGATGCTTATCCTAACTGACAGGGTCAGGGCCTGTCCTTGCATGTACCTGCTGTCCTTAAGTTGCATTGACAGAAGAAAACTGCAGGATGGAGAAGCACTAGATTTCACAAACCACTCTAGATGTTGGGTTTCCTCTGCGGTATCATTGAAATTCAAATGTTCCCTCTCCTGAGGCTGTCTTGTTCCTTCATGATAAGTTCCTACTTTTGTCACTTCTGTCTTTGGGCCATTAACAGCCTCAAACTCCCTTGGGAGATGGTGGGGATTCTTGGTGTGGCCAGATGCCAACCTCTCCTGACCAGACTGTCAATACAGTTAGTTAATAACTGCCTCGCTGCCTAGTCAAACCCTCGATAATTAACTCATTATGCCAGTGCCTGCTGAGCTGGGTCATTTTCCATTTCTGTCTGGAATCTTTTCATTCAATTAAATCTTCTATTCCACATAAATCTGTAAATTGAATTTGCAGTTGATACAGTCCTGTACCTGGCATTAATGTTTGCAGTTTGTTACTGGCCTTCGTTTGAGGTTGGATATAATAGTGCACTATCACTTTATGATGATAATTGTTCTGTGGTGACTGAGCCCTCATTCTCATGTAGACACCTTCAGCCGAAAGTTTAAAAATGATAAGAATGGTGTATGAAGTAGTCCATAAAAACCTGTTTTTCCATATCAGGATATTCAAAGGTAGACTCAATCGAGGGTCAAATGCAAAAGAGTGTTTCAAGGTCTACTCTGAAGACATTATTTTGTCTCATTTGTTTTTCCAGCAAATGAAAACTTTGTTGTGGCTCATTCCGTTAGGTACAGCTTTAATGGTGTGCCACAGGTGCATTTCTGTAGTTCACATTCACCATGCTGACAACATAATGTCCGCTTTATTCCTTTACTAATGTGTAATCTTTTAACTGAGGTATAGGAGGAACAGTTGAGAGTTCTTACTCAACCACCAAGACTTTGTTACCGTCGCTATGGGAGTACATAGAGATCATTCCAAGAAGGAGCTGGGAGTATTTATAACTGGGGATCTACGAGGAAAGGATCTTGACAGGGACACTGCTTTTCCGTCTTCCTCAGTGCTTAACTTAGCTCAGATGCTCCAATGGAAAGAGTATCTATACAGTGGGAGTATTCTGTACCACATATGGCCCATGCCCAAAATAATCACCAGTATGAGAGGAACTACTGCTTACAGAAGAAGTGGTCTGCACTGTGTATTTTACAGAGGTTTGTCTCAGGAAACTCCAGATCTTGACTTCTGATTCTGAAAGATGACTTGTATTTAAAGCAAGGACTGTCACAGTTATTTATGGTATGTATCACATCTGAATTCAAATTGAGTTGCTGCCAATAACCAAAACTGATATTTTAACAGAAATTCTTTTTTCACAGAAATGTATGTGAAATACTACTGCTCCAAATGTTGTCAGACTTTATATATAAAGGATAGAAAAGTTATGTAATTCGAGAAAATGTTTTAAGCCTAAGGTGCATTTTGTGCCTAGTGTTCAAATGATCTCTCTTAATTCTTGTTGTTTGTGAGAGTAAGGCATGCTTTTCAACACAGGATGTAGGGCTTCAAATCTGTCCGTTCTTATCCATGTGGAAACTAGATCCATATTCCTTACAGTAGGTCAAAATATCTTTAATCTTGTTAAAAAAAAAAAATCTGTTCTTAACCATACCACCAAATATAAAAGACTACCGCTTCTAAAAAATACTAAATTACCAGTTTGCAAAGAATTCTATGTAAAGTACAAGAGTGTTATAGATAGATCTCTTACTTATTATAGGGTTAAATTATACTAATTTAGGATGATACTGAGTAGATCAGCAGAGCATACCTAGTATGCCTTTCAAGAACGAGAGATTGAACACTGCTGCCACCTGACAACATAATCATTTTGACCTTAAACTTGATGCGTATTAAATTGCTTCAGGAAAGAGACCTTGCTACTTTTATCCACCTTTGCCTTATTAATGAAGACTTTTGCATGACTAAAGCAATTTTTTTCCCTCTAGAGCTGAAAATAATGAAGATGTGACTAAGCATGTATTTGCAACTCAGTTACTTGACCTTTCTACAACCCACAGATAGCACTAATGCTGATTTGTAATGGAGACATTATCGTTTATTTAAATCTTGATTAGGAAACAATTATAAGTAGGGTTTTAGCATAGCAGTAAATTGATGTAGCCTTTAATTCATACTACAGATTGAGTGGATAAGCTTTCTGGCTGTAATTAGGGGGAATTATAATGACTTCAGTTGGTTGACTCATCACTAGCGAACTAGGGCCTGTGATTGTTTCTTCACGTGTATTTTTTGGTTCACTCTGATTCTGCTTTGGTGCTAAATGCTACTTTTTTTAACTTAATACAAAATAGAGCTACATTTACAGTTGAATGATATGTATTTAGTATTAATAAAAGAGAAGCTTTATAAAATAACCTAGCACCTTAGCAACATGATGCAGCTATGCTCTTTCTTTACAAATCAAGTGACAGAACTGCTCTCAATAAAGCTGAAGATAGATATTTTCATGTGTGATTTAACAGTGTGAATGCAGAGCATTTCCTTTATTTGCATATAATTAAATGGTAGACACAAAAGGTTATTTTCAGTACTGTTTAGTTATTGTATATATATTGTGAATGTTGCACAGTGTTTCTTTCTAGAATTCTCAAACATACTGTTTTCCTTATATTTGCTATCTCCCTCTATTTTATTTTTGGTTTTCTACAAGTTTCCTTTAAAAATACCATTCTCAGTTTGACTGAGTGCAAGTATACAGGCATCTCCTTTAAATATGTTTTTACAAGGTATTTCATACCTTCTTGATTTGGTATACAATCTGTTACATGTACTTAAGTGAGTTTTAGGCTAGCTATTAAATATTCTGCAGGATCATTAAGGTAATTTTTTTATTCTTTGATCATGTCTTAACTGAGGTGCCTCATGTTCTCTACCTTGGCATAGAAGTGTCCTGTAGGATCCTTATATGTCACAGTGATTTTGTAGGCATAGAATTAAATACGGCAAATGGTGAGAAAAAATGGCAAATAATGTATCAGACATGCTACCAAACTACTTTTGGTTCTGTTATTTTTTTCTGTCAATCTGCAGTGGATGATTCAGAGCCCATACAAAGCTGCAACTTTCTTTGGATGCATTGGCAAAGATAAATTTGGGGAGATCTTGAAGAAGAAGGCTGAGGAAGCTCATGTGGATGCCCATTACTATGAGCAGAGTGAAGAGCCAACCGGAACCTGTGCTGCGTGTATCACTAGTGATAACAGGTCAGGTGCATTTGATTCATTTTTTCTTAAAATGAGTGCAGTGGGCGTAGGCGTGGAACCTAATTTGTTTGGAATATTTGACCTTTTAGAAAATGTAATTGATATAATAAAGAAATTATCAGCATGGCTCATAATCTGGGCCTTTCTTTTCTTCTGCATTTGGAGAATATCATAGAGTAAGGTAGAAAAATATGAGCTAATAAACTACAGCCACTTCTTGTTTCTGAATTTTAAATTGTTCTGTTGCTCTAAAGAGAGAACATGTGGGAAACAAAAGTTGGTTAACAGCTATGTTTATGCAGCGTATGTGAGAGTTGATTGGCATGTTTAAACAGCAGAGATGTCAGTATGTAACCCGATTAAAAGGGTTAAATTGATTTTGTACAGGAGGAAATAAAGTGAGTTTTTTGTTGCAGCTGAAGTTCATCTATGAACTGCAATTATGTCTAGGTCTTAACTAGTTCTTCTCTATCTTGTCTTTCATTTTTTCATTTATTACTTTCTTTTTAATGACACAAAAAGGTTGGTGCTTTGCCTCCATTGTAACGATCTTTTACTACGTATCGCACACAGAGCATCTCTGCTGTTGGATGTGGCCCCAGAGAACTAGGTCTACCATTTCAAGGGCATGTAATAAGTGGAAGCAAACAAATAAACAGTCTTTGCTTAAGTTTCTGGAACCTAATTGCTTTTCACTTATCAACCAGAATGCATGCATGTAGATAGAGCAGATTTTGTTCCTATCCATCTTTGATGGATATTTTCAGGTTGACAAAACTGAGATTTAATTTATGTCCTAAGTTTAGTTTACAAAATTTGCTGGTTATGCACATACCTGTCTTGGATTTACTTTGTTCTTCTGTGGATTTCTTGTCAGTGAGTGGAAAATACTATTATTCACCAAGAATTAGAACTTCTTGTGCTGCTATGGAGTTTTTTTAATTATTATTTTATTTGTGTGTGTGTGTGTATATATATGTATATATGTATGTAACATATGTGTGTATATATATTAGTTTTCTTCTGCTTCTGGGTATAAAGCCTTCTGAAGAATTAAAAGAGATAGGATAGAGAATATTCCTTTAGGCATGAAATGACGCAGAACTCTGCTGTGTGTTTTAATCTATTCAGAAAAAGTTAGCCTGTAACTTTTTTGTTTTGCTGTTAGTAATCTAACTTACCGGCATGGCTGGTGAGAAATGTTTTAGAAAGCTGACAGGAAGATTTGGTTGCCATCACTGTAAGAATTCTTTTGATGTTTTTGTTAGTTTTAAATTATATTATTGAACATTCTTATAATGAAACTGCAAAGAGTTTAATTATGGTAACCAGAATTAAAAGCTCCTGCATCATTCTCTTGTTTGCCTGCTTTTAGCAGTACATCTGTAACTTTTATGTGCTTCATAAGATGGAATGTCTACAGGTGAGGATGTTAAATAAATTTTAAATGCAACAAAGTAAATATGATACCAGTCTTTAATTCTTGCTAATGGAAGTTATGTGCCATGTCTTACATTATAATTTGTTAGGAAGGAATTAAGTGCAAATAAATCATTGGTAGTTTTCTAGTAATACATGGCTAGGCTAGTGATGGGGCTTTT